>NC_091439.1:112488252-112803621 GCF_964237555.1 Oryctolagus cuniculus
CTTTTGAAGTGAAATGGACACTTGGAGAAACGGTGACTTGATCAGCCCTCACCCTGACTATTGCTGAGCAACTTGATATGTTATGCCTCTTAGTATTTTTGTTTGTTTGTTCTACTTAATACTTTTGGTTGAATACTGTAATCAATACACAATTCTTCTTAAGTGCTGAAACTTAACTGAAAAGTGATCACTGTTAAATATAAGAGTGGGAATAAGAGAGGGAAGAGATGTGCAATTCGGGACATGCTCAAGCTGAATTACCTCAAACGGTAGAGTTAGAAACATACCAGGGGATTCCAATTCAATCCCATCAAGGTGGCATGTACCAATGCCATCTCACTAGTCCCAGTAATCAATTTCTGTTCACAACTGATCATAATGATAGGACTAAGAACCAAAGGGATCACATAAACAAGAATAGTGTCTGCAAACACTAGCTGATAGAATTAAAAAGGGAGAGAATGATCCAACATGGGAAGTGAGATACTCAGCAGACCCATAGAATGGCAGATGTCCTAAACAGCACTTTGGCCTCAGAATTATCCCTTAAGGCATGCGGATCTGGCTGAAAAGCCCATGAGAGTATTTCAGGCATGGAAAGCCAAGACACTCTGGGGGAAAAAAAAAAAAAAACTAAATGAAAGATCTCCACGAGTGAGATCCCAGTGGAAAGAATGGGTCATCAAAGAAGGAGGTACCTTTCTCTGAAGGGAGGAGAGGACTTCCACTTTGACCATGGCCTTGTCTAAATATGATCAGAGTCAGTGAACTCAGGGGGCTTCCATAGCCTTGGCAGCTCATGGCAAGAGCCTAGGTTGATTACTGATGCCATAAACAAGAGTGTCAATTTGTTAAGTCAACAACAGGAGTCACTATGCACTTACTCCTCATGTAGGATCTTTGTCCTTAGTGTGCTGTACATTGAGATTTAGCTATAACTAGTACTCAAACAGTTTTTTTCACTTTATGTTTCTGTGTGGGAGCAAACTGTTGAAATCTTTACTTAATGTATGCTAAACTGATCTTGTGTATATAAAGAGAAACGAAAATGAATCTTGATGTGAATGGAAGGAGAGAGGGAGTGGGAAAGGGGAGGATTGCGGGTGGGAGGGACGTTATGGGTGGGAAGCCATTGTAATCCATAAGCTGTACTTTGGAAATTTATATTCATTAAATAAAAGTTTTATTTTTTTTATCTTTTATTTAATGAATATAAATTTCCAAAGTACGACTCATGTGTTACAATGGCTTCCCCCCCATACCGTCCCTCCCACCCACAACCCTCCCCTTTCCCACTCCCTCTCCCCTTCCATTCACATCAAGATTCATTTTCGATTATTTTAATATACAGAAGATCAGCTTAGTATACCTTAAGTAAGTATTTCAACAGTTTGCTCCCACACAGAAACATAAAGTGAAAAATAATAGATGATTTTTTTTAAATGATGATGAAATCAGATCAGACCTATTGTCATGTTTAATCCCAGTGAGAGTCAAGTTGGGAATTGATAATTTCTTTCTTTCTTTTTTTTTTTTTTTACAGAAGATCAGTTTAGTGTACATTAAGTAAAGATTTCAGTCGTTTGCACCCCCATAGAAACACAAAGTGAAATATACTGTTTGAGTACTCGTTATAGCATTAAGCCTCAGTGTACAGCACGTTAAGGACAGAGATCCTACATGAGGAGTAAGTGCACAGTGACTCCTGTTATTGACTTTACCAATTGACACTCCTGTTTATGGCATCAGTAATCTCCCTATGCACCCGTTATGAGTTTCCAAGGCTATGGAAGCCCCTTGAGTTCTCCGACTCTTATCTTGTTTAGACACGGTCATAGTCAAAGTGGAGGTTCTCTCCTCCCTTCAGAGAAAGGCACCTCCCTCTTTGAAGACCTGTTCTTTCCACTGGGATCTCACTCACAGAGATCTTTTTGCCAGAGTGTCTTGGCTTTCCATGCCTGAAATACTCTCATGGGCTTTTCAGCCAGATCCGAGTGCCTTTAGGGCTGATTCTGAGGCCAGAGTGCTATTTAGGACATCCGCCATTCTATGAGTCTGCTGAGTATCTCACTTCCCATGTTGGATCACTCTCCCCTTTATTTATTCTATCGGTTGGTGTTAGCAGATACTAGACTTGTTTATGTGCTCCCTTTGACTCTTAGTCCTTTCATTATGATCAATTGTGAACTGAAATTGATCACTTGCAGTAGTGAGATGGCATTGGCACATGCCACCTTGATGGGATTGAATTGGAATCCCCTGGTATGTTTCCAACTCTACCAATTGGGGCAAGTCAGCCCGAGCATGCCCCAAATTATACATCTCTTCCCTCTCTTATTCCCACTCTTATGTTTAACAGGGATCACATTTCAGTTAATTTTCAACACTTAAGAATAACTGTGTGATAATTACAGAATTAAACCAGTCATATTAAGTAGAACAGACAAAAAAAAAATACTATGAGGGATAATGTATTAAGTTGTCCATTAGCAGTCAGGGCTATGCTGATCAAGTCACCATTTCTCATAGTGTCCATTTCACTTCAGGAGGTTTCCTTTTTGGTGTTCAGTCAGTTGTCACAGATCAGGGAGAACATATGGTATTTGTCCCTTTGGGACTGGCTTACTTCACTCAGCATGATGTGTTCCAGATTCCTCCATTTTGTTGCAAATGACTGGATTTCGTTGTTTCTTACTGCGGTATAGAACTCTAAAGAATACATATCCCATAATTTCTTTATCCAGTCTACCGTTGATGGGCATTTAGGTTGGTTCCAGGTCTTGGCTATTGTGAATTGTGCTGCAATAAACATTAGGGTGCAGACCGCATTTTGTTTATCAATTTAAACTCCTTTGGGTAAATTCCAAGGAGTGGGATGGCTGGGTCGAACGGTAGGGTTATATTCAGGTTTCTGAGGAATCTCCAGACTGATTTCCATAGTGGCTTGACCAGTTTGCATTCCCACCAACAGTGGGTTAGTGTCCCTTTTTCCCCACATCCTCGCCAGCATCTGTTGTTGGTAGATTTCTGTATGTGAGCCATTCTAACCGGGGTGAGGTGAAACCTCATTGTGGTTTTGATTTGCATTTCCCTGATTGCTAGTGACCTTGAACATTTTTTCATGTGCCTGTTGGCCATTTGGATTTCCTCTTTTGAAAAATGTCTATTGAAGTCCTTGGCCCATCTCTTAAGTGGGTTGTTGGTTTTGTTTTTGTGGAGTTTCTTGATCTCTTTGTAGATTCTGGTTATTAACCCTTTATCTGTTGCATAGTTTGCAAATATTTTTTCCCATTCTGTCGGTTGTCTCTTCACTCTCCTGACTGTTTCTTTTGCAGTACAGAAACTTCTCAATTTGATGCAATCCCAATAGTTGATTTTGGCTTTGACTGTCTGTGCCTCCCGGGTCTTTTCCAGAAATTCTTTGCCTGTGCCAATATCTTGAAGGGTTTCTCCAATGTTCTCTAATAACTTAATGGTGTCAGGACGTAGATTTAGGTCTTTAATCCACGTTGAGTGGATTTTTGTGTAAGGTGTAAGGTAGGGGTCTTGCTTCATGCTTCTGCACGTGGAAATCCAGTTTTCCCAGCACCATTTATTGAATAGACTGTCCTTGCTCCAGGAATTGGTTTTAGATCCTTGATCAAATATAAGTTGGCTGTAGATGTTTGGGTTGATTTCTGGTGTTTCAATTCTGTTCCATTGGTCTGTCCATCTGTTTCTGTACCAGTACCATGCTGTTTTGATTACAACTGCCCTGTAGTATGTCCTGAAATCTGGTATTGTGATGCCTCCGGCTTTGTTTTTGTTGTACAAGATTGCTTTAGCTATTCGAGGTCTCTTGTGCCTCCATATGAATTTCAGCATCATTTTTTCTAGATCTGCGAAGAATGTCTTTGGTATCTTGATTGGGATTGCATTGAATCTATAAATTGCTTTTGGGAGAATGGACATTTTGATGATGTTGATTCTTCCAATCCATGAGCATGGAAGATTTTTCCATTTTTTGGTATCCTCTTCTATTTCTTTCTTTAAGGTTTTGTAATTTAAATAAAAGTTTAAAAAAAAAAACATTACCTGTGAAATGACTGAAAGAAGAACATAAAGATATGAAGGACAGATAAAGATTTTATCAAATAAAGCCTGAATTATTCACCAATAGGCTTGGCCTTAAAAGAAGCTGTTTGCGGTTAAAAAAAAAAAAAGAAATAGACATTGATGTGAAAGAAGACAATATCTTGGCGTCCGGTTTGTGGTGCAGGGGATTAAAGCCATGGCCTGAATCATCGGCATCCCATGTGGGTGCCAGTTCTAGTCCCGGCTGCTCCTCTTGTAATCTAGCTCTCTGCTATGGCCTGGGATGGCAGTAGAAGATGGCCCAAGTGCTTGGGCCCCTGCACCCACGTGGGAGACCTGGAAGAAGCTCCTGGCTCCTAGCTTTGGATCGGTACAGCTCTGGCTGGCTGTAGCAGCAATCTGGGGAGTGAAGAAGTAGATGAGAGGCCTCCCTCTCTCTCTACCTCTCTCTGTAACTCTGTCTTTCAAATAAATAAAATAAATCTTTAAAAAAAAAGAAGATAATATCAGAAGGCACAAGACCTACTGGTAAGAAGATTAACTATCCAGAAAAATTTAGAATGCTCTAATATTTTAAACACAGTACATAAACAAGTAATATCTGTAGTAGGAAAAGAAAAAAAAAAAACAGGTAAAATAAAAATAAATACATTAATGTGTTGAGAAGGCTAGGTAAACAGATGTAAGATGGTACATCAAGTATTAAATGGGATTTAGCTGTTATTAGCATTTTTATCTGTTATTTTATTACTTTTTTTTACCTTTAGAATAAATTTTAAGTTGCCAACATTTCAACATAGCTTGTTATAGCCAAAAGAAGTTTTGGTAAACTTTATGATAACCAAAAAGCATACTTCTATTATAGACACATCAAAAATTATAAACAAAAAATACACTGATAGAGAGAAATCAAAAAATAATAAAGAAGATAGTAAGAAAAAATACAGGTTAAAAAGATATAATTGAAATATTCACGTATAAATACAAGAGATACTCATAGTAATTAAAGGGACATCAAGTCCACTGATATCCAGATATTGTCTGAGATGAAAGTGAAGGAACTGGCACTAGAAATCAAGTGTCCATATGGCAGTAGTGAGGTGTTATGTAACAATAATTGCCTTGAAACAAACAGATTAAACTCTAACAAAACTATATCAAGTGACTTAATGGTTGAAGAAAAGGGCCAATCACATGGTGCTTACAAAGATGTCACCTCTAACACACACATACACTGAAGGGCTAGAACTACATGGCCCACAAATGGAGTCCAGAAGAAAGCAGGAGCCACCATTCATATATCAGATAAGGCAGATTTGCAACCAAAAGTAGTCAAAAGAGACAAGGCAGGTTGTTATAGCATTATAAAAGATTGAATTCTGCTAGAGAATATCATTTAATTTACATCCACACAATATGAGGGCACCCAATACATAAAGCAAATATAGAGAGACTTAAAAGGGAGGCAGAGGTGCCAGCATTGTGGCATGGTGGGTTAAACTGCCATCTGATATGCTGGCATCCCCTAAAGGCATTGGTTCGAGACCTGGCTACTGCATTTCACAACCATCTCCCTGCTGATGTTCCCGGGAAAACAGAGGATGATGGCCAAAGATTTGGGCCCCTCTACCCAAGTGGGAGACCTGGAAAAGCTCCTGGCATCAGCCTGGTCCAGCTCTGGCTGTTGCAGCCATTTGGGGAATAAACCAGTAGATGGAAGATTCATTCTCTCTCTCTCTCTCTCTCTCTCTCTCTCTCTCAACTCTGCCTTTCAAATAAATAAGTAAATGTTAAAAAAAAAAGCAAGAAAGAGGTGGCAATACAATAATAACAGAGTGCTTTAATACTCCGTGCAAGGACATTCTTTCCATATGTGCTGCTGGAAAAATTGCAGAAACACATGCAAAAGAATGAGACTATACTTTATCACTCCTACTTACAAAATGAACTAAACAACTGAACATAACACCTCAATCTTTGAAACTACCAAAAAGAAATATGAGAAAGATATTTCAGGACATCAGAATGGACACAGATTTTTTTTTTAATCAGGTCCAAAGTCATACAAAAAAAAAAGCCAAAATAAGCAAATGGGATTTCAACAAACTCACAAGCTTCTGAAAGCAGAAGAAACAATCAAGAGTAAAGAATGTACAGAATGAGAAAAATCTTTTTCTCCAGATTTTACAAGTATCATTGCCCAAGGATAATGATAATAGCAATAGCAAACATGATGTATAGAGAGAGCACCCCTCATTGGCTACTTTCCCATTAATTGACACTTACTGCTCTGCACAGCTGCTTGAATTCTGTTCCCGCCTCCTGTGTGGCAATCTCACTCCTCTCTGAGGGAGCCAGGTCCTGACAATGCCTGGGCCTTGCCTTATATCATCATCACAACCTAAATGTTTGCTCTACTACTCTTAATCTATTCACTTTTTCGGTATTTGTTACATTTCAGTTTAAGACTCATCACAACTCTTTCGTTGCCACACTCTTCCCTGATTCTGAAATCCTCTGGATTTGTGAAGTCATGTGGATGGGTTATATTTTCATACATCTAATTCCTTAATGATTCTAATAAATGTAAGCATAAGGGTGCATTGTCATGAACTGGATCCGGCTGGCGCCGTGGCTCAATAGGCTAATCCTCTGCCTTGCGGTGCTGGCACACAGGGTTCTAGTCCCGGTTGGGGCACCGGATTCTGTCCCAGTTGCCCCTCTTACAGGCCAGCTCTCTGCTGTGGCCAGGGAGTGCTGTGGAGGATGGCCCAAGTGCTTGGGCCCTGCACCCCATGGGAGACCAGGAGAAGCACCTGGATCCTGCCTTCGGATCAGCGTGGTGCACCGGCCGCCGGCTGGCGCCGTGGCTCAATAGGCTAATCCTCTGCCTTGCGGTGCTGGCACACAGGGTTCTAGTCCCGGTTGGGGCACCGGATTCTGTCCCAGTTGCCCCTCTTACAGGCCAGCTCTCTGCTGTGGCCAGGGAGTGCTGTGGAGGATGGCCCAAGTGCTTGGGCCCTGCACCCCATGGGAGACCAGGAGAAGCACCTGGATCCTGCCTTCGGATCAGCGTGGTGCACCGGCCGCAGTGCGCTGGACACAGCAGCCAATGGAGGGTGAACCAACGGCAAAAGGAAGACCTTTCTCACTGTCTCTCTCACTGTCTACTCTGCATGTAAAAAAAAAAAAAAACAACAACAACAAAAAAAACTAAATAAAACTGGATCCATGGACTGATTTGCATCTCTAGGTTTCTTTTTCCTTCTGTGAGTTTGCCAGCTATAAAGTAACTTTACATAAGTATTTCAGGTTGGATAAAATTAATTAATTTAATGAAAATAGATTTATTTGGTGCTTCTATATGTTCATCAGTTATCTAGGTTCCAGGATACAAATGTGAGCAAAATACAAGGTTTTAATTTTAGTGTAGAGAGACAAATTTTATACAAAGTTAAGTAACAAAAGTGTATAGAATGCTAGATGAATTGAAATCTATTGAAAAACTTGTTGGGTTGTAAATATGTTGCAATAGAATACAGGAAAATCAAGTCTCACCTCAGTGACAAGATGGAATTTTACCAGAGGTTCTAGGTGCTGGAGGAGCAATCCAGGTGGACCCTGAGTTCACTGCAGATGCATGAAGAAAGTGTCAGTCTACCCCAGTGGACAGATTAGAGATAATATAAAGAATTAGATCAAGGTCACCAACACTTCAAGTCAGTGGCAGTTCTAGGAATTCAAACAAGACTTGCTGGTCATCACATCCCAAATCCTGCATTTAAATTCCACTACCAACTACACAATGGTGAAGAACTGGTGCATATCTAGGCCTGACTCACTGATGGATTGCATCTTCCCTGGGGTCTGTTTTTCAGTCATAGAGGGTCTCCCTAGGGTACCTGGACTCCTGTGTGGACCTACCCAGAAATGCATCCTCAGACTGGGGCTCTAACCCATCTCAAAATCAGAATGGACTCCATTCTTATCCCAAACTGGAATGTTCTCTTTTTTGGATGTCTTGCCGCTGTTTCATGACAATGTTGTTCTCACCTATGTCTGGGTCTATTGGATTGTTTGCACCAAGAATGGTGAATAATGTAGTTTCATTCTCTGCAAATGTAGTCTCTCTCTCTCTGGCCTTCTTGGGACAAACTACTAGCAATTGTGCATTAAAAATTGCCATGGCTTAAACTTACATATTTCTCTTCCTTTGTCAGATTTCAAAGTGAAAACTCTATTGCAGAGTAAGTATAAATGGTCTAGGGCTCACAGCTGGACTCCTCACCAGGGCCATGTAGCCTTGACCTATTCCTGTTTATGGGTGATGTTTGACAGGTGTCCACGTATCAGTGCGTATCTGGTGGAAGAAAGAGCTGGGACAGGAGGAAGACTCACATAACAACAGCTAAGGTGTCCAAGGGCCCATTGGAGACTGTGCAAGTCAGTAAACATGTCTTCATGGAAGGCAAAGGAAGACAGGCTCAGGAAGAATGGGATCTTTGAGGTGCATGTGTTGTGGTGGGCAGGAGTTGGAGGCAGAGCAGCAGGGGGAGCTATGACTGCCCCAGTACAGACAGTGTGTGTAAGAGGGCAGCATGGTTGCTGTCCTAGAGTCAGACCTGGTTTACTTTGACTTCAGTCACTGATGCACACGATTACTTTGGGTTATCAGAGCATCAGCACCCTGCCGCACCATGAACTCCACATGCCTTGCAGACCTGCATTCACCCTCTCACAGTTCCTGGGCGCCCCTTCGCACCTGTACTTTACATATACATTAGAGTCACAGCAGCTTTAAGTTATCTCGGGAGACCAATGTGGTGCATAAAATTTCCAGACCTGGAAAGATGATACTGAAAATGAGTCCACTGGGCCAGTGCTGCAGCATAGTAGGTTAAACCTCAGCATGTGTTGATAGCATCCCAAATGGGCATCAGTTAAAGTCCCAGCTGCTCCACTTCTGGTGCAGCTCTCTGCTAATGGCCTGGGAAAGCACTGGAAGATGGCCCCAATGCTTGATCCCCTGAATCCCTATGGGAGACCTGGAAGAAGGTCTGGGATCAGCCCAGCTCCAGCTGGATATTTGGGGAGTGAGCCAGAGGTTGGAAAACCTCTCTCTCTGTCTCTCCCTCTCTCTGTCTGTAAATATACCTCTGAAATAAATAAATAAATCTTTAAAAAAATAAGTTCATCTCAGCGTGTTTTCCTCTACTGGTTATTCTCCTTCACAGATGTTTGTTGGCAACCGTGTTCCATGTGAACTAAAGTGATTTCAATGTATCTGTTATAACCCTAGATTAGGGGATGTCTAAGAGGAGTCTCTGTCTAATAAACCAGTGCTGTGAGTGTGAGAAGGTTGGTCTTTCTGGGGTTGTAAATATGTTATTACCATAAACTAAAAGCTGACACTTAAGCTTTGCCTAACACATGATAAACTTTTTTTTAAACTTTTATTTAATGAATATAAATTTCCAAAGTACAGCTTATGGATTACAATGGCTTCCCACCCATAACGTCCCTCCAACCCGCAACCCTCCCCTTATCCACTCCCTCTCCCCTTCCATTCATATCAAGATTCATTTTCGATTCTCTTTATATACAGAAGATCAGTTTAGCATACATTAAGTAAAGATTTCAACAGTTTGCTCCCAAAAAGAAACATAAAGTGAAAAATACTGTTTGAGTATAGTTATAGCATTAAATCTCAATGTACAGCACACTAAGGACAAAGATCCTACATGAGGAGTAAGTGCACAGTGACTCCTGTTGTTGACTTAACAAATTGACACTCTTGTTTATGGCATCAGTAATCACCCTAGGCTCTTGTCATGAGCTGCAAAGGCTATG
The DNA here is from genome assembly GCF_964237555.1 of Oryctolagus cuniculus. Taxonomy (NCBI): domain Eukaryota; kingdom Metazoa; phylum Chordata; class Mammalia; order Lagomorpha; family Leporidae; genus Oryctolagus; species Oryctolagus cuniculus. The sequence continues at coordinate 112,498,177 of NC_091439.1, forward strand.
GAAGCCCTCTGAGTTCACTGACTCTGATCATATTTAGACAAGGCCATGGTCAAAGTGGAAGTTCTTTCCTCCCTTCAGAGAAAGGTACCTCCTTCTTTGATGACCCGTTCTTTCCACTGGGATCTCACTCGTGGAGATCTTTCATTTAGGTTTTTTTTTTTTTCCCCAGAGTGTCTTGGCTTTCCATGCCTGAAATACTCTCATGGGCATTTCAGCTGGATCCGCATGCCTTAAGGTCTGATTATGAGGCCAGAGTGCTGTTTAGGACATCTGCCATTCTATGGGTCTGCTGTGTATCTCACTTCCCATGTTGGATCATTCTCTCCCTTTTTGATTCTATCAGCTAGTATTTGCAGACACTAGTCTTGTTTCTGTGATCCCTTTGGTTCTTAGTCCTATCATTATGATCAGTTGTGAACAGAAATTGATTACTGGGACTAGTGAGATGGCATTGGTACATGCCACCTTGATGGGATTGAATTGGAATCCCCTGGTATGTTTCTAACTCTACCGTTTGAGGTAAGTCAGCTTGAGCATGTCCCGAATTGCACATCTCTTCCCTCTCTTATTCCCACTCTTATATTTAACAGTGATCACTTTTCAGTTAAGTTTCAGCACTTAAGAAGAATTGTGTATTGATTACAGTATTCAACCAAAAGTATTAAGTAGAACAAACCAAAGGAATACTAAGAGGGATAACATATCAAGTTGCTCAACAACAGTCAGGGTGAGGGCCGATCAAGTCACTGTTTTTCATAGTGTTCATTTCACTTTAACAGGTTTCCTTTTGGTGCTCAGTTAGTTGTCACCTATCAAGGAGATCAAGTGGTATTTGTCCCTTTGGGATTGGCTTATTTCACTCAGCATAATGTTTTCCGAATTCCTAACAGGGATCACTTTTCAGTTAAAATTTAAACACCTAAGAATAATTGTGTGTTAATTACAGAGTTCAACCAATGGTACATCATGCTGAGTGAATTATGCCAGTCCCAAAAGGACAAATATCATATATTCTCCCTGATCAATGACAACGAACTGAGCACCAAAGGGGAAACTTGTTGAAATGAAATGGATACTATGAGAAACAGTGACTTGATCAGCTCTTGTCCTGACGGTTGATGTACAATGCAATACTTTATCCATTTTAGTATTTTTTTTGTTCTAGTACCGTTGGTTGAACTCTGTAATGATAAGCTTTTTTTTAAAAATTGAGAATCTCATCTAAATGTGGGTGTATTTAACCAACAATGGAAATACATAGATAAACCAAAAGCATGACTTGAAGTTTGTATGAAGTATGTGTTCATTCTTGAAATTCCTAGAATTTGGAGTTACTTTCTTTTTTTCCTTTTAAATAATTTGTCTTCAGATCGTGGTATTTGCATATTAGCATGATGTAAGACACATGGCAAACATCAATGTGACAGCAACACAGAGGATTTGTTGCAAGAATGTTATTTGAGACAAGATACAGAAAATACATGCACCTCCCAAGGGTTACAAGCAATCATGAAGTCATTTTTGATTTCTGGAATCTTGGAAGCAGCACAAGCTGTCCATGGTACCATTCTCATTGCAGGTGCCATTGATGTGGTCTTGAGGAAAACAGGATCTTCTGCAATGGCAGACCAACCCCCTCTGTTGACCTAGGGTAAAGAGAGAGTACCAGGAAATGGATACTGTGATCAAAGAGAAACTGAAAAAAGATACAAACCGGGTGGGATGGTGTCACGTGTCATTACAGCCAGCAGCATCAACAAGCATTATCAACACAAGCAATATACATAGCAAGTGCTGGTCACACAAGGATGTGTGATTTATTCTCATTTGTCTTCATTTCTTTGTGCTCCTGACCTCATCAAACACACCTGAACACAGCCTTAGCTGCGTCATCAGTTTCTAAAAGCTTCTCTAGTAGACAGTATAAAATGCTCTCCTATGACTGCATTTACCCATTAGATCCATGACAAACTCACCTGCATGATTTCTCATTGTAAAGCAAGATATTTCCCGGATGTATCTTTTAGTAAAAGTTTGTGCAGAGGACATCTCCTAGACTCATCTGACATTCACCGTTTTTCTACTGTTCATTTTTATATTGAAAAAGTTTTTGATTAATATGCAATACATTTCCACCTTTTTAGGGTTTAGCACAGTGGTTCAACAAATGGCCATAATGCACTCTGATAACATCAGGCAATCAGCTTCTCCAACTTCCCACATTTTCTTCATGTGTGGAACCCACAATCTTATCTCCTCCATTATTAGGATAAAATAGATTATAGGATATAGTAGTTTATTATGATCTCAGGCTGCTACACTGTACTGTGGAATACCGGAAATGATTACCTCTGTTTAACCGTATTTTAGTACCATGTTTGAAAAAAAATCAAGGCTATGAGAAGCTAAGTAAATTCAGCAAAGTGACCTAGACCATCCAGGACTGAATTCTAGAGCCTTCCTCCAACCCTTCCTCTTTAGTTTCTGTAGTCCTACCATGTTGGAGTCTCTTACCTGGATCCTGAAGAGCAGACATTTCATCCCCTGCAAAGGAGATGGCCATGACCTGGTCCCCTGCCTCTGAGCACTCCTGGTCTGGAGCCTTGTCAGCTACTGGTGGCACAGGCTCAGCCTTGGCCTGGAGTGCCACCAAGGAGAATGGCAGTGAGGAGGGTGAAGGGCCTCATGTCTGGGAGCCAGCTGGAGGCAGGAAGAGCAGGATTCTGAGTGTGCTGTGAGTGAGGAGGAGACTTTATACACAGTTCTAGGAGCAGGCTCTGTGACAAAGACTGCAGTGAGAGAAGGAGTGGATTTGGTAGGTAGGTGAGGGCTGCTGTTGCATTCAAGTTGCCTTTGACATTCCTCTGTTCTCACAGCTTCAATCACAGAAGGAGCCTGTGTGTTTACTATCAGTCCTTGCTTCAGGCTTCGGGCTCTTAGTCAATATATGTTCCCCTTCTATCATCTGCTTGAATATTTACTGCTGAATAATAAAAATAAAAATAAAAGAATGAATGGTTCCATTTATAGAGTTTTGCTAACAGGTCTTATCTTCCAAACATGAATCCTGCTACTCACTGGAGGGCTAGACACTCAGGCCAGACCTGGACCCTAAAGGAGATGGGAGTGACTTCATTAACATGTTTCAGGGCATTGCCTACCTCATGAAGGAGGCTGAGGATATGGTGTTGTATCTGCTTTTGTTGCCAGTGTGAGGAGGAAGAATGATCTCACCCTGATTGAGATGTCACTAACTGAATAGGACTGAGCAGAGGGATGGCCCGATTGAACAAAAGACAATTGACTTCAAGTGAACAATGTGAGCACATCAGTCCAGAGACACACCTCCACTTTCAGAATTAGCAAAACAGCTGACATATGTGCCTTGAGCCATTTTTCTGAGATCTTTGATTTTATTATTAATTTTTGAAAATTTTAAACAAACTTTACGAGGACAGAAACTGAAGAATTAGAAGAGGATGAGCTCCCATCTCTGCTCTCAGCCCTCAGTTCTGGTGCCAATCAAACCACTACTAACAGTTATGCAGTATCCAGCACTTATTTTCCCTTCAATCAACATTATGAATACTTTGTACATTAAAACATACACAGTTCTACATTAATTTTAGTAAGTTTAAACCATTCCAGTGTTTGTATAAGCCATCACCCAACTAGTTTTTTTGTGATTACTTTTTTTAAACTTTTATTTAATGAATATAAATTTCCAAAGTACGATTTATGGATTACAATGGCTTCCCCCCCATACCGTCCTTCCCACCCACAACCCTCTCCTTTCCCACTCCCTCTCCCCTTCCATTCACATCAGGATTCATTTTCGATTATCTTAATATACAGAAGATCAGCTTAGTATACATCAAGTATGGATTTCAACAGTTTGCTCCCACACAGAAGCATAAAGTGAAAAATAATAGATGATTTTTTTAAATGATGATGAAATCAGAGCAGACCTATTGTCATGTTTAATCCCAGTGAGAGTCAAGTTGGGAATTGATAATTTCTTTTTTTTTTTTACAGAAGATCAGTTTAGTATACATTAAGTAAAGATTTCAACAGTTTGCACCTCCATAGAAACGCTAAGTGAAATATACTGTTTGAGTACTCGTTATAGCATTAAATCTCAATGTACAGCACATTAAGGATAGAGATCCTACATGAGGAGTAAGTGCACAGTGACTCCTGTTGTTGACTTTACAAATTGACACTCCTGTCTATGGCATCAGTAATCTCCCTATGCTCCAGTCATGAGTTTCCAAGGCTATGGAAGCCCTCTGAGTTCTCCGACTCTTATCTTGTTTAGACAAGGTCATAGTCAAAGTGGAAGTTCTCTCCTCCCTTCAGAGAAAGGTACCTCCTTCTTTGATGACCTGTTCTTTCCACTGGGATCTCACTCGCAGAGATCTTTTGCCAGAGTGTCTTGGCTTTCCATGCCTGAAATACTCTCATGAACTTTTCAGCCAGCTCCGAATGCCTTTAGGGCTGATTCTGAGGCCAGAGTGCTATTTAGAACATCTGCCATTCTATGAGTCTGCTGAGTATCTCACTTCCCATGTTGGAACACTCTCCCCTTTATTTACTCCATTGGTTAGTGTTAGCAGGTACTAGACTTGTCCATGTGCTTCCTTTGACTCCCAGTCCCTCCACCATGACCAACTGTGAACTGAAACTGATCACCTGGAACAGTGAGATGGCATTGGTACATGCCACCTCGATGGGATTGAATTGGAATCCCCTGGTATGCTTCCAACTCCACCACTTGGGGCAAGTCAGCCTGAGCATGTCCCAAATTATACATCTCTTCCCTCTCCCATTCCCACTCCCATGTTCAACAGGGATCACATTTCAGTTAATTTTCAACACTTAAGAATAACTGTGCATCAATTACAGAACTAAACCAGTCATATTAAGTAGAACAGATAAAAAAACTACTAAGAGGGATAATGTATTAAGTTGTTCATTAACAGTCAGGCGAGTGAACCAGTGGATGGAGGACCTCTCTCTCTGTCTCTACCCCTGTCTGTAACTCTGTCTTTCAAATAAATAAGATAACGTTTTTAAAAAAGGAATGGACGAAAGACCTGAATAGGCATTTTTCAAAGGATAAAATTCAAATGGCCAACAGATACATGAAAAAATCCTCAAGATTACTAGCCATATAGGAAATGCAAGTGAAACCCCAATGATGTTTCACCTCATCCCAATTAGAATGGCTATCATCCCCAAATTAAAAAAAAAAAAAAACAATAAATGGTCACAAGAATGTGGGAAAAAATGTACCCTAATAAACTAATGGTGACAACATAAACTAGTACAACCATCATAAAAAGTTGGAGAGAGAGAGAGAGAGAGAGAGAGAGAGAGAGAGAGAGATTTTCCATCCTTGTTGGATCCCTAAATTGTTGCATCTAGCAGAGCTGGGTCAGACCAAAGCCAGAACTCTGGAACTCCATCTAGCTCTCCCATGCCAGGGGTCACAGCATCTGGGCCATCTTCTGATGTCTTGGCAGGTACAATAGCTCAGAGGTGGATGAGCAGTGGAGTAGCCAGGATCTCCATTTTGTGCCCATAGGAGATGCTATTGTTGCAAAGAGTGGCTTTTAACTTGGAAGAGATATTTTGAAATATGGACTCATTTTGTTTCTTCACAAGCTCTTTCACTGTGATTTTTGTCTTGCTATTTGTTTTCTCCCTTTTCTCTCACTCTACTTCTCACTCAGATACACAAGTGTACATTTCCATTATCAGTGAAAGTATTTTCTACTGTTTCTATAATGTAAATATTGCCATAAAAGATACAAATTGGAAAGACAGAGATATGCTTTGGATTCTTGTTTTATGCGATGAGACTCTAGCATCTCTATAGTCCATATGAGGATTTTTAAAAATGCTTTCTAAAGTACAATCTCTTTATTCTTTGAAACTTTCCCTCCATGTCTAAAATTAATGATAGCATTAAATTTTCATTTTTAAAAGTTGGAGAAAAGAATACCAAAAACTTTGAAAGAAGTGGACAGTATTATAATAAAGGTGTTTACAAATATTGAAAGTAGTCAGGGGCAAAAATATTGCCTTTGAAGAAGCGGCAGCACATTCTACAATTAACTTTAATTGTAGTGAAGCCAGAAACTATATGAAGACATTCTGTCCATGCTAGAAAGAAATCACAGCCATGTAAAATTCTATCCCCAAAGAAGATATCTTTGAATATAAGACCTAAAGGGTTAAGTTTAATTGGGAGTGACCTACAGTCACTCACAATAAAATAAATGAATATAGGGAAAGAAAAGGGAATTTCTAAAGCACGCAGTCAAGCAGAAAGGTAAGTCAGAGACCCCTAGTGGAGTTCTCCAACGCAAATTGAATGGAAAGGAGGGGAGGGCTGGGTTTGTGGACAAATGTGAGGAAACCTACGCATAGTATTAATAAGAAATGTGTCTTGTGGAGTAAGAAAAAGCAAAAAAAGAATCAAAGTACACGCCATAAAAAGCATAGAAATTGAGAGCGTGAAAGGGCATCAAGTGTGGCAGCTGCTGATGTTCCCTGAGATGGAAGGGAAGAAGCTGACAGTGTTCATCTTCCAGAGTGCAAGAGCACCCTGAAATTTCTTTCACCACTTACAAACAATCCTTATGGATCACAGAAATTTCAAATACATAGAAACATATGATGACAAAGAAAAGTCCAACCACATGAAGAAAACACCACTATGAGAAACAGTGACTTGATCAGCTCTTGTCCTGACGGTTGATGTACAATGGAACACTTTATCCATTTTAGTATTTTTTTTTGTTCTAGTACCATTGGTTGAACTCTGTAATTAACACACAATTATTCTTAGGTGTTTAAATTTTAACTGAAAAGTGATCCCTGTTAGGAATTCGGAAAACATTATGCTGAGTGAAATAAGCCAATCCCAAAGGGACAAATACCACTTGATCTCCTTGATAGGTGACAACTAACTGAGCACCAAAAAGGAAACCTGTTAAAGTGAAATGAACACTATGAGAAACGGTGACTTGATCAGCCCTCACCCTGACTGTTGATGAGCAGCTTAATATGTTATCCCTCTTAGTATTTCTTTTGTTTGTTCTACTTAATACTTTTGGTTGAATACTGTAATCAAAACACAACTCTTCTTAAGTGCTGAAACTTAACTGAAAAGTGATCACTGTTAAATATAAGAGTGGGAATAAGAGAGGGAAGAGATGTGCAATTCGGGACATGCTCAAGCTGACTTACCTCAAACGGTAGAGTTAGAAACATACCAGGGTGTCGCTCCCCCTCTTCGTGGAGGAACGACACAGGACCCTGCGCTGTTCTTTCGTCTGCTCGGCCCTCCCCGGGTTTGCTGCTGGTTCTTCCCGGGTTGGCTACTGTCCCTTCCACCTCCGTGGAAGGGCAGTTCCCCCTGGCCACATTCCCCACTTCCGCAGGGGAGCGGCACACTGCCGGCCGGCTCTCTCGGGGGCTGCACAGGTGTTCCTCTTAGATGTTCCTCTTAGATGTTCCGGGTGCATGTTGTCTCTCTCCTCCTTTATAGTCCTCTTCCACCAATCCCAACTCTGCTACCCACACGCCGAGTACGCTGCTCTCCTCCAATCAGGAGCAGCTCCTGCAGCTTGTCAAGTTGGTGAGAGGCAGCTGGGTAGAAGCTGTTGCCTCCTCTCCCAGCACCATATTGTGGGAGAGCAGATGCATAGAATAAGTCTTAATTCCAGTAACTTAGTCTAGTCCGAGTTGCTCCCCACACCAGGGGATTCAAATTCAGTCCCATCGAGGTGGCATGTACCAATGCCATCTCACTAGTCCCAGTAATCAATTTCTGTTCACAATTGCCCATAATGATAGGACTAAGAACCAAAGGGATCACATAAACAAGAATAGTGTCTGCAAATACTAGCTGATAGAATCAAAAAGGGAGAGAATGATCCAACATGGGAAGTGAGATACACAGCAGACCCATAGAATGGCAAATGTCCTAATAGCACTCTGGCCTCATAATCAGACCTTAAGGCATGCGGATCCAGCTGAAATGCCCATGAGAGTATTTCAGGCATGGAAAGCCAAGACACTCTGGGGAAAAAAAAAAAAAAACCTAAATGAAAGATCTCCACGAGTGAGATCCCAGTGGAAAGAACGGGTCATCAAAGAAGGAGGTACCTTTCTCTGAAGGGAGGAAAGAACTTCCACTTTGACCATGGCCTTGTTTAAAAATGATCAGAATCAGTGAACTCAGGGGGCTTCCATAGCCTTTGCAGCTCATGACAAGAGCCTAGGGTGATTACTGATGCCATAAACAAGAGCGTGAATTTGTTAAGTCAACAACAGGAGTCACTGTGCACTTACTCCTCATGTAGGATCTTTGTCCTTAGTGTGCTGTACATTGAGATCTAATGCTATAACTATACTCAAACAGTATTTTTCACTTTGTGTTTCTTTTTGGGAGCACACTGTTGAAATCTTTACTTAATGTATGCTAAACTGATCTTCTGTATATAAAGAGAATCGAAAATGAATCTTGATGTGAATGGAAGGGGAGAGGGAGTGGATAAGGGGAGGGTTGTGGGTTGGAGGGACGTTATGGGTGGGAAGCCATTGTAATCCATAACCTGTACTTTGGAAATTTATATTCATTAAATAAAAGTTATAAAAAAAAGTCTAACAACATGAAGAAACACAGGGTGCAAAGGAATCAAGGCAACATAGGTGTAAGAACAGAAAACACCAAATTAAATGGCAGATTTAAATTGACATGCTTCTGAAATCACAGTAAGTTGTTTCTTTTACTTAAGGAACAAATGTTATTAAAATGTATTAAATATAAGTAAATGATCATAAAATGTTTTTGAAATAAACAAGTAAAACATTAATTGTGAAGTAATTAAAATAAAAACACAAAGATATGAACAAATAAAGATTTTTTTTGATAGGCAGAGGTAGACAGTGAGAGAGCAAGAGCGAGAGAGAGAGAGAAAGGTCTTCCTTCCATTGGTCCACCCAAGTGTCCGCTGCAGCTGACGTGCTGTGGCTCACTAGGCTAAGCCTCTGCCTGTGGCCCGGGACACTGGGTTCTAGTCCCGGTTGCTCCTCTTCCATTCCAGCTCTCTGCTGTGCCCCGGGAAGGCAGTGGAGGATGGCCCAGGTCCTTAGGCCCTGCACCCGCATGGGAGACCAGGAGGAAGTACCTGGCTCCTGGCTTCGGATCAGCCATAGTGGCCACTTGGGGGGTAAACCAACGGAAGGAAGACCTTTCTCTCCCCCCCCTCCACTGTCTATCTCTGCCTGTCCAAAAAAAAAAAATGTTACCAACTAAAGTTGACTTCATCACAAACAGACTTCTCAAAGAGGTTTTAAAGGAAGTTCTCTATAGTTAAATAGGAAACAGACACCAAATAGTAAGGAAAATATCAGAAGGTATGAAACCTACTGGTAAGTGGAGTAAACTATACAGAAAAATTTAGAATGCTTTAATTTTGTAAAAATAGCACATATACATTCTTATCTTTAATATGAAGAGTAAAGAAGAAGATTATTAAAAAAAGTACATTAATATGTTAAAAGGCAATTAGACAGGTCGGTGCCATGGCAATGGTGGGGTGCTATATATCAATAATTACCTTAAAATAATGGATTAAACCCTCTAACTGAAACATATCAAGTGACTGACTGAATGAAAAAAGAGCCTATTACATGTTGAGTACAAGAATAGTCACCTCTAACCACACAGATAAGCTGAAAATGACAGGATAGAATAAGGTAGCATATGCTATGTATGGCTATTCATATATCACATAAAATACATATTAAATCAAAAGTAGTCAGAAGAGACAAGGCAAGTTATTATAGTATGATGAAGGATTCAATTCTGCAAGATTGAATAACAACTTTAGTTTTTAACTTTATTTATGTTATACCAGTTTCATGTATTTCCTATATACAGATTTGGGAACATAGTGATACTTCCCTCTCTTCTGCCCATGCTCCAACCCTTCTTCCTTCTCCCTCTCCCATTCCCACTCTTAATTTTTACGGAGACCTACTTTCAGTTTACTTAATGACTGTAAGGTTAACCCTACCTTAGCTAAAAGAATTCAACAAAAAGTGTGAAGAAAAAAAAAAAACAACAACAACAAAACACTGTTCCAAACGGAAGAGACAAGGGCTGTAAACCATCATTGAATCTCAAAATTTCACTCCATTACATTTTAGGTGCTCTATTAGTTACCGCTGATCAGGGAAAACATATCTGTCTTTTTGGGACTGGATTATTTCACTCAGTATAATGGTTTCCAGTTGCATCCATTTTGTTGCAAAAGACAGGATTTCCTTTCTTTCTTTCTCTCTTTCTCTCTCTCTCTATCTCTCCTCCTTCCTTCCTTCCTTCCTTCCTTCCTTCCTTCCTTCCTTCCTTCTTTCGTGCCTGCCTTTCTCCCTTTCTCCCTTTCTTTCTCTCTCTCTCTTTCTTTCTCTCTCTCTTTCTTTCTCTATCTCTTTCTTTCTCTCTCTCTCTCTCTCTTCTTTCTCTTGTCTTTTTTACAACTGAGTAGTACTCCGTAGTGTATATATCCCATGATTTCATTATGTGGTCTTCAGCTGATGGACATCTGGGTTGAATTCACAACTTTTTATTTTATTTTATTTTATTTTATTTTTTTATTATTTTATTTTTTAACATTTATTTAATGAATATAAATTTCCAAAGTACAGGTTATGGACTATAATGGCTTCCCCCCCCCCATAACTGCCCTCCCACCCGCAACCCTCCCCTTTCCTTCCCCCTCCCCCCTTCCATTCACATCAAGATTCATTTTCTTTTTTTTTTTTTTTGACAGGCAGAGTAGACAGTGAGAGAGAGAGACAGAGAGAGAAAGGTCTTCCTTTGCCGTTGGTTCACCCTCCAATGGCCGCTGCTGCAGCCGGCGCACCATGCTGATCCGATGGCAGGAGCCAGGAGCCAGGTGCTTTTCCTGGTCTCCCATGGGGTGCAGGGCCCAAGCACCTGGGCCATCCTCCACTGCACTCCCTGGCCATAGCAGAGAGCTGGCCTGGAAGAGGGGCAATCGGGACAGAATCCGGCGCCCCAACCGGGACTAGAACCCGGTGTGCCGGCTCCGCAAGGTGGAGGATTAGCCTATTGAGCCACGGTGCCGGCAATCAAGATTCATTTTCAATTCTCTTTATACACAGAAGATCAGTTTAGCATACAATAAGTAAAGATTTCAACAGTTTGCACCCACATAGAAACACAAAGTGAAAAATACTGTTTGAGTACTAGTTATAGCATTAAATCACAATGTACAGCACACTAAGGACAAAGATCCTACATGAGGAGTAAGTGCACAGTGACTCCTGTTGTTGACTTAACAAATTCACGCTCTTGTTTATGGCATCAGTAATCACCCTAGGTTCTTGTCATGAGCTGCCAAGGCTATGGAAGCCTTTTGAGTTCACCAACTCTGATCATATTTAGACAAGGTGGTAGTCAAAGTGGAAGTTCTCTCTTCGCTTCAGAGAAAGGTACCTCCTTCTTTGAAGACCTGTTCTTTCCACTGGGATCTCACTCGCGGAGATCTTTCATGTAGGTTTTTTTTTTTTTTTTTTTTTTTTTCCCAGAGTGTCTTGGCTTTCCATGCCTGTAATACACTCTGGCCTCAGAATCTGCCCTTAAGGCATGTGGAATTCATATCTTAGCTATTGTGAACTAAACTGTAATGAACATGGGGATACAGATCACTCTTTCCTGTGCTGATTTCTTATGATTTGGGTAAATTCCTAGCAGTGGGATGGCTGGATAATATGGTAGGTCTACCTACAGATTTCTGAGGTATCGCCATACTGTCTTTAAATATACATACATAAAATATGTGTACCCAATATGTAAACAAATATTGAGAGACTAGAAGAAACAGAGATTACAACATAATAGTTGAGTGCTTTAAGACTCCATGCAAGGACTATGGCAAGGTGATTCAAAATCACAACAGAGAGGTTGGATTCAAACATTGTGAAACTAAAGGCAGGAGAGCATTTACCTGCAGAGTGGGCTGGTGGAAAGCAGGAGAGGATGTCAGAGGGGAGGCTGGTCAATGTGATTAAGCCCTCTGTGCTTGCTAATGAGCATTCACTCAGGTAAGACTCCCAATGCCCCCAAAACATAGGAGTTCTATGTCCATGGACAGCTATGTGTCAAGGCAATGGATCCACATTTGACCTGTTCTTTATTGCGCTATTCTACCTCACAAGCAATGTATTTAAGGAAGAAAATGTCTTGTGGGTCTTCAGTAAACACAAAGCTCATGTTCATCTCATGAATGAGATTTTTTTTTTTTTTTTTTTTTACAGGCAGAGTGGACAGTGAGAGAGAGACAGAGAGAAAGGTCTTCCTTTGCCGTTGGTTCACCCTCCAATGGCCGCCGCTGCAGCCGGCGCACCGTGCTGATCCGATGGCAGGAGCCAGGATCTAGGTGCTTTTCCTGGTCTCCCATGGGGTGCAGGGCCCAAGCACCTGGGCCATCCTCCACTGCACTCCCTGGCCATAGCAGAGAGCTGGCCTGGAAGAGGGGCAACCGGGACAGAATCCGGCGCACCGACCGGGACTAGAACCCGGTGTGCCGGCGCCGCAAGGTGGAGGATTAGCCTATTGAGCCACGGCGCCGGCCCTCATGAATGAGATTTGTGGCACATCTGAAGCCCCCAAATTTTCACTGTTCATTTGGAGGTGCTTACACATCGTCGGCAGCAACTGTGTCCCCGTGTTTTACATGTATCATTTGTCCAAGGAAAGTTATAGTAGTGGTGAGAGCTGTGAGGCACAGACAGGATATTCCTCATCCACTTCTTTTCATTTAATTGACACTTGCTGCTCAGCACACCTGCTTTCAATTCGCTTCCATCTGCCTGTGTGGCAACTCACCCTTCTCCTCTGAGGGAGTCAGATCATGACTCTGTCTGGCCCTTGCCATTGTATCATGCTGTCCCCTAACGTTCTGCTCTATCTGTTCTCCTCAGCTATTCCAGGTTTGAACCTTTGCTATATTTCAGTTTAAAAGGCTTCACAGGGGCTGGAACTGTGATGTAGCAGGTAAAGCAAACTTTGTGACACCAGGATCCCATATGGGTGACAGTCCAAGAACTGACTGCTCTGCTTCTGATCCAGCTCCCTGCTAACATGCCTTGGAATGCATCAGAAGAAGGCCCAAGTGATTGGGTCCCTGCACCTACATGGGAGACCTAGGGGAAGCTCCTGGCTCCTGGCCTCCGCCTGGCCCAGCCCAGCCATTGAGGCCATTGGAGAGGTGAACCAGTGAATGCAAGCTCACTCTCTCTGTCTCTATTTCTACCTCTCTTTCTGTAACTCTGACTTTCAAATACATAAATAAATCTTTAAAAAGAGGCATCGCAAGTCTTTCCTTCACATTGTCTTCCTTCATTCTGAGGTGCTCTGGCTACATGATGTCACATGGATGTCTTAATCCGCAAATGCTAAAGCTTTTAATGATTCTATTCAATTTTTTTTTGACAGGCAGAGTTAGACAGTGAGAGAGAGAGAAACAGAGAGAAAGATCTTCCTTTTCTGTTGGTTCACCCCCCAAATGGCAGCTACTACCAGCGCACTGTGGCTGGCACACTATGCAGATCTGAAGCCAGGAGCCAGGTGCTTCTCCTGGTCTCCCATGCGGGTGCATGGCCCAAGCACTTGGTCCATCCTCCACTGCACTCCCGGGCCACAGCAGAGAGCTGGACTGGACCAGGAGCAACTGGGACAGAATCTGGCACCACAAACGGAACTAGAACCTGGGGTGCGGGCGCTGCAGGAGGAGGATTAGTCTGGTGAGGTGCGGCGCTGGCCCGATTCTATTCAATTTGTAAAGAGTATATTGTCATGAACTGGATACATGGATTTACTTAAATCTAGTCATTTCAGTTTTCTTCTGTGCAGTTTGACAAAAATGAAGTAATTTTGTATCAATATATGAAAATTGGATCAAATCAATAAATTAATCAAAATCGACTCATTGATCACTACTGTGTGTTAGGCAGTTATCTAGGCACCAGGAAACAATGATAAAGAAAACACAAGGCTTAAATTCTAGTGTAGAAAGGCAGATTTTTAAATAGAATAATTAATGAAAATGTGTAGCATGTTAGGTGATTTAAAAATCTCTAGAAATATGCATTTGGGTTGTGGACATGTTGCAATGTTGCACCTGAAAATCCCCCAGTGACAAGGGGAGATGTTACCAGTGGTTGGAGGAGCTGGGGAGCAAGCCTGAGGGATGCTGGGTTCAGTGCGGATGCATGAAGTCAGCCTGACCCGCTGGACAGATTTGAAAAATGTGAAGACTTAGATATAGTCTACAACACTTCAAGCCAGTGGCAGTCAGAGAAATTGGAAGAGCACTTCCTGACCTTCACATGTAAAATTCCAGTAGTTAAACTGCACCTTCTACAAATTGGGGAAGAACTGGTGCATTTCTATGTCAGACTCAATGATGAACTCCTCTCCCTGGAGTCTGGGCTGTGTTTCCCCAGTCCTAATGGGTCTCAGTAGGGTCCTGGTCCCTTGGGCAAGCCTCCTTCAGACCCATCTCATAGAGTACTGGGGGATTTGACTCTATTCTGGACATGTTGGTAATTGTTCTTGGTGCTGGTGTCTGCACGTTGTGTCTGTTGCATTGTTAGAACCAAGAATGGGGGATAATCACACTTAAAACACTGCTTCTGTCTTTGTAAATGTAGTTTTCTCTCACTGTGTTGCCTTACTGGGAGAATGTACCAGCGACTGTGCATTACAATAAACAGAGATGCACTTAGATTTTCCTGGGAAATCTAGATCCACGGTAAGTAAAAGGGGTCTAGGGCTCACAACTGGACTCCTCATTGGAGCCTTGTGGCCCTGACCTGTTGCTGTTTAAGGAATGTGTCTGATACGTGTCCATGAGTTAGTGGGTATCTGATTGAGGGAAATAATTCAGAGAGGAGAAAGTTTAACACAGCAACAATTAACAGGTGAGACTTGCCCAGTGGAGACTGTGCCTATCAGTAAACACGACTTCAAGGAAGGAAAACTTAAGACAAGCTGAAAGAATACAGTGCTTTGGTACCAATGTTGTGGTGGGCAGGGATGGGAGAGAGAGCAGCAGGATGAGTTATGACTGCCCCAGCAGAGACTCAGTGTGTGTGTGGAGGGCAGCATTGTTGCTGTCTTTTGTAAGAACTGGTTTACCTTGACATCATTCGCTGATGCACATGATGACTTTGGGTATGAAAACATGAGAATTCCTAAGTACCATGAACTCTCCATACTGGAGAGTCATATTGTTCATTCTAGTGCCTTATCCTATTTGCACCTACACACTCAGATTTTCAGAATAACACATATGGAATCTGGAGACTATTCCATCTGAGTAAGAAGGTGTGTGGTAGGAACATTACTCTAAAAATGTCTGGTGGGATTCTCCAACAAAATGCTCTTTTAGCACTGGAATGTTTCACTGAGACAGAGTTGCTGGGGCTTTCGTATTCGACTGAATTATTTGTGGGGTGATTTTGACCATTGGACGTATGGAATGTGAAACACTATTCACAAATAAATCCACAACAGAAGCTAAATTTTTTTAAAGATTTATTTTATTTATTTGAAAGGCAGAGTTGCAGTGAGGCAGAGGCAGACAGAGAGAGGTCTTCCCCGCTGGTTCACTCCCCAAATGGCGGCAGTGGCAAGAGTTGCGCCAATCCGAAGCCAGGAGCCTGGACTTTCTTCCAGGTCTCCCCTGTGGGTGCAGGGGCCTAAGGACTTGGGCCATCCTCTGCTGCCTTCCCAGGCCATTGCAGAGAGCTGGATCGGAAGTAGAGCAGCCGGGATTAGGACCAGTGCCCATATGGGATGCCGGCGGTGCAGGTGGTGCCATACCATAGTGCCAGCCCCCTAAACTTTTTTTTTAACTTTAATTTAATGAATATAAATTTCCAAAGTATGGCTTATGGATTACAATGGCTTCCCCCCCATAACGTCCCTCCAAACCGCAACCCTCCCTTTTCCCACTCCCTATCCCCTTCCATTCACATCAAGATTCATTTTCGATTCTCTTCATATACAGAAGATCAGTTTAGCATACATTAAGTAAAGATTTCAACAGTTTGCTCCCACACAGAAACATAAAATGAAAAATAATAGATGATTTTTTAAATGATGATGAAATCAGATCAGACCTATTGTCATGTTTAATCCCAGTGAGAGTCAAGTTGGGAATTGATAATTTCTTTCTTTCTTTTTTTTTTTTTTACAGAAGATCAGTTTAGTATAGATTAAGTAAATATTTCAACAGTTTGCACCCCTATAGAAACACAAAGTGAAAAATACTGTTTGAGTACTCGTTATAGCATTAAATCTCAATGTACAGCACATTAAGGACAGAGATCCTACGTGAGGAGTAAGTGCACAGTGACTCCGGTTGTTGACTTTACAAATTGACACTCCTGTTTATGGCATCAGTAATCTCCTTATGCTCCAGTCATGAGTTTCCAAGGCTATGGAAGCCTTTTGAGTTCTCCGACTCTTATCTTGTTTAGACAAGGTCGTAGTCAAAGTGGAAGTTCTCTCCTCCCTTCAGAGAAAGGTACCTCAACAGAAGCTAAATTTTGTAGAAACTGGGACATAGAGCTGCCAAGCAGAACTGATCATGTTGTGTTCATCAGAAAGGAATCACAAAAAAACAAAGACAAAAACAAAAAACAAGAACTAAGGAAACAGGACTAAAGGCAAATAGAGTAGATACTTCTCTCCGTTTGAAACTTATTTTTCTTTCAAAAAATCCAGATTCTTAACTGGTACATAAAAAAAGAACATTTGTGTAGTGTTCAATTGAAATAAACATATTGCCTTTTTTATAGTGGAAACATTGAGTATTAACATTGAAAATCAGAGTTCAATTCTTTTAGTAGGATAAAACTTCTTTTTAAGTCTATACACTGATGACTAGCACTTTCCCACCATCTTTATAAAAACTGCTCCCTTGGGATCGGCACTGTGGCAAAGCAGGTGAAGCCTCTGACTGCAATTCCAGCATCCCATATGGGCACTGGTTCAAGTTCTGGCTGCTCCACTTCGGATCCAGCTCTCTGGTATGGCCTGGGAAGGCAGTGGAGGATGGCCCAAGTCCTTGGGCCACTGCATCCCCATGGGAGGCCTGGAAAGCTCCTGGCTGCTGACTTCAGATTCGCACCACTCCGTCCATTCTAGGAGTGTGCCGGTGGGTGGATGACCTCTCTCTCTCATTCTGCATCTGCCTTTCTGTAATTCTGCATTTCAAATAGATAAATGAATCTTTAAAAAAAAATAAGAAAGCTAACCGGTGTTCATTACCATTGTTGTGTATTCAAAATCCACTGTACATGATCAGTTTCGTGTTACTGTACCTTAGTTTTTAACTGAAGGAACCATCTGGAACAATATCAATGTTAACTACATCTCAAAGAACAAAAGAAAAGCACAAAACCTTTTAGCATTGTTCCAACCAAATGTGTTAAAACTGTCATATTGAGACTCAATTCTCCTCCGGAAGGGAGTGTTCCATTTTCTGGATCTTCATAAAATTTCATGGTGCTGGAGTTCAACCAGTCATCTGGGGATACTGGATTATTTGAATAAAAATTGAAGAATAGTAACATGACTTGAAGCACTGTTTCTTTCTCTCAAATGTCTTCTCTCACAGTGGCATTCTAGGGAAAAACCTCCAGTGATCATGCATTATAATATCCATGGCTAAACTTACATATTATTTTTCTAAACAGGTGTTGTGAGATTGATTACAAGATGGAAACACTTATCCAGAACACATGAGGGGTCTAGGGCTCACAAATGGACCCCACACCAGGGACTTGTGCCTTCACCTAGTACTGTTTAAGGAATGTATTCTTCAGGTGTCCATGGGGCTGTGGGCATGAGGTGCAGGAAGGAGTTGAGACAGGATGCAGGCTCACATACAAAAACTGAGATGTCATAAGGACCATGGGAGATGGTGCCCATCAGTAACCATGAGTGAAAGGAAGGGAAAGGTCAGGCAGGCTCAGAAGAATGCAGGCTTTGTGGTGCAAGTGTATGCTTGGCAGGAGCTGGGGACAAGACAGGGAGGGAGGGGAAGAATGGCAGCCTCAGTGCAGACTCGTGTGTGCACAAGGGCAGCATGAGTGCTGTCCTAGAGTGAGACCAGGTTGACCTTGACCTCACTCACTGATGCACATGGTTGCTCTTAGTATCAGAACATCTGGACCAAAATTACCATGGACTCCCCATTGCTGGAGACCTGCTTTCACCCTCACAGTTCCTAGGGGCATCCACTGAGTTGAACTACACAACAGCGTTAGGTTCACTGCTGCTCATGGACACTCAGGAGACTGACGTGGGGGATAGGATCTCCAGTTTATACTGGGCCTGCATGGTGATACTGAAATTGAGTCTGTCTCAGTGTGGGCTCCTATGCTTGTTTCTCTCCTCCACGGTGTTTATGAACTGCCCCTTCCCACCTGAATTCAAGGTAGATCAGTGCAGCTGTTGTGACCCCAGCTCTTGGTGGATGGGGAACAGGAGTCTCAGGTCAATACCCCAGTGCTATGGGTGTGAGGACAGTGATCCTTCCTGAGGTGTACTCATGGAGTGACCATAAACTTGAAGCAGACATAAATGCTTGCCTTAACACAGTGAACTCTTCTTCAGAGTGAATCTCAACTAAGTGTAGGTACCTGAACTGATAATCTAGGGGGACACATACATCAAAATCAGGACTTGAGGTTCCCTAGCACCTTTTGTTTCCTGAAGTATGTGTTTCTCCTGAATATTCCTAGAACTTGGAGGTAGTTTTTCCTTTGGAAAGTGTTTGGTTGCCCACAGTGCTAATTGCAGTTCAGTGTGACCCAAAAACATAGCAAATAGGAAAGAGATGTTGACACAGAGATTGGTTGCAAGGACTTTATATGAGATACAGAAAAAAAAACCTTAATGACAAGATTCTGAGTAAAGGTGGTTCTGTTCCATGTGTGGAGGCAATGATGAGTTCATTCTTCATGTCCTGGTCATGGTCTTCTGCAACAGACATAGGTGACTATAGGAAACTTATGGCAGATTCCTTTCTCCTCCTCTCCAATGCCACAGCGCCATTTGCAGCTACAGTATGGTTTCAGATTCTGTGGGCAACCTAGGGTACAGAGAGAGTGTCTGTCAATGAACACAGGGATCAAAGAAAAGCCAGCACCATTCCACATTGAGATGAGAGGGTCTCATGGGGGCTACATCACAGCAAGCAGTGGGAAGAGCACCCAGCCACTGGAAGTAACAGACACAAGAAGTGTGGGGAGCATCTCGGACTAGACTAAGTTACTCGAATTAAGACTTATTCTATGCATCTGCTCTCCCACAATATGGCACTGGGAGAGGAGTAAACAGCTTCTACGCAGCTGTCTCTCGCCAACTTGAGCGATGACCTGCACGAGCTGATCCTGCTGCTGATTGCAGGAGAGCAGCGTACTCGGCGTGTGGGTAGCAGAGTTGGGATTGGTGGAAGAGGACTATAAAGGAGGAGAGAGACAACATGCACCAGGAACATCTATCTGAAGGAACACCTGAGCAGCCCCCGAGAGAGCCGGCTGGCGGTGTGCTGCTTCCCCGCGGAAGTGGGGAAAGTGGCAGGGGGAACCGCCCTTCCACGGAGGTGGAAGGGTTGGTAGCCAACCTGGGAAGAACCAGCAGCAAACCCAGGAAGGGCCGAGCAGACGAAAGAACAGCGCAGGGTCCTGTGTCGTTCCTCCACGAAGAGGGGGCGCGACAAAGAAGTGTTGTCACAAACACGATTTGAGACCCATTCTTCTTTGTCTGACTCTTTATGCTCCTGAGCTCGTCAAACACATCTGAACCCAGGTTCAGCTGGGTTTACCAGTTCTCAACGTTTCTCTACTAAGCAGTGTCAAATGTTGTCCTCACAACTGGGTATTCACATTTGACCCATGGTGACTTCCCTTAAGACTCTCCAAATTTGAACAAGGCTATTTCACAGCGTATGTTGGAATACACAGTCTTTTTAGGAGGAACATCTCCTAGAGTCATTTGACTTCTAATATATATACAATTTTATTTTATTTTTTTTATTTGACAGATAGAGTTAGAGAATGAGAGAGAGAGACATAGAGAAAGGTCTACCTTCTGTTAGTTCACCCCCCAATTTGCCGCTATGACCAGCACTGTGCCAATCCAAAGCCAGGAGTCAGGTGCTTCCTCCTGGTCTCCCACGTGGGTGCAGGTGCCCAAGCACTTGGCCATTCTACCCTGTCTTCCTGGGCCACAGCAGAGAGCTGGACTGGAAGAGGAGCAGCAGGGAATAGAACCTGGCACATATATGGGATGCCGGGAACACAGGTGGAGGATTAGCCAAGTGAGCCACTGCTTTGTCCCATATTTACTTTGTTTGTAACATTTAGTATTAACTCATAATACATTTGCACTTTTTGTGGGATACACATTATCTTAATAAAAAGTATTTGAATCCAGTCAGCTTGTAACCTCTGTAGTCGTCTAGATTTGTTGCATTTTGTATCAAACGTCCGCTTCTTTTCACTCTCTCTATAGGAAATGCAGAATATTCAGATCTATGGTTGTCCTACTGTGATGGGGAACACCAGGAACTACTAGCTGGACGTATCTGTTGAACTGAACCCTGTTGGAAAAAACTCAAGGCTATGAGAACCTAAGTAAATTCAGCAGAGTGACTGAGACCTTTGAAGACTCAATTCCAGAGCCTTCCTTCAATCCTCCTGCCTCAGTTTCCATAGTTCTTCCATGTTGGAGTCTCTCACCTCGGTTCTGAAGAGCAGAAGTTTCATCCTCTGCACAGGAGTTGGCCATGACCTTGTCTCCGACATCTGTCTGCTCCTGGTCTGGAATCTCTTCATCTGATGGTGACAAAGGCTTAGCCTTGGCCTGGAGTGCCACCAGGACAATGGCAGTGAGGAGGGTGAATGTCCTCATGTCTGGGAGTGAGCTGGAGGCAGGAAGAGCACGATTCTGAGTGTGCTATGCCTGAGAACGAGTCCTGATTATATAGTGCTAGGAGCAGGCTCTGTGACAAAGGCTGCAGTTAGAGACGGGGTGTCTTTGAACAGGAATTGAGAGCTGCCATGCCCACCAGTGCCTTTGATGGTGCTCTGTTCGCACCGCCTGTACTATGGCAGGCATCTGTGTGTTTTTTCTCCGTTTTTGCTTCATGCTGATAATCAAGATAAAGGACTGGATATTCCTCCTAATTCCCATCTGTTTGAATATTTACTGCAAGGTAATAAAGAGAAAACAAAGAGTCATTTCATTTGTTAATTTCTGGGAGCAAAGATTCTTATTTTCCAAACATGGGCCTGTTATCAATTTGAGGTTTAAACACTGAAGCCATACCTGGAGCCCAATGCAGAGGAGTGAAATTCTTTAGCATGTTCTAGAGTGTAGCCCTCCCCATGGAGGAGGAATGAGTTTTTGGGGTGTTAACTCCCTTTGGGCCAGTGTGAAGGGGAGAATTGCTGTCCTCATGCTGTTGTTGTCACCTGGTCAGGAGGCCTCTGGGGAGAGAGATGTTCAAATTGTTCAGAGGCACTTTCATTCCTGCAGGACATGTGTCTAAGCACAGCACTTGGAGGATATCCAGATACAGCAGTCTATGTTGAGAGATAGCAGAGGAATCAACACCATTACCTCTATCGTTTTTGAGACTGCAACTTTTACGTTTGGAAAATCTTAAAACCTGTAGAAGGACAAAAATTCAAATGCAGAGAGTCTGGTGAGATCCCATCCCTGTTCTCAGCTACGGTTCTGTCCAAATCTAACTACTGTCAACAAATATACACATTAGTCTGCACTAATATTTTCCTCTCATGCAATATCTTGATCACTTTGTATATCAAAACATGTTAGTTCTGTCATCAATATATATAAGTGTGCCAATATTCTGATATTCTCTGAGATAAACTGAAGGAAATCACAGTAAGAAACAAATGTCAAGCAGCAGGAGCGAGCAACTATATATCAACAATTACCTTGTATGTAAATGGAGTAAACTCTCTAGTTATAAATATGTCATGTACCTAAGTGAGTTAATGAAAAACTCAATTCTATGCTGCTTACAACATAGCTCCAATTCTAGGGACACATGGGCTTTGAAAGTAACAAATAGCATGAGATATTCCAAGCAGATGGAGTCCAAAAGAATGCAATAGCCTTATTCTACCAGATTAATAAATTAAAAGTGGTATAAAGAGATGGGAAGGCCATTATATAATGATGAAGGATGTAATTCACCAGAAGAAAATAACAACTTTAAATGTGCATCCACCCAATATGCCTTCACCTCGATACAGAAAGGAAATGATAAGAGACCAGAACAGTGAGATTCCAGTACGATAATGACAGAAAGGTGCTTTCTGTTTCTAGGAAAATCAAAGCTACCAAACATGAGAGGGTCATCCTATTCCCTTATCTTTTTCGCACCTACACACCCATGTTCTTAGACTAACATACATGAAATCTAGACGTTATTCCATCTAACAAAGAAGGTGTGTGCAGGGAATATCACTTTAAAAATGTGTTGTGAGATTCTGAAACTAAAGCACTGTGTCAGCATTGGGATATTTCACTGACACAGAGTTTGGGACTTTAGCATCTGACTGATTTTATTTTTGGGGGCAAAAATGACCATGGACATATAGATGGGAAACACTATTTTCAGAGAAATCAACAACAGAAGCTCTGTTTTGTAGAAAGTGAGACCTAGAGATGCCAAGCAGAATTGATCATGTTGTGTTAATCAGAAAAGAATCACAGGAAACGAGAACTAAGGAAACAGGACTAAAAGCAAATAGAGTAGATAGTTCTCTCCGTTTGAAACTTCTTTTTTCCTTAAAAAATCCGTATTGTTACCTGATACATAAAGATTGAACATTAATGGGTGGCAGAGCCAAGATGGCAGAGTAGTGTGGACGCACACTGATAGTTCGGGAAAAGATAGTTTAATAAGTGGAGTTACAGTAGTCTCAAAAAAAGGATCAATGAAAAATTGCAGAGGAAACTCTTTCGGATCTAGTGGCTGTGACCCGGAGGACCTACTGGGAGATCAAGGTTGCCCACTGGGTGCAAGCTGAGCCGAGGGAGCTGCGGAAGCCACCAGAGCCACTGGAGCCGCCGAGGCCAGGAGCCGCAGGGTCTGCACACCAGTGCTAGAAGGGGAGTGGATGTGACACAGACGACCAGCGGGAAGAGCAGGGACGCCCACGGCTCCGAGTCCACACATGGGCGCTGGAAGTGGGGGTGAGCTCTGTAACCCAAGACATTGGCGGGGAAATGGCAGACAGAGTCTAGAGGGAAGCAAGGAAAAAAAAATGTGGGGGATAGTGGTACAGATGAGTTTCCTTTTCCTCCGACCTTGCAAAGGCAAGCAAGAGACAAAGAGCAGGCCCCATTCTGGATATACATAACAAAAGGGTAGAGCTAATGACCTGAGCACTACAATTCAGTAGCCTAGGCAACCCAGTGGGAATCCACAAAAGAAACTGAGCCCACACAGATTCAGATCTGAAGGTAAATACCATCAATTTTACTCAGCCTTGCGGTATTACTTACCTCCTGAATAAAAAAATAAAAAAATTAAAAAATTAAAAAATAAATAAATAAATAAAAAGAGATTTACCATGCATAACCTGAGGGTGTCACCTTTACACACACTTAACCTGGAGGAACCAAGCAGAGCTCTCTGGCCACACCCACCTCAAGCCTCCAAGGCTCCTCCAACAGCAGACAGTCCATGTAACACAGACACAGTATAAAAAAAAAAAAAAAACCTCTTTTTTTTTTTGTTTGTTCTACTTAATACTTTTGGTTGAATACTGTAATCAATACACAATTCTTCTTAAGTGCTGAAACTTAACTGAAAAGTGATCGCTGTTAAATATGAGAGTGGGAATAAGAGAGGGAAGAGATGTGCAATTCGGACATGCTCAGGCTGACTTACCTCAAACGGTAGAGTTAGAAACATACCAGGGGATTCCAATTCAATCCCATCAAGGTGGCATGTACCAATGCCATCTCACTAGTCCCAGTGATAAATTTCTGTTCACAATTGATCATAATGATAGGACTATGAGCCAAAGGGATCACATAAACAAGAATAGTGTCTGCAAACACTAGCTGATAGTATAAAAAAGGGAGAGAACGATCCAACATGGGAAGCGAGATACACAGCAGACCCATAGAATGGCAGATGTCCTAACAGCACTCTGGCCTAAGAATAAGCCCTTAAGGCACGCAGATCTGGCTGAAAAGCCCATGAGAGTATTTCAGGTATGGAAAGCCAAGACACTCTGGGGAAAAAAAAAAAAAACACCTAAATGAAAGATCTCCACGAGTGAGATCCCAGTGGAAAGAACGGGTCATCAAAGAAGGAGGAACCTTTCTCTGAAGGGAGGAGAGAACTTCCACTTTGACCATGGCCTTGTCTAAATATTATCAGAGTTGGTGAACTCAGGGGGCTTCCATAGCCTTGGCAGCTCAGTGATTACTGATGCCATAAACAAGAGTGTCAATTTGTTAAGTCAACAACAGGAGTCACTGTGCACTTACTCCTCATGTAGGATCTCTGTCCTTAGTGTGCTGTACATTGAGATTTAATGCCATAAGTAATACTCAAACAGTATTTTTCACTTTATGTTTCTGTGTGGGAGCAAACTGTTGAAATCTTTACTTAATGTATGCTAAACTGATCTTTTGTATATAAAGAGAATCAAAAATGAATCTTGATATGAATGGAAGGGGAGAAGGAGTGGATAAGGGGAGGATTGCGGGTGGGAGGGACGTTATGGGGGGGAAGCCACTGTAATCCATAACCTGTACTTTGGAAATTTATATTAATTAAATAAAAGTTAAAAAAAAAAAAAACTCACAGTGAGGGAAGAATAATTAACAATGCCAAGCAACAAACACAAAATCAGGGAACAAGATTAACGAAGACACTCGACACCTTCAAATGAACAAAACACCCCAAGCCAAGATTATGAAGATGATGAGATAGAAGAAATGCAAGATATGGATTTCAAAAAATTTATTATAAGAACATTTAGAAGTTTTCAAAAGCAAATCCTTGAACTACAGAAATCCTTATTGGACAGGATTGAAAATCTCTCGTGAAAATGAAATTTTAAGGAAGAATCAAAATGAATTGCAGAAAGTAGTAGAACAGGAAAGGGTGATAGTGAATAGAAATCTAAATGAAATGAAGAGCTCAATAGATCAAATGACAAGCACATGAGAGAGCCTTAAAACAGAGTCAGTGAAACAGAAGAGAGAATATCGGACTTAGAAGACAGAGCACAGGAAAACATACAGTCAAACCAAAGAAAAGAAGAGGAAATTAGAAATCTAAAAAATATTGTTGGGAATCTACAGGATACTATTAAAAAAAAACCAACATTCAGGTTCTAGGAGTTCCTGAAGGCATGGAGAGGGAGAAAGGATTAGAAGGCCTTTTTAGTGAGACACTAGCAGAGAACTTTCCGGGTTTGGAGAAGGACACAGACATCCTAGTACAGGAAGCTCATAGAACCCCTAGTAAACATGACCAAAAGAGATCCTCACCACGACACGTTGTAATTAAACTAACCACAGTGAAACATAAAGAAAAGATCCTAAAATGTGCAAGAGAGAAACATCAGATTACTCTCAGAGGATCTCCAAGTAGACTCACAGCAGACTTCTCATCAGAAACACTACAGGCTAGGAGGGAATGGCGAGACATAGCACAGGTGCTAAGAGAGAAAAATTGCCAGCCCAGAATACTATATCCTGCTAAGCTTTCATTTGGGAATGAAGGTGAAATAAAGACCTTTCATAGCAAACAGAAATTGAAAGACTTTGTGGCCACTCGTCCGGCCCACCCTGCAAAAGATACTTAAAGATGTGCTACACTCAGAAACACAGAAACACGGCCATCAATATGAAAGAAGGGAAAGGAAGAACACCTACCAGTAAAAAGCATGGGAAGCTCAAAGCATATACTAGAAAATATCTCTGGGAAAATGGCAGGGCAAAGTCACTATGTGTTAATATCACATTAAACGTTAATGGACTTAACTCTTCAGTTAAAAGGTATAGACTGGCTGAATAGATTAAGGAACAAAACCCATCTATTTACTGCCTACAAGAAACACATCTCTCTAACAAAGAGGCATGCAGACTGAAATGAAAGGTTGGGAAAAGATATTCCATGCCAACAGAAACCAAAAAAAAGCAGGTGTAGCCATATTAATATCAGACAAAATAAACTTTAATACAAAAACTGTTAAGAGAGACAAAGAGGGACACTATATAATGATTAAGGGTTCAATTCAACAGGAAGATGTAACTATTATAAATGTATATGCACCTAATTACAGGGCACCGGTCTATTTTAAAGATATGTTAAGGGACTTAAAGGGAGATTTAGACTCCAATACAATAGTACTGGGGGACTTCAATACTCCACTCTCAGAAATAGACAGATCATCCGGACAGAAGATCAACAAGGAAACAGCAGATATAATTGACACTATTGCCCAAATGGATCTAAGAGATATCTACACAACTTTCAATCCTACATCTACAGACTTTACATTCTTCTCAGCAGTGCATGGAACCTTCTCTAGGATTGATCACATACTAGGTCATAAAGCAAGTCTCAGCAAATTTAAAAAAATTAGAATCATACCATGCAGCTTCTCAGGCCACAGCGGAATGAAGCTGGAAATTAGCACTCAGGAAACCCCAGAAAGTATGCAAACACATGGAGACTGAACAAAATGCTCCTGAATGAACACTGGGTCATTCAAGAAATCAAAAGAGAAATCAAAAACTTTCTGGAAGTAAATGAGGATAACAACACAACATATCAAAACTTATGGGATATGTCAAAAGCAGTATTGAGAGGCAAGTTTATAGCAATAGGTGCCTATATTAAGAAATTGGAAAGGTACCAAATAAATGAACTTTCAGCGCATCTCAAGGACCTAGAAAAACTGCAGCAAACTAGACAACTTGGAGGTAGTTTTTCCTTTGGAAAGTGTTTGGTTGCCCACAGTGCTAATTGCAGTTCAGTGTGACTCAAAAACAAAGCAAATAAAAAAGAGATGTTGACACAGAAATTAGTTGCAAGGACTTTAAATGGGATAGAGAAAAAAAAGTTAATGCAAGGTTCTGGAGTAAAGGTGGTTCTATTCAATGGGTGAAGGAAATGACAAGTTCATTCTTCATTTCTGTGTCTTCTTCTGGAACAGATATGGATGAGTGTAGGAACCTCGTGGCAGATACCACATACTTCTTCTCGAGGATCACAGCGTCTTATAAACTGAAGATCACTTTTGATGGTCCTGACTGTCGCGGGAATCTGGGCTGTTACGGGCGTCTCGGCAGTCTCATTGGTCCCAGGGGTCAGAGGTCTGGGTGGTAACAGGTTTCTCAGTTTTAACGGGGGTCTTGGCAGAATCAACAGTATCAGCAGACGAACAAGGATACAGAGAGAGGGTCTGGCAACGAACACAGGGTTCAAAGAAAAGCAGGGACTGTTCCAGCTGAGCTGAGAGGGTCTCATATGGACTACATCACAGCCAGCAGCAGGAAGAGCACCCAGCCCCTGGAAGTAACAGACACAGGAAGTGTGGTCACAAACACGATTTGAGACCCTTTCTCCTTTGTCCGAGTCTTTGTGCTCCTGACCTTGTCAAACACATCTGAACACAGCTTTAGCTGGGTCTCCAGGTTCTCAACGTTTCTCTACTAAGCAGTGTCAAATGCTGTCCTCATAACTGGATTACACATTTGACCCAGGGTGACTTCCCTTAAGACTCTCCAAATTTGGACAAGGCTATTCCAAAGACATATGTTGGAATACACAGTCTTTTGTGAGGAACATCTCTTTGAGGCTTTTGACTTCCAATGTTTATTCTATTTCATTTTATTTGTTTGTAACATTTAGTATTAACTCTTAATACATTTGTACCTCTTGGGGTATACACAATACCTTAACAAAGCACAGAGTGTACTTGGATCCAATCAGCTAGTAACCTCTGTAGTCCACACTTGAACCATTTTGTATTGAACGTTCCCTGCTTTGCAGTCTCTCTATAGGAAATGCCAGAGTATTCAGATCTGTGGTTGCCCTGCTGTGGTGGGGAACACTAGGAACTACTAGCTGGACATACCTGTTGAACTGAACCCTGTTGGAAAAAACTCAAGGCTATGAGAACCTAAGTAAATTCAGCAGAGTCACTAAGACCTTTGAAGACTCAACCCCAGAGCCTTCCTCCAACCTTTCCTCTTCAGTTTGGGTAGTTCCTCCACATTGGATTCTATCACCTGGATCCTGAAGAGCAGAGGTTTCATCCTCAGCAAAGGAGATGGCCATGACCTGGCCACCCACATCTGTCTGCTCCTGGTCTGGAATCTCTTCATCTGATGGTGGCACAGGCTCAGCCTTGGCCTGGAGTGCCACCAGGACAATGGCAGTGAGGAGGCCGAACATCCTCATGTCTGGGAGTGAGCTGGAGGCAGGAAGAGCAGGGTTCTGAGTGTTCTGTGAGTGAAGACAAGACAGAGCAGGCTCTGTGACAAAGGCTGCAGTTAGAGACGGGCTGTTTGATCCGGAGGTGAGGGCTGCCATGCCTTCAAAGTGCCTCTGCTGGTGCTCTGTTCTCACCGTCTGCATTATGGCAGGCATCTGTGTGTTTTCCCTCCATCTATGCTTCATGCTGATAATCGAGATAAAGGACTGGATATTTCCCTCCAATTCCCATCTGCTTGAATATTTACTTCAGAATAATAAAAAGAAAACAAAGAGTCATTTCATTTGTTAATTTCTGGGAGCAAAGTTTGTTATTTTCCAAACATGGAGCCTGGTATCCATTTTTGTTTTAGACACTGAAGCCATACCTGGAGCCCAATGCAGAGGAGTGAAATTCTTTAACATGTTCTAGGGTGTAGCCAGCCCTCCCCTTGGAGGAGGAGTGAGTTTGTGGGGTGTTTTGTCATTTGTGCAAGTGTGAGGGGAATAATGCTGTCCTCATTTTGTCATTGTCACTAGCTCAGGAGGCTTCTAGGGAGAGAGATGTTCAAATTGTTCAGAGGCACTTTCATACCTGAGATACGTATGTCTGAGCACATCACATGGAGCATGATCCAGATACATCTTCTGCTTTGAGAGATAGCAGAATAATCAACACCATTGTCCCTAGCATTTTCGGAGGCCTAAAACTTTTATGTTTGGAAAATTTTATATCCGTAGAAGGACAAAATCAAATGTCAAAAGTCTGATGAAGCCGGCGCTGCGGGTAAATAAGATAATTGTCCGCCTTGCAGTGCCGGCACACCAGGTTCATGTCCTGGTCGGTGCGCCAGATTCTGTCCCGGTTGCCCCTCTTCCAGGCCAGTTCTCTGCTGTGCCCCAGGAGTGCAGTGGAGGATGGCCCAAGTTCTTGGGCCCTGCACACACATGGGAAACCGGGAGAAGCGCCTGGCTCCTGGCTTCGGATCAGCGAGGTGTGCTTGCCGTGGCGGACATTGGAGCGTGAAGCAATGGCAAAAGGAAGACATTTCTCTCCGTCTCTCTCTCTCACTGTCCACTCTGCCTGTCAAACATAAAAATAAAATAAAATAAAAAAGTTTGATGAGATCCCTTCCCTGAACTCAGCTACGGTTCTGTCCAAATCTAACTACTGTCAACAAATGTACACATTAGTGTGCACTAATACTTTCCCATAATCGATATCTGACCACTTTGTATATCAAAATTTTGAGTTTTTCATCAATATACTCACGTGTGCCAACATTCCCAAACTCTCTGAGATGAAAGTGAAGGAAATGGCACTAGAAAAGAAATATCAGACAACATGAGTGAGCTACTGTGTATCCACAGTTACCTTGAATGTAAATGGAGTAAACTCTCTAGTTATAAATATGCCAAGTGACTAAGTGAATTGATGAAAGCACTCATTCTATGCTGCTTACAACATAACTCCACATCTAGGGGCACATGGGCACTGAAAGTAACACATACCATGAG
The DNA here is from genome assembly GCF_964237555.1 of Oryctolagus cuniculus. Taxonomy (NCBI): domain Eukaryota; kingdom Metazoa; phylum Chordata; class Mammalia; order Lagomorpha; family Leporidae; genus Oryctolagus; species Oryctolagus cuniculus. The sequence continues at coordinate 112,528,302 of NC_091439.1, forward strand.
ATATTTCACACAGATGGAGTCCAAGGAAGGCAATAATCAGATTTCTACCAGATAAATAAATTTCAAATTAAGTTGGTATAAAGAGGTGGGAAGTGCATTATATAATGATGAAGGATTTAATTCAGCAGGAGGAAATAACAATGTTAAATGTGCATCCACCCAATATGCCTTCACCTCGATACAGAAAGGAAATGATAAGAAACCATGACAGTGAGATTCCAGTACAATAATGACAGAAAGGTGCTTTCTGTTGAAAGCTTCTAAATGTGAGAGGGTCATCCTATTGCCTTATCCTGCTTGTACCTTCACACCCATGTTTTTAGACTAATGTATATGATACCTAGAGGCTATTCCATCTAAGAAAGAAGATGTGTGCTGGGAATATTACTTTAAAAATGTGTTGTAAGATTCTCAAACTAACATGCTGTTTCAGCACTGGGATATTTCAATGACACAGAGCTGTTGGGCTTTTGCATCTGACTAATTTTTTTTTTTTTTGCGTGATTTTGAGCATGGACATATAGATGTGAAACACTATTAACAGAGAAATCCACAACAGAAGCTATGTTTTGTAGAAAGTGGGACATAGAGATGCCAAGCAGAGTTGATCATGTTGTGTTAATCAGAAAAGAACTTCAGGAAGTGAGAATTCAAACAAAACAGAACTAGAAGTAAATAGATTAGTTATTCTCTCCATTTGAAATTTTTCTTTTAAAAAAATCTTGATTGTTTATGGTATATAAAACTTGAACATTTATGAAGTACCGTGTGATGTTTCATGCATGAATACATAGTGTGATGTTCAATTGAATCCAACATATCTGCCCTCTCCAACATTTATCACTTCTTTATGGTGGAAACATTCAGTGTTAACCTTGAAAATCTGAGTTCAATCCTTTTAAGCAAGATCAAACTTCGTTCTAAGTCTGTACCCTGATGTCTAGCACCTCTCCACCATCTTTATAAAAATTTATGCTTCCTTGGGACCAGCACTGTGGTATAGCAGGGAGGCCTCTTCCCACAGTACTGGAAATCACTAAGGGCGGTGGTTCATGTCCCAGCTGCTCCACTTGCGCCTCTGCACAGACAGGGGAGGCCCGAGGAAGCTCCTGGCTCCTGGCTTCAGACCAGCGCTTCTCCTGCCTGTCTCAGTGAGTCAGCGGATGGACTTGGCATCTCTCTCTTTTTCTGCCTCTGCCTCTCTGTAAAACCGTCTTTCAAAAACAGTAATAAATCTTTAAAAAAGAAGAAAACTAGCAGGTGTTCAACATGCTTGTTGTGTTTCCAAAATCCACTGCACATGATCACTTTTGTGTTATGGTACCTTAGTTTTTAACTGAAGGAACCATCTGGAACAATATCAATGTTAACTACAACTCATTTAAAATAAAAGCACAAAACTTTTCAGCAGTGTTCCAACCAAATGTGTTAAAGCTGTCACGCTGAGACTCCATTCTCCTCCAGAAAGGGAGTGTTCCAATTTCTGGGTCTTGATCATTTTTCTTGGTGCTGGTGTTCAAACTGTTGTCTGGGTGTATTGGATTATTTGAATACAAAATGGAGAAGGGTAACACGAATTGAAGCACAGTATTCCTTCTTTCAAATGTCATCTCTTTTTTTTTTTTTTGACGGGCAGAGTGGACAGTGAGTTAGAGAGAGAGACAGAGAGAAAGGTCTTCCTTTTGCCGTTGCTTCACATCCAATGGCCGCCGCGGCCAGCGCGCTACGGCCAGCGCACCACGCTGATTCGATGGCAGGAGCCAGGTGCTTCTCCTGGTCTCCCATGGGGTGCAGGGCCCAAGCACTTGGGCCATCCTCCACTGCACTCCTGGGGCACAGCAGAGAGCTGCCCTGGAAGAGGGGCAACCGGGACAGAATCCATTTCCCCAACTGGGACTAGAACCCGGTGTGCTGCGGCACTGCAAGGTGGAGGATTAGCCTAGTGAGCCGCGGCACAGGCCCAAATGTCATCTCTTAAAACGGCTATCTTGCACAAGCATCCAGTGATTGTGCATTAAAGTGGCTGTGGCTTAAACTTACATATTATTTTTCGGAACAGGTGTTGTGAGATTACCAGATGGAAACACTTATCCAGAGCATATGAGGAGTCTAGGGTCACAAAGAGAGCCCTCCGGCACCTTGTGCCTTGACTAAGTACTGTTCAAGGAACGTATTTGTCTAGTTTCCATAGGTCTGTGGGCATGTGGTGCTGGAAAGGGTTCAGAATGCAGACCCCCACACACAAAAACGAAGAAGTCATACGGGCCCATGGGAGACAGTGCACCTCAGCAACATGAGTGAATGGTAGGGAAAAGGCAGACAGCCTAGGGAGAGTGCAGGCTTTGTGATTCATGTGTTTGGGTGGGCACGATCTGGGGACAGAGTAGGGAGGGAGAAATTGCATCCTCAGTGCAGACTCCATGTGTGCTGTGCACAAGGCCAGCATGGGTGCTGTCATATAGCGAGATCAGGTAGACCTTCACCTCGCTCACTGATGCACATGGTGACTTTCAGTATGAGAACATCTGCACCAAAATTACCATGGACTCCCCACTGCTGGAGACCTGCTTTCTCCCTCACAGTTTCTAGTGGTGCCCCCTCAGCAACACTTCACAGCAGTGTTAGGGTCACCACAGCTTATGGACACTCAGGAGACCGATGTGGGGGATTGACTCTCAAGTGTGTATTGGGCCTGGGGAGGTGCTACTGAAAATGAGTCCATCTCAGGGTGGGCTCCTGTGCTTGTTGCTCTCCTCCATGGTGTTTATGAACTGCCCCTTCCCACCTGAATTCAAGGTAGATCAGTGCAGCTGTTGTGACCCCAGGTCTCATGTCAATGCCCCGTGCTATGAGTGTAGGGATGGTCATCCTTCCAAAGATGTAATCATGGGGTGACCATAAACTTGAAGCAGACACAAATGCTTTGTCTTAACACATGTGAACTCTTCTTCAGAGTGAATCTCCACTCAATGTTGGTACCTGAGCAGACAATCCAGGGGGACACATAGAGCAAAATCAGGACTTGAAGTTCCCTAGCAGCTTTTATTTTCTGAAGTATGTGTTCATGCTTGATATTCCTAGAATTGGAGGTAGCTTTCCCTTTGGAAAGTGTGTGATTTCCCCACAGTGCTAATTGCAGTTCAGTGTGACCCAAAAGCATAGCAAATAGGAAAGAGATGTTGACACAGAGATTGGTTGCCAGGACTTTATATGAGATATAGAAAAAAAAAAAACTTAATGGCACGATTCTGGAGTAAAGATGGTTCTCTCCAATGTGTGGAGGCAATGATGAGTTCATTCTTCATTTTTGACTTTTTCCCGGCAACAGATATACTTGGAGTTAAATAGGCCGCAGCTACCATCTATCACCTCCCAAGGATCACAGTATTTTTTGCACGAACAGGGCATTTTCTGGCTTCTCAGCGGCGAAACTAGGGTAGAGAGAGGGGTCCTTCTATGAATACAAGGATCAAGAAAAGCCAGGACCATTCCACACTTAGATGAGAGGGTCTCATATGGACTACATCACAGCCAGCAGCAGGAAGAGCACCCAGCCACTGGAAGGAACAGACACAGCAAGTGTGGTCACAAACACGATTTGAGACCCTTTCTCCTTTGTCCGAGTCTTTGTGCTCCTGACCTTGTCAAACACATCTGAACACAGCTTTAGCTGGGTCTCCAGGTTCTCAACGTTTCTCTACTAAGCAGTGTCAAATGCTGTCCTCATAACTGGATTACACATTTGACCCAGGGTGACTTCCCTTAAGACTCTCCAAATTTGGACAAGGCTATTCCAAAGACATATGTTGGAATACACAGCCTTTTGTGAGGAACATCTCTTTGAGGCTTTTGACTTTCAATGTTTATTCTATTTCATTCTATTTGTTTGTAACATTTAGTATTAACTCTTAATGCATTTGTACCTCTTGGGGTATACACAATACCTTAACAAAGCACAGAGTGTACTTGGATCCAATCAGCTAGTAACCTCTGTAGTCCACACTTGAACCATTTTGTTGAATGTTCCCTGCTTTGCAGTCTCTCTGTAGGAAATGCCAGAGTATTCAGATCTATGGTTGCCCTGCTGTGGTGGGGAACACTAGGAACTACTAGCTGGACATACCTGTTGAACTGAACCCTGTTGGAAAAAACTCAAGGCTATGAGAACCTAAGTAAATTCAGCAGAGTCACTAAGACCTTTGAAGACTCAACCCCAGAGCCTTCCTCCAACCTTTCCTCTTCAGTTTCGGTAGTTCCTCCATGTTGGATTCTCTCACCTGGATCCTGAAGAGCAGAGGTTTCATCCTCAGCAAAGGAGATGGCCATGACCTGGCCACCCACATCTGTCCCCTCCTGGTCTGGAATCTCTTCATCTGATGGTGGCACAGGCTCAACCTTGGCCTGGAGTGCCACCAGGACAATGGCAGTGAGGAGGGCGAACGTCCTCATGTCTGGGAGTGAGCTGGAGGCAGGAAGAGCAGGGTTCTGAGTGTGCTGTAAGTGAGGACGAGACTTGATTATATAGTGCTAGGAGCAGGCTCTGTGACAAAGGCTGCAGTTAGAGACGGGCTGTATTTGATCCGGGCGGGGGGGGGGAGCTGCCATGCCTTCAAAGTGCCTCTGCTGGTGCTCTGTTCTCACCGTCTGCATTATGGCAGGCATCTGTGTGTTTTCCCTCCATCTATGCTTCATGCTGATAATCGAGATAAAGGACTGGATATTTCCCTCCAATTCCCATCTGCTTGAATATTTACTTCAGAATAATAAAAAGAAAACGAAGAGTCATTTCATTTGTTAATTTCTGGGAGCAAAGTTTGTTATTTTCCAAACATGGAGCCTGGTATCCATTTTTGTTTTAGACACTGAAGCCATACCTGGAGCCCAATGCAGAGGAGTGAAATTCTTTAACATGTTCTAGGGTGTAGCCCTCCCCTTGGAGGAGGAGTGAGTTTGTGGGGTGTTATGTCCATTTGTGCCAGTGTGAGGGGAATAATGCTGTCCTCATTTTGTCATTGTCACTAGCTCAGGAGGCTTCTAGGGAGAGAGATGTTCAAATTGTTCAGAGGCACTTTCATTCCTGAGATACGTATGTCTGAGCACATCACATGGAGCATGATCCAGATACATCTTCTGCTTTGAGAGATAGCAGAATAATGAACACCATTATCCCTAACTTTTTCGGAGGCCTAAAACTTTTATGTTTGGAAAATTTTATATCCGTAGAAGGACAAAGTCAAATGTCAAAAGTCTGATGAAGGCCAGTGCCGCGGCTCAATATGCGAATTGTCTGCCTTGCAGTGCCGGCACACCAGGTTCATGTCCCGGTCGTGGCGCCAGATTCTGTCCCGGTTGCCCCTCTTCCAGGCCAGCCCTCTGCTGTGCCCCAGGAGTGCAGTGGAGGATGGCCCAAGTTCTTGGGTCCTGCACACGCATGGGAAACCTGGAGAAGTGCCTGGCTCCTGGCTTCAGATCAGCTAGGTGCGCTGGCCATGGGGGCCATTTGAAGGTGAACCAATGGCAAAAGGAAGACCTTTCTCTCTGTCTCTCTCTCTCACTGTCCACTCTGCCTGTCAAAAATAAAAATAAAATTAAAAAAAATTAAAAAAAAAATGTTTGATGAGATCCCTTCCCTGAACTCAGCTACGGTTCTGTCCAAATCTAACTACTGTCAACAAATGTACACATTAGTGTGCACTAATACTTTCCCATAATGTGATATCTGACCTCTTTGTATATCAAAGCATATTGAGTTTTTCATCAATATACTCAAGTGTGCCAACATTCCCAAACTCTCTGAGATGAAAGTGAAGGAAATGGCACTAGAAAAGAAATACCAGACAACATGAGTGAGCCACTGTGTATCAACAGTTAACTTGAATGTAAATGGAGTAAAATCTCTAGTTATAAATATGTCAAGTGACTAAGTGAATTGATGAAAGCATCATTCTATGCTGCTTACAACATAACTCCACATCTAGGGGCACATGGGCACTGAAAGTGACAAATACCATGAGATATTCCACACAGGTTGATTCCAAAGGAAAGCAATAATCGGATTTCCACCAGATAAATAAATTTCAAATTAAGTTGGTATAAAGAGGTGGGAAGGTCATTATATAATGATGAAGGATTTAATTCAACAGAAGAAAATAACAATGTTAAATGTGCATCCACCCAATACGCCTTCACCTCGATACAGAAAGGAAATGATAAGAGACCAGAACAGTGAGATTCCAGTACGTTAATGACAGAAAGGTGCTTTCTGTTTCTAGGAAAATCAAAGCTACCAAACATGAGAGGGTCATCCTATTCCCTTATCTTTTTCGCACCTACACACCCATGTTCTTACACTAATGTATATGATACCTAGAGGCTATTCCATCTAACAAAGAAGGTGTGTCATAGGAATATTACTGTAAAACTGTGTTGTGAGATTCTGAAACTAATGCTCTGTGTCAGCATTGGGATATTTCACTGACACAGAGCTGTTGGGCTTTAGCATCTGACTAATTTTTTTTGGCGTGATTTTGAGCATGGACATATAGATGTGAAACCCTATTAACAGAGAAATCCACAACAGAAGCTATGTTTTGTAGAAAGTGGGACATAGAGATGCCAAGCAGAGTTGATCATGTTGTGTTAATCAGAAAAGAATCACAGGAAATGAGAACTAAGGAAACAGGACTAAAAGCAAGCAGAGTAGATAGTTCTCTCCATTTGAAACTTCTTTTTTCCTTAAAAAATCCGTATTGTTACCTGATACATAAAGATTGAACATTAATGAAGCACCGTGTGATGTTTGCATGCACGAATACATTGTGTAATGTTCAATTGAATACAACATATCTGCCTTCTCCAACGTTTATCAGTTCTTATGGTGGAAACATTCAGTGTTAACCTGAAAATCTGAGTTCAATTCTTATAAGCAAGATAAAACTTTTTCTAAGTCTGAACACTGATGTCCAGCACCTTCCCTCCATCATTCTACAATCTGCTTCCTTGGGGCCAACACTGCGGCATAGCAGGTAAAGACTGCAGTGCTGGCACCCGATATGGTTGCGGGTTTGAGTCCCAGTGGCTCCACTTCTGAGCCAGCTTTCTGGAGTAGCCTGGGAAGGCAGTTGAGGATGGTCCAAGTCCTTGGGCCCCTACACAGACGCAGGAGGCCAGATAAAGCTCCTAGCTCTTAGCTTCAGGTCAGCATGGCTCGGGCCATTCTGGGAGTGAGCCAGTGGATGAAGAACCTCTCTATCTGCTTCTAACGCTGCCTCTCTGTAAATCTGCCAATCAAATAAATGAATAAATCTTAAAAAAAAAAAAGAAAAAAAAACAAGAAACCTAGCAGTTGCTCAATATTCTTGCTATGTTTCCACAATTCAGTGTACATGATCAGTTTTGTGTTACTGTACATCACTTTTTAACTGAAGGGACCATCTGGAATAATATCAATGTAAATGCAATTCAAACAATTAAAATAAAAGCACAAAACCTTTCAGCATTTTTCCAGCCAAATGTGTTAAAACTGTCATGCTAAGACTCCATTTTCCTCTGGAAGGGAGTGTTCCAAATTCTGGATCGTGATAATTTTTTTTAACTTTCATTTAATGAATATAAATTTCCAAAGTACGGCTTATGGATTACAATGGCTTCCCCCACATACCGTCCCTCCCACCCGCAACCCTCCCCTTTCCCACTCTCTATCCCCTTCCATTCACATCAAGATTCATTTTTGATTCTCTTAATATACAGAAGATCAGTTTAGTATACATTAAGTAAAGATTTCAGCAGTTTGCTCCCACACAGAAACATAAAGTGAAAAATAATAGATGATTTTTTAAATGATGATGAAATCAGATCAGACCTATTGTCATGTTTAATCCCAGTGAGAGTCAAGTTGGGAATTGATAATTTCTTTTTTTTTTTTTTTACAGAAGATCAGTTTAGTATACATTAAGTAAAGATTTCAACAGTTTGCACCCCCATAGAAACACAAAGTGAAATATACTGTTTGAGTACTCGTTGGCTTTCCATGCCTGAAATACTCTCATGGGCTTTTCAGCCAGATTGGAATGATTTTAGGGCTGATTCTGAGGCCAGAGTGCTGTTTAGGACATCCGCCATTCTATGGGTCTGCTGAGTATCTCGCTTCCCATGTTGGATCACTCTCCCCTTTATTTATTCTATCGGTTAGAGTTAGCAGGTACTAGACTTGTTTATGTGCTCCCTTTGACTCTTAGTCCTTTCATTATGATCAATTGTGAACTGAGATTGATCACTCGGACTAGTGAGATGGCATTGGTACAAGCCACCTTGATGGGATTGAATTGGAGTCCCCCGGTATGTTTCTAACTCTACCATTTGGGGCAAGTCAGCTTGAGCATGTCCCAAATTATACATCTCTTCCCTCTCTTTTTCCCACTCTTATGTTTAACAGGGATCACATTTCAGTTAAATTTCAACACTTATGAATAACTGTGTATTAATTACAGAATTAAACCAGTCATATTAAGAGGGATAATGTATTAAGTTGTTCATTAACAGTCAGGGCTATGCTGATCAAGTCACCGTTTCTCATAGTGTCCATTTCATTTCAACAGGTTTCCTTTTTGGTGTTCAGTCAGTTGTCACAGATCAGGGAGAACATATGGTATTTGTCCCTTTGGGACTGGCTTACTTCACTCAGCATGATGTGTTCCAGATTCCTCCATTTTGTTGCAAATGACTGGATTTTGTTGTTTCTTACTGTGGTATAGTATTCTAAAGAGTACATATCCCATAATTTCTTTATCCAGTCTACCGTTGATGGGCATTTAGGTTGGTTCCAGGTCTTGGCTATTGTGAATTGTGCTGTAATAAACATTAGGGTGCAGACCACTTTTTTGTTTGCCAATTTAAATTCCTTTGGGTAAATTCCAAGGAGTGGGATGGCGGGGTCGAACGGTAGGGTTATCTTCAGGTCTCTGAGGAATCTCCAGACTGACTTCCATAGTGGCTTGACCAGTTTGCATTCCCACCAACAGTGGGTTAGTGTGCCTTTTTCCCCACATCCTCGCCAGCATCTGTTGTTGGTAGATTTCTGCATGTGAGTCATTCTAACCGGGGTGAGGTGAAACCTCATTGTGGTTTTGATTTGCATTTCCCTGATTGCTAGTGATCTTGAACATTTTTTCATGTGCCTGTTGGCCATTTGGATTTCCTCTTTTGAAAAATGTCTATTGAGGTCCTTGGCCCATCTCTTAAGTGGGGTGTTTGTTTTGTTTTTGTGGAATTTCTTGATCTCTTTGTAGATTCTGGTTATTAACCCTTTATCTGTTGCATAGTTTGCAAATACTTTTTCCCATTCTGTCGGTTGTCTCTTCACTCTCCTGACTGTTTCTTTTGCAGTACAGAAACTTCTCAATTTGATGCAATCCCAATAGTTCATTTTGGCTTTGACTGCCTGTGCCTCCCGGGTCTTTTCCAGAAACTCTTTGCTTGTGCCAATATCTTGCAGGGTTTCTCCAATGTTCTCTAATAATTTGATGGTGTCAGGTCGTAGATTTAGGTCTTTAATCCATGTTGAGTGGATTTTTGTGTAAGGTGTTAGGTAGGGGTCTTGCTTCATGCTTCTGCACGTGGAAATCCAGTTTTCCCAGCACCATTTATTGAATAGACTGTCCTTGCTCCAGGAATTGGTTTTAGATCCTTGATCAAATATAAGTTGGCTATAGATGTTTGGGTTGATTTCTGGTGTTTCAATTCTGTTCCATTGGTCTATCCATCTGTTTCTGTACCAGTACCATGCTGTTTTGATTACAACTGCCCTGTAGTATGTCCAGAAATCTGGTATTGAGATGCCTCTGGCTTTGTTTTTGTTGTACAAGATTGCTTTAGCTATTCAAGGTCTCTTGTGCCTCCATATGAATTTCAGCATCATTTTTTCTAGATCTGAGAAGAATGTCTTTGGTATGTTGATTGGGATTGCATTGAATCTATAAATTGCTTTTGGGAGAATGGACATTTTGATGATGTTGATTCTTCCAATCCATGAGCATGGAAGATTTTTCCATTTTTTGGTATCCTCTTCTATTTCTTTCTTTAAGATTTTGTAATTTTCATCGTAGAGATCTTTAACGTCCTTGGTTAAGTTTATTCCAAGGTATTTGATTGTTTTGTAGCTATTGTGAATGGGATTGATCTTGGCAGTTCTTTCTCAGTCATGGCATTGCTTGTGTATACAAAGGCTGTTGATTTTTGTGCATTGATTTTATATCCTGCCACTTTGCCAAACTCCTCTATGAGTTCCAATAGTCTCTTAGTAGAGTTTTTTGGATCCTCTAAGAACAGAATCATATTGTCTGCAAAGAAGGATAGTTTGACTTCTTCCTTCTCGATTTGTATTCCTTTGATTTCTTTTTCTTGTCTGATGGCTCTGGCTAAAACTTCCAGAACTATGTTAAATAGCAGTGGTGAGAGTGGGCATCCCTGCCTGGTGCCAGATTTCAGTGGAAATGCTTCCAACTTTTCCCCATTCAGTAAGATGCTGGTCGTGGGTTTTTTATAAATTGCTTTGATTATATTGAGGAATGTTCCTTCTATACCCAATTTGCTTAGAGTTTTCATCATGAAAGGGTGTTGAATTTTATCAAATGCTTTCTCTGCATCAATTGAGATAATCATATGGTTTTTCTTTTGCAGTCTGTTAATGTGGTGAATCACATTGATTAATTTGCGAATGTTGAACCATCCCTGCATACCAGGGATGAATCCCACTTGGTCTGGGTGGATGATTTTCCTGATTTGTTGTTGTACTCTATTGGCCAGAATTTTATTGAGGATTTTTGTGTCTATATTCATCATTGTGTAAGGTGTTAGGTAGGGGTCTTGCTTCATGCTTCTGCACGTGGAAATCCAGTTTTAGATATTGGTCTGTAATTTTCTTTCAGTGCTGCATCTTTCTCTGGCTTAGGGATTAAGGTGATGTTGGCTTCATAGAAAGAATTTGGGAGGATTCCCTCTTTTTCGATTGTTCTGAATAGTTTGAGAAGAATTGGAATCAGTTCTTCTTTAAATGTCTGGTAGAATTCAGCAGTGAATCCATCTGGTCCTGGACTTTTCTTTGTTGGGAGGGCCTTAATTACTGTTTCAATTTCTGTTTCAGTTATGGGTCTATTTAGGTTATGGGTCTATTTAGGTCTATGTCTTCATGGTTCAATTTTGGTAGATTGCATGTGTCCAGGAATCTATCCATTTCTGATAGGTTTTCCTGTTTGCTGGCATACAGATCCTTGTAGTAATTTCTGATGACTCTTTTTATTTCTGTTGTGTCTGTTGTTACGTTTCCTTTTTCATCTCTGATTTTATTGATTTCGATCTTTTCTCTTCTTTTTTTAGTTAGTTGGGCCAATGGGGTGTCAATTTTGTTTACTTTTTCAAAAAACCAGCTTCTCGCTTGGCTGATTTTTTGTAGTGTTTTTTTGAATTCAATCCTGTTAATTTCTTCTCTGGTTTTAATTATTTCTCTTCTCCTACTAGATTTGGGTTTGGTTTGCTGCAGTTTTTCTAGGTCCTTGAGATGCGCTGAAAGCTCATTTATTTGGTACCTTTCCAATTTCTTGATATAGGCACCTATTGCTATAAATTTGCCTCTCAATACTGCTTTTGCTGTATCCCATAAGTTTTGATATGTTGTGTTGTTGTCTTCATTTACTTCCAGAAAGTTTTTCATTTCTCTTTTGATTTCTTGAATGACCCAGTGTTCATTCAGGAGCATGTTGTTCATTCTCCATGTGTTTGCATACTTTCTGGGGTTTCCTGAGTTGCTAATTTCCAGCTTCATTCCGCTGTGGTCTGAGAAGCTGCATGGTATGATTCTAATTATTTTAAATTTGCTGAGACTTGCTTTATGGCCTAGTATGTGATCAATCCTAGACAAGGTTCCATGCACTGCTGAGAAGAATGTAAAGTCTGTAGATGTAGGGTTGAAAGTTGTGTAGATATCTGTTAGATCCATTTGGGCAATAGTGTCAATTAAATCTGCTGTTTCCTTGTTGATCTTCTGTCCGGATGATCTGTCTATTTCTGAGAGTGGAGTATTGAAGTCCCCCAGTACTATTGTATTGGAATCTAAATCTCCCTTTAAGTCCCTTAACATATCTTTTAAATAGACCGGTGCCCTGTAATTAGGTGCATATACATTTATAATAGTTACATCTTCCTTTTGAATTGAACCCTTAATCATTATATAATGCCCCTCTTTGTCTCTCTTAACAGTTTTTGTATTAAAGTTTATTTTATCTGATATTAATATGGCTACACCTGCTTTTTTTTGGTTTCTGTTGGCATGGAATATCTTTTCCCAACCTTTCATTTCAGTCTGCATGCATCTTTGATAGAGAGATGTGTTTCTTGTAGGCAACAAATAGTTGGGTTGTGTTCTGTGAGCCAGTCAACCAAACGGTGTCTTTTAACTGAAGAATTCAGACCATTAATGTTCAATGTGACTATTGATACTAGTGACTTTGCCCTGCCATTTTCCCGTAAATATTTTCTAGTATATGCTTTGAGCTTCCCATGCTTTTTACTGGTAGGTGTTCTTCCTTTCCCTTCTTTCATATTGATGGCCGTGTTTCTGTGTTTCTGAGTGTAGCACATATTTAAGTAACTTTTGCAGGGAGGGCCGGACGAGTGGCCACAAAGTCTTTCATTTTCTGTTTGCTATGAAAGGTCTTTATTTCACCTTCATTCCCAAATGAAAGCTTAGCAGGATATAGTATTCTGGGCTGGCAATTTTTCTCTCTTAGCACCTGTGCTATGTCTCGCCATTCCCTCCTAGCCTGTAGTGTTTCTGATGAGAAGTCTGCTGTGAGTCTACTTGGAGATCCTCTGAGAGTAATCTGATGTTTCTCTCTTGCACATTTTAGGATCTTTTCTTTATGTTTCACTGTGGTTAGTTTAATTACAACGTGTCGTGGTGAGGATCTCTTTTGGTCATGTTTACTAGGGGTTCTTTGAGCTTCCTGTACTAGGATGTCTGTGTCCTTCTCCAAACCTGGAAAGTTCTCTGCTAGTATCTCACTAAAAAGGCCTTCTAATCCTTTCTCTCTCTCCATGCCTTCAGGAACTCCTAGAACTCAAATGTTGGTTTTTTTAATAGTACCCTGTAGATTCCCAACAATATTTTTTAGATTTCTAATTTCCTCTTCTTTTCTTTGGTTTGACTGTATGTTTTCCTGTGCTCTATCTTCTAAGTCCGATATTCTCTCTTCTGTTTCACTGACTCAGTTTTTAAGGCTCTCTCATGTGCTTGTCATTTGATCTATTGAGCTCTTCATTTCATTTAGATTTCTATTCACTATCACACTTTCCTGTTGTACTAGTTTCTGCGTTTCATTTTGATTCTTCCTTAAAATTTCATTTTCATGAGAGAGATTTTCAATCCTGTCCAATAAGGATTTCTGTAGTTCAAGGATTTGCTTTTGAAAACTTCTAAATGTTCTTATCATAAATTTTTTGAAATCCGTATCTTGCATTTCTTCTATCTCATCATCTTCATAATCTTGGTTTGGGGTGTTTTGTTTATTTGGAGGCATCATAGTGTCATCGTTGATCTTGTTCCCTCGATTTCTGTGTTTGTTGCTTGGCATTGTTAATTCTTTCATCACTGTGCATTTCTTTTTTTTTAATTTTTTTTATTTTATTTTATACTATGTGTTAAGTGGACTGCCTGCTGTTGGAGGAGCCTTGGAGGCTTGAAATGGGTGTTGCCTGAGAGCTCTGCTTGGTTCTTCCGGGTTACAGGTGTGCAAAGGTGACACCCTCAGGTTATGCGTGGTAAATCTCTCTCTTTTTATTTACTTATTTAATTTATTCAGGGGGTAAATAATACCACACCACACGGCTGTGCAGAATTGATGGTAATTAGCTTCCGATCTCTGGCTTCTACCCAAAGAGTCTGTGCAGGCTCTGTTTCTCCTCTGGACTCCCACTGGGTTGCCTAGGCTACTGAATTGTAGTGACTCAGTTCCTTAGCTCTCCCCTGTTGTTATACAAATCCAGAGAGGTTGCCTGCTCTTTGTCTCTTGCAAACTCTTACAAACTCTTGCAAACTCTTGCAGGCCTTGCAGCCTTGCAGCCTTGCGGAGAGAGAAACCCCCCACCTTTTTTTCCTTCTCTCCTGGAGTCAGTCTGGTGCAATTTCCCGCTCCCCTCTAGATTCTGACCGCGGTTTCCCCGCTAATGTTATTGAGCTCACCTCCCCTTCCAGCGTCGATGTGTGGACTCGGAGCCCTCGGCGTCCCAACTCTCCCCGCTTTTGTCTGTGTGACATCCACTCCCCTTCCTGCACTGGCACGCAGACCCTGCGGCTCCCGCGGCTCGGCTTCCGCATGGTGGGTGACCTTGTTCTCCCAGTAGGTCCTCCGAATCACAGCCACTAGATCCAGAAGAGTTTCCTCTGCAATTTTTTCCTGATCCTTTTTCTGAGGCTTCCGTAACTCCACTTTTATTAAACTAAATTTTCCCGGACTATCGGTGCGCGCCCTCACTATTCCGCCATCTTGGCTCTGCCCCCCGCAACATCTGGATCGTGATAATTTTTCGGTGCTGGAGTTCAACCAGTCATCTGGGGATACTGGATTATTTGAATAAAAATTGGAGAATAGTAACATGACTTGAAGCACTGTTTCTTTCTCTCAAATGTCTTCTCTCACAGTGGCATTCTAGGGAAAAACCTCCAGTGATCATGCATTATAATATCACAGCTAAACTTACATATTATTTTTCCAAACAGGTGTTGTGAGATTGATTACAAGATGGAAACACTTATCCAGAACACAGGAAGGGTCTAGGGCTCACAAATGGACCCCACACCAGGGACTTGTGCCTTCACCTAGTACTGTTTAAGGAATGTATTCTTCAGGTGTCCATGGGGCTGTGGGCATGAGGTGCAGGAAAGAGTTGAGACAGGATGCAGGCTCACATACAAAAACTGAGATGTCATAAGGACCATGGGAGATGGTGCCCATCAGTAACCATGAGTGAAAGGAAGGGAAAGGTCAGGCAGGCTCAGAAGAGTGCAGGCTTTGTGGTGCAAGTGTATGCTTGGAAGGAGCTGGGGACAGAGCAGGGAGGGAGGGGAAGAATAGCAGCCTCAGTGCAGACTCGTGTGTGCACAAGGGCAGCATGGGTGCTGTCCTAGAGTGAGACCAGGTTGACCTTGACCTCACTCACTGATGCACATGGTTACTCTTAGTACCAGAACATCTGCACCAAAATTACCATGGACTTCTCATTGCAGTTCAGTGTGACCCAAAACAAGCAAATAAAAAAGAGATGTTGACACAGAAATTGGATGCAAGGACTTCACATGAGATAAAGATAAAAAAGTTAATGCAAGGTTCTGGAGTAAGGGGGTTCTATTCAATGTGTGAAGGAAATGATGAGTTCATTCTTCATCTCTGTGTCTTCTTCTGGAATAGATATAGATGAGTGTAGGAACCTCGTGGCAGATACCACATACTTCTTCTCGAGGATCACAGAGTCTTTTGAACTGCAGGTCTCTTTTGATGGTCTTGACAGACACGGGAGTCTCGGCGGTCCCCGGGTTCTTGGCGGTCTTCAGTGCTAGTGTTCTCAAGTTCTGTCAGTAATAGGGGTCTCTGTTAATGGAGTCTGGGCAGAATCAGCGGTTTCAGCGGACAAACTAGGATACAATGAGAGGGTCCGGCAATGAACACAGGGTTCAAAGAAAAGCAGGGACTGTTCCAGCTGAGCTGAGAGGGTCTCATATGGACTACATCACAGCCAGCAGCAGGAAGAGCACCCAGCCACTGGAAGGAACAGACACAGCAAGTGTGGTCACAAACACGATTTGAGACCCTTTCTCCTTTGTCCGAGTCTTTGTGCTCCTGACCTTGTCAAACACATCTGAACACAGCTTTAGCTGGGTCTCCAGGTTCTCAACGTTTCTCTACTAAGCAGTGTCAAATGCTGTCCTCATAACTGGATTTACACATTTGACCCAGGGTGACTTCCCTTAAGACTCTCCAAATTTGGACAAGGCTATTCCAAAGACATACGTTGGAATACATAGTCTTTTTAGGAGGAACTTTACTTAGATTCATTTGACTGCAAATATTTGTTCTATTTTAATTTATTTGTGTGCAGCATTTTTATTAATTTTTAAAACATTTGTACCCTGTGGGGTATACACATTAACTCTGCATTCACAGAGTGTACTTGGATCCAATCAGCATTCAGCCTCTGTAGTAGCCCACACACTTCCTCCACTGTGCAGTACATTCTCTGTTTCTCAGTCTTTCTATAGGAAATGCCAGATGTTCAGATCTATGTTTGCCCTACTGTGGTGGGGACACATGGGCACTCAAAGTAAAAAATATGTGTGAGATCTTCTACCCAGAATCAGGCCAAAAAAAGCAATAATCTGATTTCTGCCACATAAATAAATTTTAAATTTAGTTGGTATAAAGAGATGGGAAGGTCATTATATAATGATGAAGGGTTTATTTCCCAGTAAGAGATTTAATTCCACAGTGAGAGAGGGGAGGAAAAGAGACAGAGATATTCAATCTTCTGTTCACTTCCCTGAAGGCAACAATGAGCAGGTCTGAGCCAGTCTGAAGCCTGATGCCAGGAGCTTCTTCCAGGTCTCCCACGTGAGTACATGGACCCAGACACTTGGGCCATCTTCTGCTCTGTTCCCAGGCCATTAGCAAGGAGCTGTATCTGGAGTGGAGCATCCAGGACGTGAACTGGCATCCATATGGGATGCTGGCATCATAGGCAGTGGCTGTATCCACTATGCCACCACATTAGCCCTTTGAATAATGAGTTAATAAAAAAGCAGAAGGGGCCGGCACCGCGGCTCACTAGGCTAATCCTCTGCCTTGCGGCACCGGCACACTGGGTTCTTCTAGTTCTGGTCGGGGCACCGGATTCTGTCCTGGTTGCCCCTCTTCCAGGCCAGCTCTCTGCTGTGGCCAGGGAGTGCAGTGGAGGATGGCCCAAGTGCTTGGGCCCTGCACCCATGGGAGACCAGGATAAGTACCTGGCTCCTGCCATCGGATCAACTCGATGCGCTGGCTGTAGTGCGCCGGCCGTGGTGGCCATTGGAGAGTGAACCAATGGCAAAAGGAAGACCTTCTCTCTCTCTCTCACTGTCCACTCTGCCTGTCAAAAAAAAAAAAAGCAGAAGGAAGCAATTTGGGAGCACTCACACTTACATTTCAAGTGTAAATATGTTGATGACCTCTTTGGACAACAATTGACTGCTGGAAAGTGAGCAAACAGATACATTTCTACTTGATTTGTTTGCATTTAAGTTTGTACTTGGATTAATATCAGGACATTTCTCTCTGATTTGGAGCCGTGTTTACTGCCTCCTGATCAAGAGAATCAGAGCTGAAGAGTTCAGGGGACAAATAAGGGATCCTCCCTATGTGGAGGTGGGACCCTTCACAGGTGGAGAGAGAGAAGGTGTTAGGCCAGGATCATGAACAGGGCTGGGCCCACTGTAGAGAGGAGGGGAGACAAGGTGAGAGCTCGGCCACAGACCTTTGAGTCTGCCCTGCTTGGGCTGTGGGAGCAGGCCCCTCTCAGGAGGATGGGGACTGTCTGGGCAGACCCTGGACAGCCAGGAAAGACCCCACTGTCCAGAGCCTCATTCCTTAGGTCACTCGTGGATTTTGTGATTCTTTTTACTTGTGGTGGTATCATTCAGTTTCTTCCCTTTCACGAGGTTTACACAAAAGAACTGCGAACTGTAATGACCTAAATATTTGCAATAATTTACTATTTTAGGTGGTAGTTTAGATTTTTTGTATCATAATATATATAAGTAATTAGATACGTTATATGTTATAATACATGAATATATGGAGTTTCTACATAATATTATACAAACAATGCATATACATTATACAGAATTATTATATCAATATAATTTTATAGAAATATGGTCTGTGTAATAATACATATTTCCATGACCTGCCATAACTAATTTGTAATACTGATTACCATTGTGTTAGCTTTTCACTGTGCATATATTTCTTCTAAAGGAATTACCAAAACAATTTATATTGAAGTGTCTCCTTGCCATGAGTGATGAGTTTTCATCTTTCACACAGCAGATACAGAGTAGTAAGGAAGTAAGGAAGGGTTGTGAGCATAGCTGCCTGCCTTACCTTGCAGTGTTGAGCCTGTGGAAAGGGGCACCCAGCCACTGCTCTCTGCCACACAGCAGGTTTGGCTGCCTATAACTCTTGTTTTTTCCTTAAAGATTTCATTTAATATTTTATTCGAGAGATAGAGTTACAGACAGAGAGAAAGGTCCTCCATCCATCCGCTGGCCCACTCCCCAAATGGCCACAAAGGCTAGAGCTACGCCAATCTGAAGCCAGGATCAGGAGTTTCCTCCGGGTCTCCCACAGGGGTGCAGGGGCCCAAGGACTTGAGCCATCTTAAGAATGCTTTCCCAGGCCATAGGAGAGAGCTGGATCAGAAGTGAAGCAGCTGGGACTCGAACTGGTGCCCATTTGAGATGCCAGCACCGTAGGTGGGGGATTAACCTACTGTGCCACAGCACTGGTCCCACCTCTCACTCTTACTGATCAGAAAATGGAGACCACAGCATTACCAGCAGGAATGAAATTCCTTTCTCTGGGCCAGATCTTTGCCGTAGCTGTGTACACAAGAGCAGCTGAGGGTGCATGCTGGGACCTGGGTGAATGGGATTGGTTTCTTACAAAAGAGGGCCTTACAGAGACCTTGTCCTTGTCCCTCCACCATGTGAACACATACTGAGAAGACGCCCATTAGGAAGCAGGAAACAGGCCCTCACTAGACGGTGGTCTGTTGGCTCTCTCATTATGGACTACCCAGTGCCCAGAACTGTGCTGTTCAAAAACTCCCTACCCCATGGCATTTTGCTATATCCTCCGAGATGACCTATGACAAAAGTCACATGGGGTCTCATGCACCATGGTCTAAGGAAGCCCAAGTATCTCACGGAGGGACCCCCGTGGGGAATAGCTGAGGCCACTTGCAATTGTGGACTAGAAAACATTGACACACCTGTTTTCTGGGGGCAAAAAATGCCTATTTGTAATGTTCGGGACATGTTTCTGGCTGCAATTCTTCCAGCTACAGATGTTCACAACCAATTGCCAGCCATATAAGTGAACTGTCATGACACTGATTTGTTTCCCACGTTCTTGCAGATCCGTTCCTTCTGATGCTGTATGGAGTCAGGTAAAGATGTGCAATTTTAAGTCACTAAGTTTGGTGGTGTTTTCATACACAGTGGTAGGTGAACACTGCATATTTCTCTCAGGGATAACAGCTGGACTTGTGCATATTCTGTGTGTAGTTTTGTTTCTCCATAATATTGATGAGGTAGAATGAAATCTTCTCATGTTATTTCTGAAACAAATATCACAGCATGGTTAGGTGATGCATAACACTGTTGTATTGGAAACCTTGTCCTATGATCTTGAAGTTTCTTAATGAGTACTGGGTTGTTGAATGGGAAAGGAGAAAAAAAGCCCAGGGAAGTACATAGTACTGTTGAAATCTGTTGCACTCCAGTTATGATTGTCAATAGAGTTCAGAAAACCAAAAAACACTAACAGCAAAGAGAGAGGAAAGGGAGTCTCTGTTGAAGGGGTTCTCTAAGCCCTCATGTTACTACAGCACTATAGAAATAGCAAAGTTATGTAGTCATCTTATGTGTCCCTAGTGGGTGAATGCATAAAGGAAATGGGCAGCACGTGCACAGTAGAGCACTGCTCAGCCTTGAAAAGGTTAATCCTGTCTGTCATGGCAACTTTAATGGGACTGGATGACATCATGCTAAATACATAAGTAAAACAAATCAGATTCATGAAGACAAAGACTGCAAGATCTCACTCATATGGGAAATGTAAAAAAGTTGATCCTACAAGTAGAAGGTAGGATGGTGGAGTGAGGAGTAAGGGTATCAGACAGGTTGGACAAAGGGGCTAAAGTCACAGTTAGACAGGAGGGATGTTTCATGCTCTTCTATTGCACAGGGGTTTTACTATAGTCTGTAAAAACACAATGCATATGTGAAAATCTGTGGATTTTGCATGGTTCCTTGCTAAGAAATGAGAAATACTTGAGTTGATGGATAAGCTATTTACCCTGAATTGATCTTTACACTAGGTGTGCATGTGACAGAACTTTAAACTGTGGAAGATAAACCTACACAATTATTATGTGTCAACTAAAAGAACAGAGATTCTTGCATTAAAATATCAAGCAGACGTTTTTCAATATAGAAAGCAAGAATTATTTCAGTATTGAAATGGGGTCAAGATTTTGCTATAGGGGAGAGGTTGGATTCAATTGTCATGAAGCAGAAGGCAGGAGATTTAAACTGCTGCAGTAGACACATGCAGAAGAATGTGGTACGCCGGCCGCAGCAGCCATTGGATGTGAACCAACAGTAAAGGAAGACCATTCTCTCTGTCTCTCTCTCTCTCTTACTGTCTACTCTGCCTGTCAAAAAAAAAAAGGAAAAAAAAGAAAAAGAACGAAGAATAAAGAAACAATGTACAGAATGAGAAAAATATATTTGTAAGGGGCTACAAACCAGAAACCATAAAGACAAAACTCAGTAGCATAAATAACATATAAATAATTCAAAGAAAAAGGGTAGAAGATGTAATAATTTTTCAAAAGGAAAAGGAAACATATGAACAGCTATAAAATACATGAGAAAATTCAACTTCACCAATCATCAGGGAGATGCAAATGAAAACCACAATGAGATTTCGGTTCACTCCAGTTTTACTGGTTGTTATCAAATGATAACAAGTGCTGGCAAGAACATGAAGAAAAGGGAACCCTAGCACATGGTTGGTGGGAGTGCAAATTAGTATAGTCACTCTATAAAATGGTAGGTAGGTTCCTAAAATTCTAAAAATAGAACTGCCATGTGACCAAGCAATACCAAAAAGAAAATGAAATCATTCTGTCATAGACAACTGTACTCCCCATAGCCAAGAAATGGAATAAAATCTAAATGTCCATCAATTGACAAATGAAAAAAGAAAAATGTGATACATATACACAAGGGATCACTTGCAACAACAAGATGGAACTGGAGATCATTAAGGGCAGAGAAATAAGCCAGGCCTCATGAAGACACATTGGTCTATTATAGTTCCATAGATCCAGAAAGACAAATACTGCATGATATAACTCTTATGTGGATTTCCTGTAAGTTGAGAGGGGAATGGTGGTTACCAGAGGTGGGGAGGGGTGAGTCAAGATTGATCAGTGAGTACCGAGTTACTGTTTTATAGCAGAAAGAAGTTCTGGTGTTCTTCACTATAGATAATGAAAATTCATTGCACACACATTTTTAAAAACCAGGAAAAAAGATTTTGAATGTTTCTCCATAAATAAATGAGAAGAAAATTGGAAATTAATGCTATGCAGATCACCCAGAATTGCTCATTTCATAGGTATACATGTAACAAAATATCACATCGTGCCACACAAAGTTGGTCAATCACTTGTGTCCAATTAAAAAGTAAATAAAAATAATGTCAGGCACTTTAGCAAAAAAAGTTGAACAGGCACTGTTTTTTAAAATGGGAAGAGTAATTTATTAGACTATGGCAGTATGGTTCAAGATTGCAATAGAGGGAGAGGTTGGATTCAAACATTGTGAAGCCAAAGGCAAGAGGGCTTTTATTTGCCCAAGTGAGCTGCTGTAAAAATCAGTAGAATATGTTAGAGGGGAGGTGGATCGATGTGACTAGGCCATCTGAGCTTGATAATGGGTACCTACTGAGGTTCTATGTCTAATGGCCCACAATGACAAGGGTTCTATGTCCATGGGCAACTAGGTGTCAAGGGGAAGAATCCATGTCTGACTTGTTCTTCATTTCCTTATCCTACCTCATAAGAAGTTTCTCTGAGGTGGTATAGGACTTGGGGTTCTTCAGCAAATGTACAGCCTAGGGGCACCTCACAAATGAGATTTTTTGACATATCTGAGGTTGAGCAAGTTTTCCTCTTTGTTTGGAGACCCTCAGAATCCTCAAAAACATCTTTTTCTCAAGATTTTACAAGTATCATTGCCCAAGGATAATGATACTAGCAATAGCAAACATGATGTATAGAGAGAGCACCCCTCATTGGCTACTTTCCCGTTAATCGACACTTACTGCTCTGCACAGCTGCTTGAATTCTGTTCCCGCCTCC
This sequence comes from Oryctolagus cuniculus, assembly GCF_964237555.1. Classification (NCBI taxonomy): domain Eukaryota; kingdom Metazoa; phylum Chordata; class Mammalia; order Lagomorpha; family Leporidae; genus Oryctolagus; species Oryctolagus cuniculus. Next base: position 112,550,535 of record NC_091439.1, read on the forward strand.
TGTGTGGCAATCTCACTCCTCTCTGAGGGAGCCAGGTCCTGACAATGCCTGGGCCTTGCCTTATATCATCATCACAACCTAAATTTTTGCTCTACTACTCTTAATCTATTCACTTTTTCGGTATTTGTTACATTTCAGCTTAAGGCTCATCACAACTCTTTCGTTGCCACACTCTTCCCTGATCCTGAAATCCTCTGGATTTGTGAAGTCATGTGGATGGGTTATATTTTCACACACCTAATTCCTTAATGATTCTAATAAATGTAAGCATAAGGGTGCATTATCATGAACTGGATCCATGGACTGATTTGCATCTCTAGGTTTCTTTTTCCTTCTGTGAGTTTGCCAGCAATAAAGTAATTTTACATAAGTATTTCAGGTTGGATAAAATTAATTAATTTAATGAAAATAGATTTATTTGGTGCTTCTATATGTTCATCAGTTAGCTAGGTTCCAGGATACAAATGTGAGCAAAATACAAGGTTTACATTCTAGTGTAGAGAGACAAATTTCATATAAAGTTAAGTAACAAAAGTGTATAGAATGGTAGACGAATTGAAATCTATTGAAAAACTTGTTGGGTTGTAAGTATGTTGCAAGAGAATACAGGAAAATCAAGTCTCACCTCAGTGACAAGATGGAATTTTACCAGAGGTTCTAGGTGCTGGAGGAGCAATCCAGGTGGACCCTGAGTTCACTGCAGATGCATGAAGAAAGTGTCAGTCTACCCCAGTGGACAGATTAGAGATAATATAAAGAATTAGATCAAGGTCACCAACACTTCAAGTCAGTGGCAGTTCTAGGAATTCAAACAAGACTTGCTGGTCATCACATCCCAAATCCTGCATTTAAATTCCACTACCAACTACACAATGGTGAAGAACTGGTGCATATCTAGGCCTGACTCACTGATGGATTGCATCTTCCCTGGGGTCTGTTTTTCAGTCATAGAGGGTCTCCCTAGGGTACCTGGACTCCTGTGTGGACCTACCCAGAAATGCATCCTCAGACTGGGGCTCTAACCCATCTCAAAATCAGAGTCAACTCCATTATTATCCCGAACTGGAATGTTCTCTTTTCTGGATGTCTTGCCGCTGTTTCATGACAATGTTGTTCTCACCTATGTCTGGGTCTGTTGGATTGTTTGCACCAAGAATGGTGAATAATGTAGTTTCATTCTCTGCAAATGTAGTCTCTCTCTCTGGCCTTCTTGGGGCAAACAACTAGTGTTTCTGCATTAAAAATTGCCATGGCTTAAACTTACATATTTCTCTTCCTTTGTCAGATTTCAAAGTGAAAACTCTATTGCAGAGTAAGTATAAATGGTCTAGGGCTCACAGCTGGACTCCTCACCAGGGCCATGTAGCCTTGACCTATTCCTGTTTATGGGTGATGTATGCCAGGTGTCCATATGTCAGAGGGTATCTGGTGGAGGAAAGAGCTGGGACAGGAGGAAGACTCACATAACAACAGCTAAGGTGTCCAAGGGCCCATTGGAGACTGTGCAAGTCAGTAAACATGTCTTCATGGAAGGCAAAGGAAGACAGGTTCTGGAAGAATGGGATCTTTGTGGTGCATGTGTTGTGGTGGGCAGGAGTTGGAGGCAGAGCAGCAGGGGGAGCTATGACTGCCCCAGCACAGACTCAGTGTGTGTAAGAGGGCAGCGTGGTTGCTGTCCTAGAGTCAGACCTGGTTTACTTTGACTTCAGTCACTGATGCACATGATTACTTTGGGTATCAGAGCATCAGCACCCTGCCGCACCATGAACTCCACATGCCTTGCAGACCTGCATTCACCCTCTCACAGTTCCTGGGCGCCCCTTCGCACCTGTACTTTACATATACATTAGAGTCACAGCAGCTTTAAGTTATCTCGGGAGACCAATGTGGTGCATAAAATTTCCAGACCTGGAGAGATGATACTGAAAATGAGTCCACTGGGCCAGCGCTGCAGCATAGTAGGTTAAACCTCAGCATGTGTTGCCGGCATCCCAAATGGGCATCAGTTTAAGTCCCAGCTGCTCCACTTCTGGTGCAGCTCTCTGCTAATGGCCTGGGAAAGCACTGGAAGATGGTCCCAATGCTTGATCCCCTGAATCCCTATGGGAGACCTGGAAGAAGGTCTGGGATCAGCCCAGCTCCAGCTGGATATTTGGGGAGTGAGCCAGAGGATGGAAAACCTCTCTCTCTGTCTCTCCCTCTCTCTGTCTGTAAATATACCTCTGAAATAAATAAATAAATCTTTAAAAAATAAGTTCATCTCAGCGTGTTTTCCTCTACTAGTTATTCTCCTTCACAGGTGTTTGTGAGCAACCCTGTTCCATGTGAACTAAAGTGATTTCAATGGATCTTTTATAACCCTAGATTAGGAGATGTCTAAGAGGAATCTCTGTCTAATAAACCAGTGCTGTGAGTATGAGAAGGGTGATCTTTCTTGGGTTGTAAATATGTTATTACCATAAACTAAAAGCTGACACTTAAGCTTTGCCTAACACATGATAAACTTTTTTTAAAAATTGAGAATCTCATCTAAATGTAGGTGTATTTTACCAACAATGGAAGTACATGGATAAACCAAAAGCATGACTTGAAGTTTGTATGAAGTATGTGTTCATTCTTGAAATTGCTAGAATTTGGAGTTACTTTCTTTTTTTCCTTTTAAATAATTTGTCTTCAGATCGTGGTATTTCCATATTAGCATGATGTAAGACACATGGCAAACATCAATGTGACAGCAACACAGAGGATTTGTTGCAAGAATGTTATTTGAGACAAGATACAGAAAATACATGCACCTCCCAAGGGTTACAAGCAATCATGAAGTCATTTTTGATTTCTGGAATCTTGGAAGCAGCACAAGCTGTACATGGTACCATTCTCATTGCAGGTGCCATTGATGTGGTCTTGAGGAAAACAGGATCTTCTGCAATGGCAGACCAACCCCCTCTGTTGACCTAGGGTAAAGAGAGAGTACCAGGAAATGGATACTGTGATCAAAGAGAAACTGAAAAAAGATACAAACCGGGTGGGATGGTGTCACGTGTCATTACAGCCAGCAGCATCAACAAGCATTATCAACACAAGCAATATACATAGCAAGTGCTGGTCACACAAGGATGTGTGATTTATTCTCATTTGTCTTCATTTCTTTGTGCTCCTGACCTCATCAAACACACCTGAACACAGCCTTAGCTGTGTCATCAGTTTCTAAAAGCTTCTCTAGTTGACAGTATAAAATGCTCTCCTTATGACTGCATTTACCCATTAGATCCATGACAAACTCACCTGCATGATTTCTCATTGTAAAGCAAGATATTTCCCGGATGTATCTTTTAGTAAAAGTTTGTGCAGAGGACATCTCCTAGACTCATCTGACATTCACCGTTTTTCTACTGTTCATTTTTATATTGAAAATGTTTTTGATTAATATGCAATACATTTCCACCACTTTAGGGTTTAGCACAGTGGTTCAACAAATGGCCAGAATGCACTCTGATAACATCAGGCAATCAGCTTCTCCAACTTCCCACATTTTCTTCATGTGTGGAACCCACAATCTTATCTCCTCCATTATTAGGATAAAATAGATTATAGGATATAGTAGTTTATTATGATCTCAGGCTGCTACACTGTACTGTGGAATACCGGAAATGATTACCTCTGTTTAACTGTATTTTAGTACCATGTTTGAAAAAAAATCAAGGCTATGAGAAGCTAAGTAAATTCAGCAAAGTGACCTAGACCATCCAGGACTGAATTCTAGAGCCTTCCTCCAACCCTTCCTCTTTAGTTTCTGTAGTCCTACCATGTTGGAGTCTCTTACCTGAATCCTGAAGAGCAGATGTTTCATTCCCTGCAAACGAGATGGCCATGACCTGGTCCCCTGCCTCTGACCACTCCTGGTCTGGAACCTCCTCATCTGTTGGTGGCACAGGCTCAGCCTTGGCCTGCAGTGCCACCAAGGAGAATGGCAGTGAGGAGGGTGAAGGGCCTCATGTCTGGGAGCCAGCTGGAGGCAGGAAGAGCAGGATTCTGAGTGTGCTGTGAGTGAGGAGGAGACTTTATACACAGTTCTAGGAGCAGGCTCTGTGACAAAGGCTGCAGTGAGAGATGGGGTGGATTTGGTAGGTAGGTGAGGGCTGCTGTTGCATTCAAGGTGCCTTTGACATTCCTCTGTTCTCACAGCTTCAATCATAGAAGGAGCCTGTGTGTTTACTATCAGTCCTTGCTTCAGGCTTCAGGCTCTTAGTCAATATATGTTCCCCTTCTGTCATCTGCTTGAATATTTACTGCTGAATAATAAAAATAAAAATAAAAGAATGAATGGTTCCATTTATAGAGTTCTGCTAACAGGTCTTATCTTCCAAACATGAACCCTACTACTTACTCACTGGAGGGCTAGACACTCAGGCCAGACCTGGACCCTAAAGGAGATGGGAGTGCCTTCATTAACATGTTTCAGGGCATTGCCCACCTCATGAAGGAGGCTGAGGATATGGTGTTGTACCTGCTTTTGTTGCCAGTGTGAGGAGGAAGAATGATCTCACCCTGATTGAGATGTCACTAGCTGAATAGGACTCTGAGCAGAGGGATGGCCAGATTGAACAAAAGACAATCGACTTCAAGTGAACAATGTGAGCACATCAGTCCAGAGGCACACCTCCACTTTCAGAATTAGCAAAACAGCTGACATATGTGCCTTGAGCCATTTTTCTGAGATCTTTGATTTTATTATTAATTTTTGAAAATTTTAAACAAACTTACGAGGACAGAAACTGAAAAATCAGAAGAGGATGAGCTCCCAACTCTGCTCTCAGCCCTCAGTTCTGGTGCCAATCAAACCACTACTAACAGTTATGCAGTATCCAGCACTTATTTTCCCTTCAATCAACGTTATGAATACTTTGTACATTAAAACATACACAGTTCTACATTAATTTTAGTAAGTTTAAACCATTCCAGTGCTTGTATAAACTATCACCCAACTACTTTTCTATTAATAAAATATCACTCAGTTATTACAATTTGGTTATTCTTGTACTTTTCAAATAATAAAATACTTTCCTGTAAGTGATGAAATTCATAGATAAATTTAGAAATAGAATTTCAGGGTCAAACAACATAGGCTATATATTTGGAGATACTTTCACATTTCCTTCCATAGAAGTTGTCCCAATATGGCTTTTAAAAATATAGTTCTTTGTCCTCCTGCTTCCATGAGCAGTGGAATGTTCTTTAGAAAGCTTTGTCATTACTCAATTCCATCATCTCTTCTTCCTGCCTTGTTCGGGGAAAAAGAGCAGTTCTTTGCTCAAAATAATGGATGTCCCAGACCTTCTTGCACTTGAGGATGTATAAGAGAGTTCTGACTAGTAAAACATAACTCCTAAGAAAATATCTCAGAAGCTGGAGCTGTGGTGCAGCAGGTTAAAGCCCCTACCTGTGCATTGGCATCACACATGGGTGCTAGTTTGAGTCCCGGCTGCTCCACTTCTTATCCAGGTGTCAGCTGCAGCCTGGGAAGGCAGTAGAAGATGGGCAAGTCCTCAGGCCCGTGCATCTGCATGGGAGACCTGGAAGATGCTCCTGGCTGTTCTAATCCTGGCTGCCCCTTTTCTGATCCAGCTCTCTGCTATGGCCTGGGAAAGCAGTGCAAGATGGCCCAGGTTCTTGGGCCCCTGCACCCATGTGGGAGACCCGAAAGAAGCTCCTGGCTTCAGGCTTCAGACTTCAGATTGGTGCAGCTCCGGCTGTTGCGGCCAACTGGGGAGTGAACCAGTGGATGGAGGACCTCTCTCTCTGTCTCTACCCCTGTCTGTAACTCTGTCTTTCAAATAAATAAGATAACGTTTTTAAAAAAGGAATGGACGAAAGACCTGAATAGGCATTTTTCAAAGGATAAAATTCAAATGGCCAACAGATACATGAAAAAATCCTCAAGATTACTAGCCATATAGGAAATGCAAGTGAAACCCCAATGATGTTTCACCTCATCCCAATTAGAATGGCTATCATCCCCAAATTAAAAAAAAACAAAAAAAACAATAAATGGTCACAAGAATGTGGGAAAAAATGTACCCTAATAAACTAATGGTGACAACATAAACTAGTACAACCATCATAAAAAGTTGGAGAGAGAGAGAGAGAGAGAGAGAGAGATTTTCCATCCTTGTTGGATCCCTAAATTGTTGCATCTAGCAGAGCTGGGTCAGACCAAAGCCAGAACTCTGGAACTCCATCTAGGTCTCCCATGCCAGGGGTCACAGCATCTGGGCCATCTTCTGATGTCTTGGCAGGTACAATAGCTCAGAGGTGGATGAGCAGTGGAGTAGCCAGGATCTCCATTTTGTGCCCATAGGAGATGCTATTGTTGCAAAGAGTGGCTTTTAACTTGGAAGAGATATTTTGAAATATGGACTCATTTTGTTTCTTCACAAGCTCTTTCACTGTGATTTTGTCTTGCTAATTGTTTTCTCCCTTTTCTCTCACTCTACTTCTCACTCAAATACACAAGTGTACATTTCCATTATCAGTGAAAGTATTTTCTACTGTTTCTATAATGTAAATATTGCCATAAAAGATACAAATTGGAAAGACAGAGATATGCTTTGGATTCTTGTTTTATGCGATGAGACTCTAGCATCTCTATAGTCCATATGAGGATTTTTAAAAATGCTTTCTAAAGTACAATCTCTTTATTCTTTGAAACTTTCCCTTCATGTCTAAAATTAATGATACCATTAAATTTTCATTTTTAAAAGTTGGAGAAAAGAATACCAAAATCTTTGAAAGAAATGGACAGTGTTATAATAAAGGCGTTTACAAATATTGAAAGTAGTCAGGGGCAAAAATATTGCATTTGAAGAAGCAGCAGCACATTCTACAATTAACTTTAATTGTAGCGAAGCCAGAAACTATATGAAGACATTCTGTCCATGCTAGAAAGAAATCACAGCCATGTAAAATTCTATCCCCAAAGAAGATATCTTTGAATATAAGACCTAAAGAGTTAAGTTTAATTGGGAGTGACCTACAGTCACTCACAATAAAATAAATGAATAAGGGGGAAAAAAAAGGGAATTTCTAAAGCACGCAGTCAAGCAGAAGGGTAAGTCAGAGACCCCTAGTGGAGTTCTCCAATGCAAATTGAATGGAAAGGGGGGGAGGGCTGGGTTTGTGGACAAATGTGAGGAAACCTATGCATAGTATTAATAAGAAATGTGTCTTGTGGAGTAAGAAAAAGCAAAAAAAGAATCAAAGTACACGCCAATAAAAAGCATAGAAATTGAGAGCGTGAAAGGGCATCAAGTGTGGCAGCTGCTGATGTTCCCTGAGATGGAAGGGAAGAAGCTGACAGTGTTCATCTTCCAGAGTGGAAGAGCACCCTGAAATTTCTTTTACAACTTACAAACAATCCTTATGGATCATGGAAATTTCAAATACATAGAAAAATATGATGCCAAAGAAAAGTCCAACAATATGAAGACACACAGGGTGCAAAGGAAGCAAGGCAACATAGGTGTAAGAACAGAAAACACCACTATGAGAAACAGTGACTTGATCAGCTCTTGTCCTGACGGTTGTTGGACAATGTAATACTTTATCCATTTTAGTATTTTTTTTTGTTCTAGTACCATTGGTTGAACTCTGTAATTAACACACAATTATTCTTAGGTGTTTAAATTTTAACTGAAAAGTGATCCCTGTTAGGAATTTGGAAAACATTATGTTGAGTGAAATAAGCCAATCCCAAAGGGACAAATACCACTTGTTCTCCTTGATAGGTGACAACTAACTGAGCACCAAAAAGGAAACCTTTTGAAGTGAAATGGACACTTGGAGAAACGGTGACTTGATCAGCCCTCACCCTGACTGTTGATGAGCAGCTTAATATGTTATCCCTCTTAGTATTTTTTTTTGTTTGTTCTACTTAATACTTTTGGTTGAATACTGTAATCAATACACAATTCTTCTTAAGTGCTGAAACTTAACTGAAAAGTGATCACTGTTAAATATAAGAGTGGGAATAAGAGAGGGAAGAGATGTGCAATTTGGGACATGCTCAAGCTGACTTACCTCAAACGGTAGAGTTAGAAACATACCAGGGGATTCCAATTCAATCCCATCAAGGTGGCATGTACCAATGCCATCTCACTAGTCCCAGTAATCAATTTCTGTTCACAATTGCCCATAATGATAGGACTAAGAACCAAAGGGATCACATAAACAAGAACAGTGTCTGCAAATACTAGCTGATAGAATCAAAAAGGGAGAGAATGATCCAACATGGGAAGTGAGATACACAGCAGACCCATAGAATGGCAAATGTCCTAAACAGCACTCTGGCCTCATAATCATCCCTTAAGGCATGCGGATCTGGCTGAAAAGCCCATGAGAGTATTTCAGGCATGGAAAGCCAAGACACTCTGGGGAAAAAAAAAAAAAACTAAATGAAAGATCTCCGTGAGTGAGATCCCAGTGGAAAGAATGGGTCATCAAAGAAGGAGATACCTTTCTCTCAAGGGAGGAGAGAACTTCCACTTTGACTACTACCTTGTCTAAATATGATCAGAGTCAGTGAACTCAGGGGGCTTCCATAGCCTTGGCAGCTCATGGCAAGAGCCTAGGGTGATTACTGATGCCATAAACAAGAGTGTCAATTTGTTAAGTCAACAATAGGAGTCACTGTGCACTTACTCCTCATGTAGGATCTTTGTCCTTAGTGTGCTGTACATTGAGATTTAATGCTATAACTAGTACTCAAACAGTATTTTTCACTTTATGTTTCTGTGTGGGAGCCAACTGTTGAAATCTTTACTTTATGTATGCTAAACTAATCTTCTGATATAAAGAGAATTGAAAATGGATCTTGATGTGAATGGAAGGGGAGAGGGAGTTGATAAGGGGAGGGTTGTGGGTTGGAGGGACGTTAAGGGGGGGATGCCATTGTAATCGATATTCTGTACTTTGGAAATTTATATTCATTAAATAAAAGTTAAAAAAGAAAAAGAAAAGTCCAACAACATGAAGAAATACAGGGTGCAAAGGAAGCAAGGCAACATAGGTGTAAGAACAGAAAACAGCAAATTAAATGGCAGATTTAAATTGACATGCTTCTGAAATCACAGTAAGTTGTTTCTTTTACTTAAGGAACAAATGTTATTGAAATGTATTAAAAATAAGTAAATGATCATAAAATGTTTTTGAAATAAACAAGTAAAACATTAATTGTGAACTAATTAAAATAAAAACACAAAAATGTGAACAAATAAAGATTTTTTTAATAGGCAGAGGTAGACAGTGAGACAGCAAGAGCAAGAGCGAGAGCGAGAGAGAGAGAGAGAGAGAGAGAAAGGTCTTCCTTCCATTGGTTCACCCCCCAAGTGGCCGCTGCAGCTGGCGTGCTGTGGCTCACTAGGCTAAGCCTCTGCCTGTGGCTCAGGACACTGGGTGCTAGTCCCGGTTGCTCCTCTTCCATTCCAGCTCTCTGCTGTGCCCCGGGAAGGCAGTGGAGGATGGCCCAGGTCCTTAGGCCCTGTACCCGCATGGGAGACCAGGAGGAAGTACCTGGCTCCTGGCTTCGGATCAGCCATAGTGGCCACTTGGGGGGTAAACCAACGGAAGGAAGACCTTTCTCTCCCTCTCTCTCTCTCTCTCTCTCACTGTCTATCTCTGCCTGTCCAAAAAAAAAAAAAAAGATGCTACCAACTAAAGTTGACTTCATCACGAACAGACTTCTCAAAGAGGTTTTAAAGGAAGTTCTCCATAGTTAAATAGGGAAACAGACACCAAATAGTAAGGAAAATATCAGAAGGTATGAAACCTACTGGTAAGTGGAGTAAACTATACAGAAAAATTTAGAATGCTTTAATTTTGTAAAAATAGCACATATACATTCTTATCTTTAATATGAAGAGTAAAGAAGAAGATTATTAAAAAAAGTACATTAATATGTTAAAAGGCAATTAGACAGGTCGGTGCCATGGCAATGGTGAGGTGCTATATATCAATAATTACCTTAAAATAATGGATTAAACCCTCTAACTGAAACATATCAAGTGACTGACTGAATGAAAAAAGAGCCTATTACATGTTGAGTACAAGAATAGTCACCTCTAACCACACAGATAAGCTGAAAATGACAGGATAGAATAAGGTAGCATATGCTATGTATGGCTATTCATATATCACATAAAATACATATTAAATCAAAAGTAGTCAGAAGAGACAAGGCAAGTTATTATAGTATGATGAAGGATTCAATTCTGCAAGATTGAATAACAACTTTAGTTTTTAACTTTATTTATGTTATACCAGTTTCATGTATTTCCTATATACAGATTTGGGAACATAGTGATACTTCCCTCTCTTCTGCCCATGCTCCAACCCTTCTTCCTTCTCCCTCTCCCATTCCCACTCTTAATTTTTACGGAGACCTACTTTCAGTTTACTTAATGACTGTAAGGTTAACCCTACCTTAGCTAAAAGAATTCAACAAAAAGTGTGAAGAAAAAAAAAAAAAACAACAACAACAAAACACTGTTCCAAACGGAAGAGACAAGGGCTGTAAACCATCATTGAATCTCAAAATTTCACTCCATTACATTTTAGGTGCTCTATTAGTTACCGCTGATCAGGGAAAACATATCTGTCTTTTTGGGACTGGATTATTTCACTCAGTATAATGGTTTCCAGTTGCATCCATTTTGTTGCAAAAGACAGGATTTCCTTTCTTTCTTTCTCTCTTTCTCTCTCTCTCTATCTCCCTTCCTTCCTTCCTTCCTTCCTTCCTTCCTTCCTTCCTTCCTTCTTTCGTGCCTGCCTTTCTCCCTTTCTCCCTTTCTTTCTCTCTCTCTCTTTCTTTCTCTCTCTCTTTCTTTCTCTATCTCTTTCTTTCTCTCTCTCTCTCTCTCTTCTTTCTCTTGTCTTTTTTACAACTGAGTAGTACTCCGTAGTGTATATATCCCATGATTTCATTATGTGGTCTTCAGCTGATGGACATCTGGGTTGAATTCACAACTTTTTATTTTATTTTATTTTATTTTATTTTATTTTATTTTATTATTATTTTATTTTTTAACATTTATTTAATGAATATAAATTTCCAAAGTACAGGTTATGGACTATAATGGCTTCCCCCCCACCCCATAACTGCCCTCCCACCCGCAACCCTCCCCTTTCCTTCCCCCTCCCCCCTTCCATTCACATCAAGATTCATTTTCTTTTTTTTTTTTTTTGACAGGCAGAGTAGACAGTGAGAGAGAGAGACAGAGAGAGAAAGGTCTTCCTTTGCCGTTGGTTCACCCTCCAATGGCCGCTGCTGCAGCCGGCGCACCGCGCTGATCCGATGGCAGGAGCCAGGAGCCAGGTGCTTTTCCTGGTCTCCCATGGGGTGCAGGGCCCAAGCACCTGGGCCATCCTCCACTGCACTCCCTGGCCATAGCAGAGAGCTGGCCTGGAAGAGGGGCAATCGGGACAGAATCCGGCGCCCCAACCGGGACTAGAACCCGGTGTGCCGGCTCCGCAAGGTGGAGGATTAGCCTATTGAGCCACGGCGCCGGCAATCAAGATTCATTTTCAATTCTCTTTATACACAGAAGATCAGTTTAGCATACAATAAGTAAAGATTTCAACAGTTTGCACCCACATAGAAACACAAAGTGAAAAATACTGTTTGAGTACTAGTTATAGCATTAAATCACAATGTACAGCACACTAAGGACAAAGATCCTACATGAGGAGTAAGTGCACAGTGACTCCTGTTGTTGACTTAACAAATTCACGCTCTTGTTTATGGCATCAGTAATCACCCTAGGTTCTTGTCATGAGCTGCCAAGGCTATGGAAGCCTTTTGAGTTCACCAACTCTGATCATATTTAGACAAGGTGGTAGTCAAAGTGGAAGTTCTCTCTTCGCTTCAGAGAAAGGTACCTCCTTCTTTGAAGACCTGTTCTTTCCACTGGGATCTCACTCGCGGAGATCTTTCATGTAGGGTTTTTTTTTTGTTTTTTTTTTTTTTTTTTTTTTTTTTTTTCCCAGAGTGTCTTGGCTTTCCATGCCTGTAATACACTCTGGCCTCAGAATCTGCCCTTAAGGCATGTGGAATTCATATCTTAGCTATTGTGAACTAAACTGTAATGAACATGGGGATACAGATCACTCTTTCATGTGCTGATTTCTTATGATTTGGGTAAATTCCTAGCAGTGGGATGGCTGGATAATATGGTAGGTCTACCTACAGATTTCTGAGGTATCGCCATACTGTCTTTAAATATACATACATAAAATATGTGTACCCAATATGTAAACAAATATTGAGAGACTAGAAGAAACAGAGATTACAACATAATAGTTGAGTGCTTTAAGACTCCATGCAAGGACTATGGCAAGGTGATTCAAAATCACAACAGAGAGGTTGGATTCAAACATTGTGAAACTAAAGGCAGGAGAGCATTTACCTGCAGAGTGGGCTGGTGGAAAGCAGGAGAGGATGTCAGAGGGGAGGCTGGTCAATGTGATTAAGCCCTCTGTGCTTGCTAATGAGCATTCACTCAGGTAAGACTCCCAATGCCCCCAAAACATAGGAGTTCTATGTCCATGGACAGCTATGTGTCAAGGCAATGGATCCACATTTGACCTGTTCTTTATTGCGCTATTCTACCTCACAAGCAATGTATTTAAGGAAGAAAATGTCTTGTGGGTCTTCAGTAAACACAAAGCTCATGTTCATCTCATGAATGAGATTTTTTTTTTTTTTTTTTTTTTTTACAGGCAGAGTGGACAGTGAGAGAGAGACAGAGAGAAAGGTCTTCCTTTGCCGTTGGTTCACCCTCCAATGGCCGCCGCTGCAGCCGGCGCACCGTGCTGATCCGATGGCAGGAGCCAGGATCTAGGTGCTTTTCCTGGTCTCCCATGGGGTGCAGGGCCCAAGCACCTGGGCCATCCTCCACTGCACTCCCTGGCCATAGCAGAGAGCTGGCCTGGAAGAGGGGCAACCGGGACAGAATCCGGCGCACCGACCGGGACTAGAACCCGGTGTGCCGGCGCCGCAAGGTGGAGGATTAGCCTATTGAGCCACGGCGCCGGCCCTCATGAATGAGATTTGTGGCACATCTGAAGCCCCCAAATTTTCACTGTTCATTTGGAGGTGCTTACACATCGTCGGCAGCAACTGTGTCCCCGTGTTTTACATGTATCATTTGTCCAAGGAAAGTTATAGTAGTGGTAAGAGCTGTGAGGCACAGACAGGATATTCCTCATCCACTTCTTTTCATTTAATTGACACTTGCTGCTCAGCACACCTGCTTTCAATTCGCTTCCATCTGCCTGTGTGGCAACTCACCCTTCTCCTCTGAGGGAGTCAGATCATGACTCTGTCTGGCCCTTGCCATTGTATCATGCTGTCCCCTAACGTTCTGCTCTATCTGTTCTCCTCAGCTATTCCAGGTTTGAACCTTTGCTATATTTCAGTTTAAAAGGCTTCACAGGGGCTGGAACTGTGATGTAGCAGGTAAAGCAAACTTTGTGACACCAGGATCCCATATGGGTGACAGTCCAAGAACTGACTGCTCTGCTTCTGATCCAGCTCCCTGCTAACATGCCTTGGAATGCATCAGAAGAAGGCCCAAGTGATTGGGTCCCTGCACCTACATGGGAGACCTAGGGGAAGCTCCTGGCTCCTGGCCTCCGCCTGGCCCAGCCCAGCCATTGAGGCCATTGGAGAGGTGAACCAGTGAATGCAAGCTCACTCTCTCTGTCTCTATTTCTACCTCTCTTTCTGTAACTCTGACTTTCAAATACATAAATAAATCTTTAAAAAGAGGCATCGCAAGTCTTTCCTTCACATTGTCTTCCTTCATTCTGAGGTGCTCTGGCTACATGAAGTCACATGGATGTCTTAATCCGCAAATGCTAAAGCTTTTAATGATTCTATTCAATTTTTTTTTGACAGGCAGAGTTAGACAGTGAGAGAGAGAGAAACAGAGAGAAAGATCTTCCTTTTCTGTTGGTTCACCCCCCAAATGGCAGCTACTACCAGCGCACTGTGGCTGGCACACTATGCAGATCTGAAGCCAGGAGCCAGGTGCTTCTCCTGGTCTCCCATGCGGGTGCATGGCCCAAGCACTTGGTCCATCCTCCACTGCACTCCTGGGCCACAGCAGAGAGCTGGACTGGACCAGGAGCAACTGGGACAGAATCTGGCACCACAAACGGAACTAGAACCTGGGGTGCGGGCGCTGCAGGAGGAGGATTAGTCTGGTGAGGTGCGGCGCTGGCCCGATTCTATTCAATTTGTAAAGAGTATATTGTCATGAACTGGATACATGGATTTACTTAAATCTAGTCATTTCAGTTTTCTTCTGTGCAGTTTGACAAAAATGAAGTAATTTTGTATCAATATATGAAAATTGGATCAAATCAATAAATTAATCAAAATCGACTCATTGATCACTACTGTGTGTTAGGCAGTTATCTAGGCACCAGGAAACAATGATAAAGAAAACACAAGGCTTAAATTCTAGTGTAGAAAGGCAGATTTTTAAATAGAATAATTAATGAAAATGTGTAGCATGTTAGGTGATTTAAAAATCTCTAGAAATATGCATTTGGGTTGTGGACATGTTGCAATGTTGCACCTGAAAATCCCCCAGTGACAAGGGGAGATGTTACCAGTGGTTGGAGGAGCTGGGGAGCAAGCCTGAGGGATGCTGGGTTCAGTGCGGATGCATGAAGTCAGCCTGACCTGCTGGACAGATTTGAAAGAATGTGAAGACTTAGATCAAGGCCACAACACTTCAAGCCAGTGGCAGTCAGAGAAATTGGAAGAGCACTTCCTGACCTTCACATCTAAAATTCCAGTAGTTAAACTGCACCTTCTACAAATTGGGGAAGAACTGGTGCATTTCTATGTCAGACTCAATGATGAACTCCTCTCCCTGGAGTCTGGGCTGTGTTTCCCCAGTCCTAATGGGTCTCAGTAGGGTCCTGGTCCCTTGGGCAGGCCTCCTTCAGACCCCTCTCATAGAGTACTGGGGGCTTTGACTCTATTCTGGACATCTTGGTAATTGTTCTTGGTGCTGGTGTCTGCACGTTGTATCTGTTGGATTGTTAGAACCAAGAATGGGGGATAATCACACTTAAAACACTGCTTCTGTCTTTGTAAATGTAGTTTTCTCTCACTGTGTTGCCTTACTGGGAGAATGTACCAGCGACTGTGCATTACAATAAACAGAGATGCACTTAGATTTTCCTGGGAAATCTAGATCCACGGTAAGTAAAAGGGGTCTAGGGCTCACAACTGGACTCCTCATTGGAGCCTTGTGGCCCTGACCTGTTGCTGTTTAAGGAATGTGTCTGATACGTGTCCATGAGTTAGTGGGTATCTGATTGAGGGAAATAATTCAGAGAGGAGAAAGTTTAACACAGCAACAATTAACAGGTGAGACTTGCCCAGTGGAGACTGTGCCTATCAGTAAACACGACTTCAAGGAAGGAAAACTTAAGACAAGCTGAAAGAATACAGTGCTTTGGTACCAATGTTGTGGTGGGCAGGGATGGGAGAGAGAGCAGCAGGATGAGTTATGACTGCCCCAGCAGAGACTCAGTGTGTGTGTGGAGGGCAGCATTGTTGCTGTCTTTTGTAAGAACTGGTTTACCTTGACATCATTCGCTGATGCACATGATGACTTTGGGTATGAAAACATGAGAATTCCTAAGTACCATGAACTCTCCATACTGGAGAGTCATATTGTTCATTCTAGTGCCTTATCCTATTTGCACCTACACACTCAGATTTTCAGAATAACACATATGGAATCTGGAGACTATTCCATCTGAGTAAGAAGGTGTGTGGTAGGAACATTACTCTAAAAATGTCTGGTGGGATTCTCCAACAAAATGCTCTTTTAGCACTGGAATGTTTCACTGAGACAGAGTTGCTGGGGCTTTCGTATTCGACTGAATTATTTGTGGGGTGATTTTGACCATTGGACGTATGGAATGTGAAACACTATTCACAAATAAATCCACAACAGAAGCTAAATTTTTTTAAAGATTTATTTTATTTATTTGAAAGGCAGAGTTGCAGTGAGGCAGAGGCAGACAGAGAGAGGTCTTCCCCGCTGGTTCACTCCCCAAATGGCGGCAGCAGCAAGAGTTGCGCCAATCCGAAGCCAGGAGCCTGGACTTTCTTCCAGGTCTCCCCTGTGGGTGCAGGGGCCTAAGGACTTGGGCCATCCTCTGCTGCCTTCCCAGGCCATTGCAGAGAGCTGGATCGGAAGTAGAGCAGCCGGGATTAGGACCAGTGCCCATATGGGATGCCATCGGTGCAGGTGGTGCCATACCATAGTGCCAGCCCCCTAAACTTTTTTTTTTAACTTTAATTTAATGAATATAAATTTCCAATGTACAGCTTATGGATGACAATGGCTTCCCCCCCATAACGTCCCTCCAAACCGCAACCCTCCCTTTTCCCACTCCCTATCCCCTTCCATTCACATCAAGATTCATTTTCGATTCTCTTCATATACAGAAGATCAGTTTAGCATACATTAAGTAAAGATTTCAACAGTTTGCACCCATATAGACACACAAAGAGAAAAATACTGCTTGAGTACTCATTATAGCATTAAATCTCAATGTACAGCACATTAAGGACAGAGATCCTACGTGAGGAGTAAGTGCACAGTGACTCCTGTTGTTGACTTTACAAATTGACACTCCTGTTTATGGCATCAGTAATCTCCCTATGCTCAAGTCATGAGTTTCCAAGGCTATGGAAGCCTTTTGAGTTCTCTGACTCTTATCTTGTTTAGACAAGGTCATAGTCAAAGTGGAAGTTCTCTCCTCCCTTCAGAGAAAGGTACCTCAACAGAAGCTAAATTTTTTAGAAACTGGGACATAGAGCTGCCAAGCAGAACTGATCATGTTGTGTTCATCAGAAAGGAATCACAAAAAACAAAGACAAAAAAAAAAAAAAAAAAAAAAAAAAAAAAAAAAAACAAGAACTAGGGAAACAGGACTAAAGGCAAATAGAGTAGATACTTCTCTCCATTTGAAACTTATTTTTCTTTCAAAAAAATCCAGATTGTTAACTGGCACATAAAAAGAGAGAGAACATTTATGAAGCACTGTGTAACGTTTTCCTGCATGAATATATTGTGTAGTGTTCAATTGAAATAAACATATTGCCTTTTTTATAGTGGAAACATTGAGTATTAACATTGAAAATCGGATTTCAATTCTTTTAGTAGGATAAAACTTCTTTTTAAGTCTATACACTGATGACTAGCACTTTCCCACCATCTTTATAAAAACTGCTCCCTTGGGATCGGCACTGTGGCAAAGCAGGGAAAGCCTCTGACTGCAATTCCAGCATCCCATATGGGCACTGGTTCAAGTTCTGGCTGCTCCACTTCGGATCCAGCTCTCTGGTATGGCCTGGGAAGGCAGTGGAGGATGGTCCAAGTCCTTGGGCCACTGCATCCCCATGGGAGGCCTGGAAAGCTCCTGGCTGCTGACTTCAGATTGGCACGACTCCGTCCATTTTAGGAGTGTGCCGGCGGATGGATGACCTCTCTCTCTCATTCTGCATCTGCCTTTCTGTAATTCTGCATTTCAAATAGATAAATGAATCTTTAAAAAAAATAAGAAAGCTAACCGGTGTTCATTACCCTTGTTGTGTATTCAAAATTCACTACATGATCAGTTTCGTGTTACTGTACCTTAGTTTTTAACTGAAGGAACCATCTGGAACAATATCAATGTTAACTACATCTCAAAGAACAAAAGAAAAGCACAAAACCTTTCAGCATTGTTCTAACCAAATGTGTTAAAACTGTCATATTGAGACTCAATTCTCCTCCGGAAGGGAGTGTTCCATTTTCTGGATCTTCATAAAATTTCATGGTGCTGGAGTTCAACCAGTCATCTGGGAATACTGGATTATTTGAATAAAAATTGGAGAATAGTAACATGACTTGAAGCACTGTTTCTTTCTCTCAAATGTCTTCTCTCACAATGGCATTCTAGGGAAAAACCTCCAGTGACCGTGCATTATAATATCCATGGCTAAACTTACATATTATTTTCAAACAAGTGTTGTGAGATTGATTACAAGATGGAAACACTTATCCAGAACACATGAGGGGTCTAGGGCTCACAAATGGACCCCACACCAGGGACTTGTGCCTTCACCTAGTACTGTTTAAGGAATGTATTCTTCAGGTGTCCATGGGGCTGTGGGCATGAGGTGCAGGAAGGAGTTGAGACAGGATGCAGGCTCACATACAAAAACTGAGATGTCATAAGGACCATGGGAGATGGTGCCCATCAGTAACCATGAGTGAAAGGAAGGGAAAGGTCAGGCAGGCTCAGAAGAATGCAGGCTTTGTGGTGCAAGTGTATGCTTGGCAGGAGCTGGGGACAGAGCAGGGAGGGAGGGGAAGAATGGCAGCCTCAGTGCAGACTCGTGTGTGCACAAGGGCAGCATGGGTGCTGTCCTAGAGTGAGACCAGGGTGACCTTGACCTCACTCACTGATGCACATGGTTACTCTTAGTATCAGAACACATGCACTAAAATTACCATGGACTCCCCATTGCTGGAGACCTGCTTTCACCCTCACAGTTCCTAGGGGCATCCACTGAGTTGAACTACACAACAGCGTTAGGTTCACTGCTGCTCATGGACACTCAGGAGACTGACGTGGGGGATAGAATCTCCAGTTTATACTGGGCCTGCGTGGTGATACTGAAATTGAGTCTGTCTCAGTGTGGGCTCCTGTGCTTGTTTCTCTCCTCCACGGTGTTTATGAACTGCCCCTTCCCACCTGAATTCAAGGTAGATCAGTGCAGCTGTTGTGACCCCAGGTCTTGGTAGATGGATAACATGATCCTCATGTCAATGCCCCAGTGCTATGGGTGTGAGGACGTTGGTCCTTCCTGAGGTATACTCATCAGTGACCATAAACTTGAAGCAGACATAAATGCTTGCCTTACACAGTGAACTCTTTCTCAGAGTGAATCTCAAGTAAGTGTAGGTACCTGAACTGATAATCTAGGGGGACACATACATCAAAATCAGGACTTGAGGTTCCCTAGCAACTTTTGTTTCCTGAAGTATGTGTTTCTCCTGAATATTCCTAGAACTTGGAAGTAGTTTTTCCTTTGGAAAGTGTTTGGTTGCCCACAGTGCTAATTGCAGTTCAGTGTGACCCAAAAACAAAGCAAATAACAAAGAGATGTCGACAAAGAAATTGGTTGCAAGGACTTTATATGAGATAGAAAAAAAAAAAAAAACCTTAATGACAAAATTCTGGAGTAAAGGTGGTTCTGTTCCATGTGTGGAGGCAATGATGAGTTCATTCTTCATGTCCGGGTCAAGGTCTTCTGCAACAGACATAGGTGACTATAAGAATCTCATTGCAGATTCCATTTATCTCCTCTCCAACGTCACAGCGCCATTTGCAGTTACAGTATGGTTTCAGATTCTGTGGGCAACCTAGGGTACAGAGAGAGTGTCTGTCAATGAACACAGGGATCAAAGAAAAGCCAGCACCATTCCACATTGAGATGAGAGGGTCTCATGGGGGCTACATCACAGCAAGCAGTGGGAAGAGCACCCAGCCACTGGAAGTAACAGACACAAGAAGTGTTGTCACAAACACGATTTGAGACCCATTCTTCTTTGTCTGACTCTTTTTGCTCCTGAGCTCGTCAAACACATCTGAACCCAGGTTCAGCTGGGTTTACCAGTTCTCAACGTTTCTCTACTAAGCAGTGTCAAACGTTGTCCTCACAACTGGGTGTACACATTTGACCCATGGTGACTTCCCTTAAGACTCTCCAAATTTGAACAAGGCTATTTCACAGCGTATGTTGGAATACACAGTCTTTTTAGGAGGAACATCTCTTAGAATCATTTGACTTCCAATATATATTCGATTTTATTTTATTTTTTTTATTTGACAGATAGAGTTAGAGAATGAGAGAGAGAGAGACATACAGAAAGATCTACCTTCTGTTAGTTCACCCCCCAATTGGCCGCTATGACATGCACTGTGCCAATCCAAAGGCAGGAGTCAGGTGCTTCCTCCTGGTCTAGCACGTGGGTGCAGGTGCCCAAGCACTTGGCCATCCTACCCTGTCTTCCTGGGCCACAGCAGAGAGCTGGAATGGAAGAGGAGCAGCAGGGAATAGAACCTGGTACATATATGGGATGCCGGGAACACAGGTGGAGGATTAGCCAAGTGAGCCACTGGTTTGTCCCATATTTTCTTTGTTTGTAACATTTAGTATTAACTCATAATACATTTGTACTTTTTGTGGGATACACATTATCTTAATAAAAAGTATTTGAATCCAGTCAGCTTGTAACCTCTGTAGTCGTCTAGATTTGTTGCATTTTGTATCAAACGTCCGCTTCTTTTCACTCTCTCTATAGGAAATGCAGAATATTCAGATCTATGGTTGTCCTGCTGTGGTGGGGAACACCAGGAACTACTAGCTGGACGTACCTGTTGAATGAACCCTGTTGGAAAAAACTCAAGGCTATGAGAAGCTAAGGAAATTCAGCAGAGTGACTAAGACCTTTGAAGACTCAATTCCAGAGCCTTCCTTCAATCCTCCTGCCTCAGTTTCCATAGTTCTTCCATGTTGGAGTCTCTCACCTCGGTTCTGAAGAGCAGAAGTTTCATCCTCTGCACAGGAGTTGGCCATGACCTTGTCTCCGACATCTGTCTGCTCCTGGTCTGGAATCTCTTCATCTGATGGTGGCACAGGCTTAGCCTTGGCCTGGAGTGCCACCAGGACAATGGCAGTGAGGAGGGTGAATGTCCTCATGTCTGGGAGTGAGCTGGAGGCAGGAAGAGCACGATTCTGAGTGTGCTATGCCTGAGGACGAGACCTGATTATATAGTGCTAGGAGCAGGCTCTGTGACAAAGGCTGCAGTTAGAGACGGGGTGTCTTTGAACAGGAATTGAGAGCTGCCATGCCCACCAGTGCCTTTGATGGTGCTCTGTTCGCACCGCCTGTACTATGGCAGGCATCTGTGTGTTTTTTCTCCGTTTTTGCTTCATGCTGATAATCAAGATAAAGGACTGGATATTCCTCCTAATTCCCATTTGTTTGAATATTTACTGCAAGGTAATAAAGAGAAAACAAAGAGTCATTTCATTTGTTAATTTCTGGGAGAAAAGATTCTTATTTTCCAAACATGGGCCTGTTATCAATTTGAGGTTTAAACACTGAAGCCATACCTGGAGCCCAATGCAGAGGAGTGAAATTCTTTAGCATGTTCTAAGGTGTAGCCCTCCCCATGGAGGAGGAATGAGTTTTTGGGGTATTAACTCCCTTTGGGCCAGTGTGAAGGGGAGAATTGCTGTCCTCATGCTGTTGTTGTCACCAGGTCAGGAGGCCTCTAGGGAGAGAGGTGTTCAAATTGTTCAGAGGCACTTTCATTCTTGCAGGACATATGTCTAAGCACAGCACTTGGAGGATATCCAGATACAGCAGTCTATGTTGAGAGATAGCAGAGGAATCAACACCATTACCTCTATCGTTTTTGAAACTGCAACTTTTACGTTTGGAAAATCTTAAAACCTGTAGAAGGACAAAAATTCAAATGCAGAGAGTCTGGTGAGATCCCATCCCTGTTCTCAGCTACGGTTCTGTCCAAATCTAACTACTGTCAACAAATATACACATTAGTCTGCACTAATATTTTCCTCTCATGCAATATCTTGATCACTTTGTATATCAAGACATATTAGTTCTGTCATCAATATATATAAGTGTGCCAATATTCTGATATTCTCTGAGATAAACTGAAGGAAATCACAGTAAGAAACAAATGTCAAGCAGCAGGAGCGAGCAACTATATATCAACGATTACCTTGAATGTAAATGGAGTAAACTCTCTAGTTATAAATATGTCATGTACCTAAGTGAGTTAATGAAAACCTCAATTCTATGCTGCTTACAACATAACTCCACATCTAGGGACACATGAGCTTTGAAAGTAACAAATACTATGAGATATTCCAAGCAGATGGAGTCCAAAAGAATGCAATAGCCTTATTCTACCAGATTAATAAATTTTAAATTAAAAGTGGTATAAAGAGAAGGGAAGGTCATTATATAATGATGAAGTATGAAATTCACCAGAAGAAAATAAAAACTTTAAATGTGCATCCACCCAATATGCCTTCACCTCGATACAGAAAGGAAATGATAAGAGACCAGAACAGTGAGATTCCAGTACGATAATGACAGAAAGGTGCTTTCTGTTTCTAGGAAAATCAAAGCTACCAAATGTGAGAGGGTCATCCTATTCCCTTATCTTTTTCGCACCTACACACCCATGTTCTTAGACTAACATACATGAAATCTAGACGTTATTCCATCTAACAAAGAAGGTGTGTGCAGGGAATATCACTTTAAAAATGTGTTGTGAGATTCTGAAACTAAAGCACTGTGTCAGCATTGGGATATTTCACTGACACAGAGTTGTTGGGGCTTTAGCATCGACTGATTTTATTTTTGGGGGCAAAAATGACCATGGACATATAGATGGGAAACACTATTAACAGAGAAATCCACAACAGAAGCTATGTTTTGTAGAAAGTGAGACATAGAGATGCCAAGCAGAATTGATCATGTTGTGTTAATCAGAAAAGAATCACAGGAAACAAGAACTAAGGAAACAGGACTAAAAGCAAGCAGAGTAGATAGTTCTCTCCGTTTGAAACTTCTTTTTTCCTTAAAAAATCCATATTGTTACCTGATACATAAAGATTGAACATTAATGAAGCACCATGTGATGTTTGCATGCACGAATACATTGTGTAATGTTCAACTGAATCCAACATATCTGCCTTCTCCAACGTTTATCAGTTCTTATGGTGGAAACATTCAGTGTTAACCTGAAAATCTGAGTTCAATTCTTATAAGCAAGATAAAACTTTTTCTAAGTCTGAACACTGATGTCCAGCACCTTCCCTCCATCTTTCTACAAACTGCTTCCTTGGGGCCAACACTGTGGCACAGCAGGTAAAGACTGCAGCACTGGCACCCACATATGGATGTGGGTTTGAGTCCCAGCGGCTCCAATTCTCATCCAGCTTTCTGGAGTAGCCTGGGAAGGCAGTGGAGGATGGTCCAAGTCCTTGAGTCCCTACACAGACGCAGGGGACCAAGATAAAGCTCCTGGCTCTTGGCTTCAGGTCAGCATGGCTCGGGCCATTCTGGGAGTGAGCCAGTGGATGAAGAACCACTCTATCTGTTTTTAACGCTGCCTCTCTGTAAATCTGCCAATACAATAAATGAATAAATCTTAAAAAAAAAAAAACAAGAAACCTAGCATTTGTTCAATATTCTTGCTATGTTTCCACAATTCACTGTACATGATCAGTTTGGTGTTACTGTACATCAGTTTTTAACTGAAGGAACCATCTGGAATAATAACAATTTTAACTAAAATTCAAAGAATTAAAATAAAAGCACAAAACCTTTCAGCATTGTTCCAACCAAATGTGCTAAAGCCGTCATGCTGACTCCATTCTCCTCCTGAAGGGAGTGTTCCAATTTCTGGATCTTGATAATTTTTTTGGTGCTGGTGTTCAACCAGTCATCTGGGGATACTGGATTATTTTAATAAAAATGGAGAATAGTAACATGACTTGAAGCACTGTTTCTTTCTCTCAAATGTCTTCTCTCACGGTGGCTTTCTAGGGACAAACCTCCAGTGATTGTGCATTATAATATCATGGCTAAACTTACATATTATTTTCTAAACAGGGATTGTGAGATTGATTACAAGATGGAAACACTTATCCAGAACACAGGAGGGTTCTAGGGCTCACAATCAGACCCCACACTAGCACCTTGTGCCTTCACTTAATACTGTCTAAGGAACATATTTGTTGGGTATCTTCAGGCTGTATGCATGTGGTGCAGGAAAGGGTTGAGACAAGATGCAGACTCACATACAAAAACTAAGAAGTCATAAGGGCCCATGAGAGACAGTGCACATTGGTAACCATGAGGGAATGGAATGGACAAGGCAGCCAGGCTCAGGAAAAATGCAGGCTTTGTGGTGCATGTGTTGTGGTGAGCAGGAGCTGGAGACAGTGCAGGGAGAGGAAGAATGGCTGTCTCAATGCAGACTGTATGTGCACATGGCCAGCAAAGATATTGTCCTATAGTGAGACCAGGTTGACCTTGACCTCACTCACTGATGCACATGGTTGCTCTTAGTATCAGAACATCTGGACCAAAATTACCATGGACTCCCCATTGCTGGAGACCTGCTTTCATCCTCATAGTTCCTAGGGGCATCCACTGAGCTGAACTTCACAACAGTATTAGGTTCACTGCTGATCATGGACACTCAGGAGACTGACGTGGGGGATAGAATCTCCAGTTTGTACTGGGCCTGGGCGATGCTAGTGAAATTGAGTCATCTCAGTGTGGGCACGGAGTTCAGTGTTCTGCTCCATGCTGTGTGAGAACTGCCCCTTCCCACCTGCATTAAAGCAAGATCATTGCAGCTGTTGTGACCCCAAGTCTTGGTAGATGGGTAACAGAAGTCTCAGGTCAATACTCCAGACATGTGTGTATGAGGATGGTGGTCCTTCCTGAATATACTCATGGAGTCACCATAAACTTGAAGCAGACACAAATGCTTGTCTTAACACGTGTGAACACTTTTTCAGAGTGAAGCTCAACTAGGTGTAGGTACCTGAACTGACAATCTAGGGGGACACATAAATCAAAATCAGGACTTGAAGTTCCAGGGCAACTTTTGTTTTCTGAAGTATGAGTTTCTCCTGGATATTCCTAGAAATTGGACGTAGTTTTTCCTTTGGAAAGTGTTTGGTTGCCCACAGTGCTAATTGCAGTTCAGTGTGACTCAAAAACAAAGCAAAGAAAAAAGAGATGTTGACACAGAAATTGGTTGCAAGGACTTTAAATGGGATAGAGAAAAAAAGTTAATGCAAGGTTCTGGAGTAAAGGTGGTTCTATTCAATGGGTGAAGGAAATGACAAATTCATTCTTCATCTCTGTGTCTTCTTCTGCAACAGAAATAGATGAGTGTAGGAAACTCGTGGCAGATACCACATACTTCTTCACAAGGATCACAGCGTCTTAGAAACTGAAGGTCTCTTTTGATGGTCCTGACTGTCCGGGAGTCTTGGCTGTTATGGGAGGCTCTGTGGTCTCATTGGTCCCAGGGGTCAGAGGTCTGGGCGGTAATAGGGTTCTCGGTTTTAACGGGGGTCTGGGCAGAATCGGCGGATTCAGCAGACAAACAAGGATACAGAGAGAGGGTCTGGCAATGAACACAGGGTTCAAAGAAAAGCAGGGACTGTTCCAGCTGAGCTGAGAGGGTCTCATATGGACTACATCACAGCCAGCAGCAGGAAGAGCACCCAGCCACTGGAAGGAACAGACACAGCAAGTGTGGTCACAAACACGATTTGAGACCCTTTCTCCTTTGTCCGAGTCTTTGTGCTCCTGACCTTGTCAAACACATCTGAACACAGCTTTAGCTGGGTCTCCAGGTTCTCAACGTTTCTCTACTAAGCAGTGTCAAATGCTGTCCTCATAACTGGATTACACATTTGACCCAGGGTGACTTCTCTTAAGACTCTCCAAATTTGAAGAATCCTATTTATGGATGTATGTTGGAATACAAAGTCTTTTTAGCAGGAACATCACTTAGATTCATTTGACTTCCAATATTGTTCTATTTTAAATTATTTGTTTGAAACATTTTTAATAACTTTTAAAACATTTGTACCCTGTGGGGTATACACATTAACTTAATGCATTCACAGAGTGTACTTAGAGCCAATCAGCATTCAGCCTCTGGAGTAGCCCACACACTTCTTCCATTGTGTAAATAACGTTCACACTTTCTCAGTCTTTCTATAGGAAATGCCAGATTATTCAGATCTATGGTTTCCTACTGTGGTGGGGAACACTAGGAACTACTAGCTGGATGTGACTGTTGAATTGAACCCTGTTGGAAAAAACTCAAGGCTATGAGAAGCTAAGTAATTGCTGTGGTGTGACTAAGACTTTGAAGACTCGATTCCAGAGCCTTCCTTCAATCCTCCTGCCTTAGTTTCCATAGTTCTTCCATGTTGGAGTCTCTCACCTTGGTCCCGAAGAGCAGAAGTTTCATCCTCTGCACAGGAGATGGCCATGATCTTGTCTTCTGCATCTGTCTGCTCCTGGTCTGGAACCGCATCATCCATTCGTGGCACAGGCTCAGCCTTGGTCTGGAGTGCCACCAGGACAATGGCAGTGAGGAGGGTGAAGGCCCTCATGTTTGGGAGTGAGCTGGAAGCTGGATGAGCAGGATTTTGTGTATGCTGTCAGTGAGGGTGAGACTTGTAGGTTTAGTTCTCAGAGCAGCTCTGTGACAAAGCTGTGATTAGAGATGGTATGCCTTTGATCAGGAAGTGAGGGCTTCTCTTGCCCTCAGAGTGCCTTTGATGGTGCCCTGTTCTGAAGGTCTGTGTTATGGCAGGCATCTGTGTCTTTTCTCTCCATCTTTGCTTCCCACCTATAATCAAGAAAAAAGGACTGGATATTTCCCCTATTTCCAATCTGCTTGAATAGTTACTTCAGAATAATAAAAAGAAAACAAAGAGTCATTTCATTTGTTAATTTCTGGGAGCAAAGTTTGTTATTTTCCAAACATGGAGCCTGGTATCCATTTTTGTTTTAGACACTGAAGCCATACCTGGAGCCCAATGCAGAGGAGTGAAATTCTTTAACATGTTCTAGGGTGTAGCCCTCCCCTTGGAGGAGGAGTGAGTTTGTGGGGTGTTATGTCCATTTGTGCCAGTGTGAGGGGAAAAATGCTGTCCTCATTTTGTCATTGTCACTAGCTCAGGAGGCTTCTAGGGAGAGAGATGTTCAAATTGTTCAGAGGCACTTTCATTCCTGAGATACGTATGTCTGAGCACAACTCATGGAGAATGATCCAGATACATATTCTGCTTTGAGAGATAGCAGAATAATCAACACCATTGTCCCTAGCATTTTGGAGACTGAAAACTTTTACATTTGGAAAGTCTTAAAACCTGTAGAAGGACAAAATCAAATGTCAAAAGTCTGATGGGATCCCTTCCCTGTTGTCAGTACAGTTCTTCTCAAATCTAACTACTGTCAACAAATGTACACATTAGTCTGCTCTAATATTTTCCCCTAATGCGATATCTTGATCACTTTGTGTATCAGGGCCTAATGAGTATCTCACTCCTGTGTGCCAACATTTCCATTCTCTCTCTGAGATGAAAGTGAAGGAAATGGCAGTAGGAAAGAAATGTCAGACAGCATGAGTGAGCTACTGTGTATCAATAATTACCTTGAATGTAATGGAGTAAACTCTCTACTTGTAAATATGTCAAGTAACTAAGTGATTTGATGAAAGAACTCATTCTATGCTGCTTGCAACATAACTCCACATCTAGGGGCTCATGGGCATTGAAAGTAACAAATTCCATGAGATATTCCAAGCAGATGGAGTCCAAAGGAATGCAATAATCAGATTTCTACCAGAGAAATAAATTTCAAATTAAGTTTGTATAAAGAGGTGGGAAGGTCATTATATAATGATGAAGGATTTAATTCCCCAGGAGAAAATAACAACATTAAATGTGCATCCACCCAATATGCCTTCACCTCAATACAGAAAGGAAATGATAAGAGACCAGAACAGTGAGATTCCAGTACAATAATGACAGAAAGTTTCTTTCTGTTGAAAGCTTCTAAATGTGAGAGGGTCATCCTATTGCCTTATCCTGCTTGTACCTTCACACCCATGTTTTTAGACTAAAATATATGATACCTAGAGGCTATTACATCTAAGAAAGAAGGTGTGTACTGGGAATATTACTTTAAAAATGTGTTGTAAGATTCTCAAACTAACATGCTGTTTCAGCACTGGGATATTTCATTGACACAGAGTTGTTGGGTGTTTTGCATCTGTCTGATTTTATTTCTTGGGGTTATAATGACCATGGAAATTTAGATGGGAAACACTATTAACAGAGAAATCCATAACAGAAGCTATGTTATGTAGAAAGTGGGACACAGAGATGCCAAGCAGAATTGATCATGTTGTGTTAATCTGAAAAGAACTTCAGGAAGTGAGAAATCAAACAAAACACAACTAAAATAAATAGATTAGATATTTTCTCCATTTGAAATTTTTCTTTTAAAAAATCTTGATTGTTTACTGGTACACAAAGATTGAACATTAATGAAGCACCGTGTGATGTTTCATGCATGAATACATAGTGTAATGTTGAACTGAATCCAACACATCTGCCCTATCCAATGTTTCTCAATTCTTTATGGTGGGGGCGGAGCCAAGATGGCGGAATAGTGAGGGCGCGCACCGATAGTCTGGGAAAATTTAGTTTAATAAAAGCGGAATTACGGTAGCCTCAGAAAAAGGATCAGGAAAAAATTGCAGAGGAAACTCTTCCGGAGCTATTCGCTGTGACCCAAAGGACCTACTGGGAGAGCAGGGTCACCCACCACGTGGAAACTGAACTGCGATAGCCGCAGAGTCTGAGTGCCAGTGCAGGAAGGGGAGTCTATGTGACAAAGACACCAGCGGGGAGAGGAGAGACGCCTAGGGCTCCGAGTCCACACATCAGCGCTGGAAGCGGAGGTGAGCTCACATACAGAATGGCTCAAATACAGAAATCTAACAACAACAGATGCTGGCGAGGATGTGGGGAAAAAGGGACACTAACCCACTGTTGGTGGGAATGCAAACTGGTCAAGCCACTATGGAAGTCAGTCTGGAGATTCCTCAGAGACCTGAGTATAACCCTACCGTTCGACCCAGCCATCCCACTCCTTGGGATTTACCCAAAGGAATTTAAATTGGCAAACAAAAAAGCGGTGTGCACCCTAATGTTTATTGCAGCACAATTCACAATAGCCAAGACCTGGAACCAACCTAAATGCCCAACAACGGTAGACTGGATAAAGAAATTATGGGATATGTATTCTTTAGAGTACTATACTGCAGCAAGAAACAATGAAATCCAGTCTTTTGCAATAAAATGGAGGAATCTGGAACACATCATGCTGAGTGAAATAAGCCAGTCCCAAAGGGACAAATACCATATGTTCTCCCTGATCGGTGATAACTGACTGAACACCAAAAAGGAAACCTCCTGAAGTGAAATGGACACTATGAGAAACGGTGACTTGATCAGCATAGCCCTGACTGTTAATGAACAACTTAATACATTATCCCTCTTAGTAGTTTTTTTTTTAACTTTTATTTATGAATATAAATTTCCAAAGTACGACTTATGGATTACAATGGCTTCCCCCCAATAATGTCCCTCCCACCCACAACCCTCCCCTTTCACACTCCCTCTCCCCTTCCATTCGCATCAAGATTCATTTTCGATTATCTTAATATACAGAAGATCAGCTTAGTATACATTAAGTAAGGATTTCAACAGTTTGCTCCCACACAGAAAGATAAAGTGAAAAATAATAGATGATTTTTTTTAAATGATGATGAAATCAGATCAGACCTATTGTCATGTTTAATCCCAGTGAGAGTCAAGTTGGGAATTGATAATTTGTTTTCCTGTTTTTTTTTTTTAGTATACATTAAGTAAAGATTTCAACAGTTTGCACCCCCATAGAAACACAAAGTGAAATATATTGTTTGAGTACTCGTTATAGCATTAAATCTCAAGTAGTTCTTTTGTCTGTTCTACTTAATATGACTGGTTTAATTCTGTAATTAATACACAGTTATTCATAAGTGTTGAAATTTAACTGAAATGTGATCCCTGTTAAACATGAGTGGGAATAAGAGAGGGAAGAGATGTACAATTTGGGACATGCTCAGGCTGACTTGCCCCAAATGGTAGAGTTAGAAACATACCAGGGGACTCCAATTCAATCCCATCAAGGTGGCATGTATCAATGCCATCTCACTAGTCCCAGTGATCAATTTCTGTTCACAATTGATCATAATGAAAGGACTAAGAGTCAAAGGGAGCACATAAACATGTCTAGCACCTGCTAATATTAACCGATAGAATAAATAAAGCGGACAGTTATCCAACATGGGAAGCGAGATACTCAGCAGACCCATAAAATGGCGGATGTCCTAAACAGCTCTCTGGCCTCAGAATCAGCCCTAAAGGCATTCCGATTCTGCTGAAAAGCCCATGAGAGTATTTCAGGCATGGAAAGTCAAGACACTCTGGCAAAAAAAAAAAAAAAAAAAAAAAAAAAAAAAAAACACCTAAATGAATGCTCTCTGTGAGTGAGATCCCAGTGGAAAGAACAGGTTTCAAAGAAGGAGGTACCTTTCTCTGAAGAGAGGAGAGAACCTCCACTTTGACTATGACCTTGTCTAAACAAGATAAGAGTTGGAGAACTCAGAGGGCTTCCATAGCCTTGGAAACTCATGACTGGAGCATGGGGAGATTACTGAGGCCATAAACAAGAGTGTCAATTTGTAAAATCAACAACAGGAGTCACTGTGCACTTACTCCTCATGTAGGATCTCTGTCCTTAGTGTGCTGTACATTGAGACTTAATGCTATAACGAGTACTCAAACAGTATATTTCACTTTGTGTTTCTATGGGGGTGCAAACTGTTGAAAGCTGTACTTAATGTATACTAAACTGATCTTCTGTAAAAAAAAAGAAGAAGAAGAAATTATCAATTCCCAACTTGACTCTCACTGGGATTAAACATGAAAATAGGTCTGAAAAAAAATTCTTTATGGTGGAAACATTCAGTGTTAACCTTGAAAATCTGAGTTCAATCCTTTTAAGCAAGATCAAACTTCTTTCTAAGTCTGTACCCTGTTGTCTATCACCTCTCCACCATCTTTATAAAAACTGCTTCCTTGGGAGATACACATCAGACCCATAGAATGGCAGATGTCCTAAACAGCACTCTGGCCTCAGAATCAGCCCTTAAGGCACACAGATCTGGCTGAACAGCCCATGAGAGTATTTCAGGCATGGAAAGCCAAAACATTCTGGCAAAAAAAAAAAAAAAAAAAAAAAAACCTACATGAAAGATCTCCACATGTGAGATCCCAGTGAAAAGAACAGCTCATCAAAGAATGAGATACCTTTCTCTGAAGGGAGGAGAGAACTTCCACTTTGACTACGACCTATCTAAGTATGATCAGAGTTGGTGAACTCAAAAGGCTTCCATAGCCTTGGCGGCTCATGACAAGAGCCTAGGGTGATTACTGATGCCATAAACAAGAGTGTGAATTTGTTAAGTCAACAACAGGAGTCACCGTACACTTACTCCTCATGTAGAATCTCTGTCCTTAATATGCTGTACATTGTGAATTAATACTATAACTAGTACTCATACAGTATTTTTCACTCTGTGTTTCTATGTGGGTGCAAACTGTTGAAATCTTTACTTAATGTATGCTAAACTGATCTTCTGTTTATAAAGAGAATTGAAAATGAATCTTGATGTGAATGGAAGGGGAGAGGGAGAGGGAAAAGGGAGGGTTGCAGGTGGGAGGGAAGTTATGGGGAGGGAAGCCTTTGTAATCCATAAGCTATACTTTGGAAATTTATATTCATTAAATAAAAGTTAAAAAAATAAAAATAAGAATAAAAAAATAAAATTAATGTGGGATAAAAAAATCTTTTAAAAAAGAAAAAACCTGGCCGGCGCCGCGGCTCACTAGGCTAATCCTCCGCCTAGCGGCGCCGGCACACCGGGTTCTAGTCCCGGTCGGGGCGCTGGATTCTGTCCCGGTTGCCCCTCTTCCAGGCCAGCCCTCTGCTGTGGCCAGGGAGTGCAGTGGAGGATGGCCCAGGTGCTTGGGCCCTGCACCCGCATGGGAGACCAGGAAAAGCACCTGGCTC
The DNA here is from genome assembly GCF_964237555.1 of Oryctolagus cuniculus. Classification (NCBI taxonomy): domain Eukaryota; kingdom Metazoa; phylum Chordata; class Mammalia; order Lagomorpha; family Leporidae; genus Oryctolagus; species Oryctolagus cuniculus. The sequence continues at coordinate 112,582,445 of NC_091439.1, forward strand.
CTGGCTCCTGCCATCGGATCAGCGCGGTGCGCTGGCCACAGCGCGCCGGCCGCGGCGGCCATTGGAGGGTGAACCAACGGCAAAGGAAGACCTTTCTCTCTGTCTCTCTCTCTCACTGTCCACTCTGCCTGTAAAAAAAAAAAAAAACAAAACAAAAAAAAAAAAAAAAGAAAGAAAAAACCTAGCAGGTGTTCAACATGCTTTTTGTGTTTCCAAAATCCACTGCACATGATCACTTTTCTGTTATGGTACCTTAGTTTTTAACTGAAGGAATCATCTGGAACAATATCAATGTTAACTACATCTCATTTAAAATAAAAGCACAAATTTTTTCAGCAGTGTTCCAACCAAATGTGTTAAAGCTGTCACGCTGAGACTCCATTCTCCTCCAGAAAGGGAGTGTTCCAATTTCTGGATCTTGATCATTTTTCTTGGTGCTGGTGTTCAAACTGTCGTCTGGGTGTATTGGATTATTTGAATACAAAATGGAGAAGGGTAACACGACTTGAAGCACAATTTCTTTCTATCAAATGTCATCTCTTTTTTTTTTTTTTTTTTGACGGGCAGAGTGGACAGTGAGTTAGAGAGAGAGACAGAGAGAAAGGTGTTCCTTTTGCCGTTGGTTAACCTCCAATGGCCAACGCGGCTGGTGCGTAGCGGCCTCTGTACCACGCTGATCCAATGGCAGGAGCCAAGTGCTTCTCCTGGTCTCCCATGGGGTGCAGGGCCCAAGCACTTGGGCCATCCTCCATTGCACTCCCAGGCCACAGCAGAGAGCTGGCCTGGAAGAGGGGCAACCGGGACAGAATGCAGTGTCCCAACCGGGACTAGAACCCAGTGTGCCACGGCGCCGCAAGGCGGAGGATTTGCCTAGTGAGCCGCGGCACAGGCCCAAATGTTAATTCTTAAAACGGCTATCTTGCTCAAGCATCCAGTGATTGTGCATTAAAATAGCTGTGGCTTAAACTTACATATTATTTTTCGGAACAGGTGTTGTGAGATTACCAGATGGAAACACTTATCCAGAGCATATGAGGAGTCTAGGGTCACAAAGAGAGCCCACCAGACCTTGTGCCTTGACTAAGTACTGTTCAAGGAACGTATTTGTCGAGTTTCCATAGGTCTGTGGGCATGTGGTGCTGGAAAGGGTTCAGAATGCAGACCCCCACACACAAAAACGAAGAAGTCATACGGGCCCATGGGAGACAGTGCACCTCAGCAACATGAGTGAGTGGTAGGGAAAAGGCAGACAGCCTAGGGAGAGTGCAGGCTTTGTGATTCACGTGTTTGTGTGCGCACGATCTGGGGACAGAGTAGGGAGGGAGAAATTGCATCCTCAGTGCAGACTCCATGTGTGCTGTGCACAAGGCCAGCATGGGTGCTGTCATATAGCGAGATCAGGTAGACCTTCACCTCGCTCACTGATGCACATGGTGACTTTCAGTATGAGAACATCTGCACCAAAATTACCATGGACTCCCCACTGCTGGAGACCTGCTTTCTCCCTCACAGTTTCTAGTGGTGCCCCCTCAGCAACACTTCACAGCAGTGTTAGGGTCACCACAGCTTATGGACACTCAGGAGACCGATGTGGGGGATTGACTCTCAAGTGTGTATTGGGCCTGGGGAGGTGCTACTGAAAATGAGTCCATCTCAGGGTGGGCTCCTGTGCTTGTTGCTCTCCTCCATGGTGTTTATGAACTGCCCCTTCCCACCTGAATTCAAGGTAGATCAGTGCAGCTGTTGTGACCCCAGGTCTCATGTCAATGCCCCAGTGCTATGAGTGTAGGGATGGTCATCCTTCCAAAGATGTAATCATGGGATGACCATAAACTTGAAGCAGACACAAATGCTTTGTCTTAACACATGTGAACTCTTCTTCAGAGTGAATCTCCACTCAGTGTTGGTACCTGAGCAGACAATCCAGGGGGACACATAGAGCAAAATCAGGACTTGAAGTTCCCTAGCAGCTTTTATTTTCTGAAGTATGTGTTCATGCTTGATATTCCTAGAATTGGAGGTAGCTTTCCCTTTGGAAAGTGTGTGATTTCCCCACAGTGCTAATTGCAGTTCAGTGTGACCCAAAAGCATAGCAAATAGGAAAGAGATGTTGACACAGAGATTGGTTGCCAGGACTTTATATGAGATACAGAAAAAAAAAACTTAATGGCAAGATTCTGGAGTAAAGATGGTTCTCTCCAATGTGTGGAGGCAATGATGAGTTCATTCTTCATTTTTGACTTTTTCCCGGCAACAGATATACTTGGAGTTAAATAGGCCGCAGCTACCATCTATCACCTCCCAAGGATCACAGTATTTTTTGCACGAACAGGGCATTTTCTGGCTTCTCAGCGGCGAAACTAGGGTAGAGAGAGGGGTCCTTCTATGAATACAAGGATCAAGAAAAGCCAGGACCATTCCACACTTAGATGAGAGGGTCTCATATGGACTACATCACAGCCAGCAGCAGGAAGAGCACCCAGCCACTGGAAGGAACAGACACAGCAAGTGTGGTCACAAACACGATTTGAGACCCTTTCTCCTTTGTCCGAGTCTTTGTGCTCCTGACCTTGTCAAACACATCTGAACACAGCTTTAGCTGGGTCTCCAGGTTCTCAACATTTCTCTACTAAGCAGTGTCAAATGCTGTCCTCATAACTGGATTACACATTTGACCCAGGGTAACTTGCCTTAAGACTCTCCAAATTTGGACAAGGCTATTCCAAAGACATATGTTGGAATACACAGTCTTTTGTGAGGAACATCTCTTTGAGGTTTTTGACTTTCAATGTTTCTTCTATTTCATTCTATTTGTTTGTAACATTTAGTATTAACTCTTAATGCATTTGTACCTCTTGGGGTATACACAATACCTTAACAAAGCACAGAGTGTACTTGGATCCAATCAGCTAGTAACCTCTGTAGTCCACACTTGAACCATTTTGTTGAATGTTCCCTGCTTTGCAGTCTCTCTATAGGAAATGCCAGAGTATTCAGATCTATGGTTGCCCTGCTGTGGTGGGGAACACTAGGAACTACTAGCTGGACATACCTGTTGAACTGAACCCTGTTGGAAAAAACTCAAGGCTATGAGAACCTAAGTAAATTCAGCAGAGTCACTAAGACCTTTGAAGACTCAACCCCAGAGCCTTCCTCCAACCTTTCCTCTTCAGTTTCGGTAGTTCTTCCAAGTTGGATTCTCTCACCTGGATCCTGAAGAGCAGAGGTTTCATCCTCAGCAAAGGAGATGGCCATGACCTGGCCACCCACATCTGTCCCCTCCTGGTCTTGAATCTCTTCATCTGATGGTGGCACAGGCTCAGCCTTGGCCTGGAGTGCCACCAGGACAATGGCAGTGAGGAGGGCGAACGTCCTCATGTCTGGGAGTGAGCTGGAGGCAGGAAGAGCAGGGTTCTGAGTGTGCTGTAAGTGAGGACGAGACTTGATTATATAGTGCTAGGAGCAGGCTCTGTGACAAAGGCTGCAGTTAGAGACGGGCTGTATTTGATCCGGGGGGGGGGGGGGGGCTGCCATGCCTTCAAAGTGCCTCTGCTGGTGCTCTGTTCTCACCGTCTGCATTATGGCAGGCATCTGTGTGTTTTCCCTCCATCTATGCTTCATGCTGATAATCGAGATAAAGGAGTGGATATTTCCCTCCAATTCCCATCTGCTTGAATATTTACTTCAGAATAATAAAAAGAAAACAAAGAGTCATTTCATTTGTTAATTTCTGGGAGCAAAGTTTGTTATTTTCCAAACATGGAGCCTGGTATCCATTTTTGTTTTAGACACTGAAGCCATACCTGGAGCCCAATGCAGAGGAGTGAAATTCTTTAACATGTTCTAGGGTGTAGCCCTCCCCTTGGAGGAGGAGTGAGTTTGTGGGGTGTTATGTCCATTTGTGCCAGTGTGAGGGGAAAAATGCTGTCCTCATTTTGTCATTGTCACTAGCTCAGGAGGCTTCTAGGGAGAGAGATGTTCAAATTGTTCAGAGGCACTTTCATTCCTGAGATACGTATATCTGAGCACATCACACGGAGGATGATCCAGATACATCTTCTGCTTTGAGAGATAGCAGAATAATGAACACCATTATCCTTAACATTTTCGGTGGCCTAAAACTTTTATGTTTGGAAAATTTTATATCCGTAGAAGGACAAAGTCAAATGTCAAAAGTCTGATGAAGGCCAGTGCCGCGGCTCAATATGCGAATTGTCTGCCTTGCAGTGCCGGCACACCAGGTTCATGTCCCGGTCGTGGCGCCAGATTCTGTCCCGGTTGCCCCTCTTCCAGGCCAGCCCTCTGCTGTGCCCCAGGAGTGCAGTGGAGGATGGCCCAAGTTCTTGGGTCCTGCACACGCATGGGAAACCGGGAGAAGTGCCTGGCTCCTGGCTTCAGATCAGCTAGGTGCGCTGGCGATGGGGGCCATTGGAAGGTGAACCAATGGCAAAAGGAAGACCTTTCTCTCTGTCTCTCTCTCTCACTGTCCACTCTGCCTGTCAAAAATAAAAATAAAATTAAAAAAATTAAAAAAAAATGTTTGATGAGATCCCTTCCCTGAACTCAGCTACGGTTCTGTCCAAATCTAACTACTGTCAACAAATGTACACATTAGTGTGCACTAATACTTTCCCATAATGTGATATCTGACCTCTTTGTATATCAAAGCATATTGAGTTTTTCATCAATATACTCAAGTGTGCCAACATTCCCAAACTCTCTGAGATGAAAGTGAAGGAAATGGCACTAGAAAAGAAATACCAGACAACATGAGTGAGCCACTGTGTATCAACAGTTAACTTGAATGTAAATGGAGTAAAATCTCTAGTTATAAATATGTCAAGTGACTAAGTGAATTGATGAAAGCACTCATTCTATGCTGCTTACAACATAACTCCACATCTAGGGGCACATGGGCACTGAAAGTGACAAATACCATGAGATATTCCACACAGGTTGATTCCAAAGGAAAGCAATAATCGGATTTCCACCAGATAAATAAATTTCAAATTAAGTTGGTATAAAGAGGTGGGAAGGTCATTATATAATGATGAAGGATTTAATTCAACAGAAGAAAATAACAACGTTAAATGTGGATCCACCCAATACGCCTTCACCTCGATACAGAAAGGAAATGATAAGAGACCAGAACAGTGAGATTCCAGTACGTTAATGACAGAAAGGTGCTTTCTGTTTCTAGGAAAATCAAAGCTACCAAATGTGAGAGGGTCATCCTATTGCCTTATCCTGTCTGTACCTACACACCCATGTTCTTACACTAATGTATATGATACCTAGAGGCTATTCCATCTAACAAAGAAGGTGTGTCATAGGAATATTACTGTAAAACTGTGTTGTGAGATTCTGAAACTAATGCTCTGTGTCAGCATTGGGATATTCCACTGACACAGAGCTGTTGGGCTTTAGCATCTGACTAATTTTTTTTCTTGGCGTGATTTTGAGCATGGACATATTGATGGGAAACTCCATTTTCAGAGAAATCCACAACAGAAGCTATGTTTTGTAGAAAGTGGGACATAGAGATGCCAAGCAGAATTGGTCATGTTGTGTTAATCAGAAAAGAATCACAGGAAATTAGAACTAAGGAAACAGGACTAAAAGCAAGCAGAGTAGATAGTTCTCTCCATTTGAAACTTTTTTTCCTTAAAAAATCCATATTGTTACCTGATACATAAAGATTGAACATTAATGAAGCACCATGTGATGTTTGCATGCATGAATACATTGTTTAATGTTCAATTGAATCCAACATATCTGCCTTCTCCAACGTTTATCAGTTCTTATGGTGGAAACATTCAGTGTTAACCTGAAAATCTGAGTTCAATTCTTATAAGCAAGATACAACTTTTTCTAAGTCTGAACACTGATGTCCAGCACCTTCCCTCCATCTTTCTACAAACTGCTTCCTTGGGGCCAACACTGCGGCATAGCAGGTAAAGACTGTCTGCAGTGCTGGCACCCGATACGGATGCGGGTTTGAGTCCCAGTGGCTCCACTTCTGATCCAGCTTTCTGGTATAGCCTAGGAAGGCAGTGGAGGATGGTCCAAGTCCTTGGGCCCCTACACAGATGCAGGAGGCCAGATAAAGCTCCTGGCTCTTAGCTTCAGGTCAGCATGGTCCGGGCCATTCTGGGAGTGAGCCAGTGGATGAAGAACCTCTCTATCTGTTTCTAACGCTGCCTCCCTGAAAATCTGCCAATCACATAAATGAATAAATCTTAAAAAAAAAAAAAAAACACAAGAAACGTAGCAGTTGCTCAATATTCTTGCTATGTTTCCACAATTCAGTGTGCATGATCAGTTTGGTGTTACTGTACATCAGTTTTTAACTGAAGGAATCGTCTGGAATAATAACAATTTTAATTACAATTCAAACAATTAAAATAAAAGCACAAAACCTTTCAGCATTGTTCCAACCAAATGTGTTAAAACTGTCATGCTAAGAATCCATTTTCCTCTGGAAGGGAGTGTTCCAACTTCTAGATTGTGATAATTTTTTTTAACTTTTATTTAATGAATATAAATTTCCAAAGTATGGCTTATGGATTACAATGGCTTCCACCCCCAAACCGTCCCTCCCACCCACAACCCTCCCCTTTCCCACTCCCTCTCCCCTTCCATTCACATCAAGATTCATTTTCGATTCTCTTAATTAAAGAAGATCAGTTTAGTATACATTAAGTAGAGATTTCAACAGTTTGCTCCCACACAGAAACATAAAGTGAAAAATAATAGATGATTTTTTAAATGATGATGAAATCAGATCAGACCTATTGTCATGTTTAATCCCAGTGAGAGTCAAGTTGGGAATTGATAATTTCTTTTCTTTTTTTTTTTTTTTTACAGAAGATCAGTTTAGTATAGATTAAGTAAAGATTTCAACAGTTTGCACCCCTATAGAAACACAAAGTGAAATATACTGTTTGAGTACTTGTTATAGCATTAAATCTCAATGTACAGCACATTAAGGACAGAGATCCTACATGAGGAGTAAGTGCACAGTGACTCCTGTTGTTGACTTTACAAATTGACACTCCTGTTCATGGCATCAGTAATCTCCCTATGCTCCAGTCATGAGTTTCCAAGGCTATGGAAGCCTTTTGAGTTCTCCGACTCTTATCTTGTTTAGACAAGGTCATAGTCAAAGTGAAAGTTCTCTCCTCTCTTCAGAGAAAGGTACCTCCTTCTTTGAAGACCTGTTCTTTCCACTGGGATCTCACTCATAGAGATCTTTCATTTAGGTGGTTTGTTTTTTTTTTTTTTTTTTTTTTTTGCCTGAGTGTCTTGGCTTTCCATGCCTGAAATACTCTCATGGGCTTTTCAGCCAGATTGGAATGCCTTTAGGGCTGATTCTGAGGCCAGAGTGCTATTTATGACATCTGCCATTCTATGGGTCTGCTGAGTATCTCGCTTCCCATGTTGGATCACTCTCCCCTTTATTTATTCTATTGGTTAGTATTAGCAGGTACTAGACTTGTTTATGTGCTCCCTTTGACTCTTAGTCCTTTCATTATGATCAATTGTGAACTGAAATTGATCACTTGCAGTAGTGAGATGGCATTGGCACATGCCACCTTGATGGGATTGAATTGGAGTCCCCTGGTATGTTTCTAACTGCCATTTGGGGCAAGTCAGCTTGAGCATGTCCCAAATTGTACATCTCTTCCCTCTCTTATTCCCACTCTTATGTTTAACAGGGATCACATTTCAGTTAAATTTCAACACTTAAGAATAACTGTGTATTAATTACAGAATTAAACCAGTCATATTAAGTAGAACAGACAAAAAAAAACTACTAAGAGGGATGATGTATTAAGTTGTTCATTAACAGTCAGGGCTATGCTGATCAAGTCACCGTTTCTCATAGTGTCCATTTCACTTCAACAGGTTTCCTTTTTGGTGTTCAGTCAGTTGTCACCGATCAGGGAGAACATACAATATTTGTCCCCTTGGGACTGGCTTATTTCACTCAGCATGATGTGTTCCAGATTCCTCCATTTTGTTGCAAATGACTGGATTTCGTTGTTTCTTACTGCGGTATAGTATTCTAAAGAGTACATATCCCATAATTTCTTTATCCAGTCTACCGTTGATGGGCATTTAGGTTGGTTCCAGGTCTTGGCTATTGTGAATTGTGCTGTAATAAACATTAGGGTGCAGACCACTTTTTTGTTTGCCAATTTAAATTCCTTTGGGTAAACTCCAAGGAGTGGGATGGCTGGGTCGAACGGTAGGGTTATATTCAGGTCTCTGAGGAATCTCCAGACTGACTTCCATAGTGGCTTGACCAGTTTGCATTCCCACCAACAGTGGGTTAGTGTCCCCTTTTCCCCACATCCTCGCCAGCATCTGTTGTTAGTAGATTTCTGTATGTGAGCCATTCTAACCGGGGTGAGGTGAAACCTCATTGTGGTTTTGATTTGCATTTCCCTGATTGCTAGTGATCTTGAACATTTTTTCATGTGCCTGTTGGCCATTTGGATTTCCTCTTTTGAAAAATGTCTATTGAAGTCCTTGGCCCATCTCTTAAGTGGGTTGTTTGTTTTGTTTTTGTGGAATTTCTTGATCTCTTTGTGGATTCTGGTTATTAACCCTTTATCTGTTGCATAGTTTGCAAATATTTTTTTCCCATTCTGTCGGTTGTCTCTTCACTCTCCTGACTGTTTCTTTTGCAGTACAGAAACTTCTCAATTTGATGCAATCCCAATAGTTGATTTTGGCTTTGACTGCCTGTGCCTCCCGGGTCTTTTCCAGAAACTCTTTGCTTGTGCCAAATTCTTGCAGGGTTTCTCCAATGTTCTCTAATAACTTGATGGTGTCGGGTCATAGATTTAGGTCTTTAATCCATGTTGAGTGGATTTTTGTGTAAGGTGTAAGGTAGGGGTCTTGCTTCATGCTTCTGCACATGGAAATCCAGTTCCCAGCACCATTTATTGAATAGACTGTCCTTGCTCCAGGAATTGGTTTTAGATCCTTGATCAAATATAAGTTGGCTGTAGATGTTTGGGTTGATTTCTGGTGTTTCAATTCTGTTCCATTGGTCTGTCCATCTGTTTCTGTACCAGTACCATGCTGTTTTGATTACAACTGCCCTGTAGTATGTCCTGAAATCTGGTATTGAGATGCCTCCGGCTTTGTTTTTGTTGTACAAGATTGCTTTAGCTATTCGAGGTCTCTTGTGCCTCCATATGAATTTCAGCATCATTTTTTCTAGATCTGGGAAGAATGTCTTTGGTATTCTGATTGGGATTGCATTGAATCTATAAATTGCTTTTGGGAGAATGGACATTTTGATGATGTTGATTCTTCCAATCCATGAGCATGGAAGATTTTTCCATTTTTTGGTATCCTCTTCTATTTCTTTCTTTAAGATTTTGTAATTCTCATCGTAGAGATCTTTAATGTCCTTGGTTAAGTTTATTCCAAGGTATTTGATTGTTTTTGTAGCTATTGTGAATGGGATTGATCTTAGCAGTTCTTTCTCATCCGTGGCATTGCTTGTGTATACAAAGGCTGTTGATTTTTGTGCATTGATTTTATATCCTGCCACTTTGCCAAACTCCTCTATGAGTTCCAATAGTCTCTTAGTAGAGTTCTTTGGATCCCCTATGTAAAGAATCATATCGTCTGCAAAGAGGGATAGTTTGACTTCTTCCTTCTTGATTTGTATTCCTTTGATTTCTTTTTCTTGTCTGATGGCTCTGGCTAAAACTTCCAGAACTATGTTAAATAGCAGTGGTGAGAGTGGGCATCCCTGTCTGGTACCAGATCTCAGTGGAAATGCTTCCAACTTTTCCCCATTCAATAGGATGCTGGCCATGGGTTTTTCATAAATTGCTTTGATTATATTAAGGAATGTTCCTTCTATACCCAGTTTGCTTAGAGTTTTCATCATGAAAGGGTGTTGAATTTTATCGAATGCTTTCTCTGCATCAATTGAGATAATCATATGGTTTTTCTTTTGCAGTCTGTTAATGCGGTGAATCACATTGATTGATTTGCGAATGTTGAACCATACCTGCATACCAGGGATGAATCCCACTTGGTCTGGGTGGATGATTTTTCTGTTGTATTCTATTGGCGAGAATTTTATTGAGGATTTTTGCATCTATGTTCATCAGGGATTTTGTTCTATAATTTTCTTTCAGTGCTGCATCTTTCTCTGCTTAGGGATTAAGGTGATGCTGGCTTCATAGAAAGAATTTGGGAGGATTCCCTATTTTTCGATTGTTCTGAATAGTTTGAGAAAAAATGGGTTTAGTTCTTCTTTAAATGTCTGGTAGAATTCAGCCGTGAATCCATCTGGTCCTGGGCTTTTCTTTGTTGGGAGGGCCTTTATTACCATTTCAATTTCTGTTTCAGTTATGGGTCTATTTAGGTTTTCTATGTCTTCATGGTTCAATTTAGGTAGATTGCATGTGTCCAGGAATCTATCCATTTCTGATAGGTTTTCCTGTTTCCTGGCATACAGGTCCTTGTAGTAATGTCTGATGATTCTTTTTATTTCTGTGGTGTCTGTTGTTACGTTTCCTTTTTCATCTCTGATTTTATTGATTTGGGTCTTTTCTCTTCTTTTTTTAGTTAGTTGGGCCAATGGGATGTCAATTGTGTTTATTTTTTCAAAAAGCAAGCTTCTTGCTTGCCTGATTTTTTGTAGTGTTTTTTTGGATTCAATCCTGTTAATTTCTTCTCTGGTTTATTTATTTCTCTTCTCCTGCTAGATTTGGGTTTGGTTTGCTGCAGTTTTTCTAGGTCCTTGAGATGCGCTGAAAGCTCATTTATTTGGTACCTTTCCAATTTCTTGATATAGGTACCTATTGCTATAAATTTGCCTCTCAATATTGCTTTTGCTGTATCCCATAAGTTTTGATATGTTGTGTTGTTGTCTTCATTTACTTCCAGAAAGTTTTTGATTTCTCTTTTGATTTCTTGAATGACCCAGTGTTCATTCAGGAGCATGTTGTTCAGTCTCCATGTGTTTGCATACTTTCTGGGGTTTCCTGAGTTGTTAATTTCCGGCTTCATTCCGCTGTGGTCTGAGAAGCTGCATGGTATGATTCTAATTATTTTAAATTTGCTGAGACTTGCTTTATGGCCTAGTATGTGATCAATCCTAGACAAGGTTCCATGCACTGCTGAGAAGAATGTAAAGTCTGTAGATGTAGGGTTGAAAGTTGTGTAGATATCTGTTAGATCCATTTGGGCAATAGTGTCAATTAAATCTGCTGTTTCCTTGTTGATCTTCTGTCCGGATGATCTGTCTATTTCTGAGAGTGGAGTATTGAAGTCCCCCAGTACTATTGTATTGGAGTCTAAATCTCCCTTTAAGTCCCTTAACATATCTTTAAAATAGACCGGTGCCCTGTAATTAGGTGCATATACATTTATAATAGTTACATCTTCCTGTTGAATTGAACCCTTAATCATTATATAGTGTCCCTCTTTGTCTCTCTTAACAGTTTTTGTATTAAAGTTTATTTTGTCTGATATTAATATCGCTACATCTGCTTTTTTTTGGTTTCTGTTGGCATGGAATATCTTTTCCCAACCTTTCACTTTCAGTCTGTATGCCTCTTTGTTAAAGAGATGTGTTTCTTGTAGGCAACAAATAGTTGGGTTGTGTTCTTTGAGCCAGTCAGCCAAACGGTGTCTTTTAACTGAAGAATTCAGACCATTAATGTTCAATGTGACTATTGATACGTAGTGACTTTGCCCTGCCATTTTCCCGGAAATATTTTCTAGTATATGCTTTGAGCTTCCCATGCTCTTTTACTGGTAGGTGTTCTTCCTTTCCCTTCTTTCATATTGATGGCCGTGTTTCTGTGTTTCTGAGTGTAGCACATCTTTAAGTATCTTTTGCAGGGCCGGACGAGTGGCCACAAAGTCTTTCATTTTCTGTTTGCTATGAAAGGTCTTTATTTCACCTTCATTCACAAATGAGAGCTTGGCAGGATATAATATTCTGGGCTGGCAATTTTTCTCTCTTAGCACCTGTGCTATGTCTCGCCATTCCCTCCTAGCCTGTAGTGTTTCTGATGAGAAGTCTGCTGTGAGTCTGATTGGAGATCCTCTGAGAGTAATCTGACGTTTCTCTCTTGCACATGTTAGGATCTTTTCTTTATGTTTCACTGTGGTTAGTTTAATTACCACGTGTCGTGGTGAGGATCTCTTTTGGTCATGTTTATTGGGGGTTCTATGAGCTTCCTATACTAGGATATCTGTGTCCTTCTCCAAACCTGGAAAGTTCTCTGCTAGTATCTCACTAAAAAGGCCTTCTAATCCTTTCTCCCTCTCCATGCCTTCAGGAACTCCTAGAACCTGAATGTTGGTTTTTGTAATAGTATCCTGTAGATTCCCAACAATATTTTTTAGATTTCTAATTTCCTCTTCTTTTCTTTGGTTTGACTGTATGTTTTCCTGTGCTCTATCTTCTAAGTCCGATATTCTCTCTTCTGCTTCACCCATTCTGTTTTTAAGGCTTTGTAATGTGTTTGTCTTTTGATCTATTGAGCTCTTCATTTCATTTTGATTTCTCTTCACTATCACACTTTCCTGTTCTACTAGTTTCTGAGTTTCATTTTGATTCTTCCTTAAAATTTCATTTTCACGAGAGAGATTTTCAACCTTGTCCAATAAGGATTTCTGTAGTTCAAGGATTTGCTTTTGAAGACTTCTAAATGTTCTTATCATAATTTTTTTGAAATCCATATCTTGCATTTCTTCTATCTCATCATCTTCATAATCTTGGCTTGGGGTGTTTTGTTTATTTGGAGGCATCATAGTGTCATCGTTGATCTTGTTCCCTCTATTTCTGTGTTTGTTACTTGGCATAGTTAATTCTTCTTTCGTCACTGTGCATTTTTTTTTTATTTTATACTATGTCCCTGTTAAGTGGACTGTCTTGGAGGAGCCTTGGAGGCTTGAGATGGGTGTTGCCTGAGAGCTCTGCTTGGTTCTTCCTGGTTAAGGGTGTGCAAAGGTGACACCCTTAGGTAATGCGTGGTAAATCTCTCTCTTTTTATTTATTTATTTATTTATTTTATTTATTCAGGGGTTAAGTAACACCGCATGGCACGGCTGTGCAGAATTGATGGTGTTTAGCTTCCAGTCTCTGCCTTCTACCCAGAGTCTGTTTAGGCTCCTCTGGACTCCCACTGGTTTGCCTAGGCTACTGAATTGTAGTGACTCAGTTCCTTAGCTCTCCCCTGTTGATATGTAAATCCAGAGAGCAGGCCTGCACTTTGTCTCTTGGGAATTCTTCCAGCCTTGCCGCCTTGCAACCTTTCCAAGGTTAGGGGAAAGAGAAACCCCCAAGCTTTTTTTTTCCTTCTTTCTGGTAGTGAGTTTGATGCACTTTCCGGCCCCCCTCTAGATTCTGACCCCCGTTTCCCCGCCAATGTCTCGGGTTATTGAGCTCACCTCCCCTTCCAGCGCCAATGTGTGGACTCGGAGCCCTGGACGTCCCAACTCTCCCCGCTGTTGTCTGTGTGATATGCACTCCCCTTCCTGCACTGGCGCGCAGACCCTGCGGCTTCTGCAGCACCCGCGGCTCGGTCCGCGGCTCGGCTTCCGCGTGGTGGGCGACCTTGTTCTCCCAGTAGGTCCTCCGATTCACAGCCACTCGATCCAGAAGAGTTTCCTCTGCAATATTTTCCTGGTTCTTTTTTCTGAGGCTACCGTAACTCCCATTTTATTAAACGAAATTTTCCCGGACTATCGGTGCGTGCCCTCACTATTCCGCCATCTTGGCTCCGCCCCGTACTTGGATTAATATCAGGATTATTAATTAATAACCAGGATTCTGTCCTGGTTGCCCCTCTTCCAGGCCAGCTCTCTGCTGTGGCCAGGGAGTGCAGTGGAGGATGGCCCAAGTGCTTGGGCCCTGCACCCATGGGAGACCAGGATAAGTACCTGGCTCCTGCCATCGGATCAGCTTGATGCGCTGGCTGTAGTGTGCTGGCCGTGGCGGGCATTGGAGAGTGAACCAACGGCAAAAGGAAGACCTTCTCTCTCTCTCTCACTGTCCACTCTGCCTGTAAAAAAAAAAAAAGCAGAAGGAAGCAATTTGAGAGCACTCAAACGTACATTTCAAGTGTAAATATGTTGATGACCTCTTTGGACAACAATTGACTGCTGGAAAGTGAGCAAACAGATACATTTCTACTTGACATGTTTGCAGTTAAGTTTGTACTTGGATTAATATCAGGACATTTCTCTCTGATTTGGAGCCGTGTTTACTGCCTCCTGATCAAGAGAATCAGAGCTGAAGAGTTCAGGGGACAAATAAGGGATCCTCCCTATGTGGAGGTGGGACCCTTCACAGGTGGAGAGAGAGAAGGTGTTAGGCCAGGATCATGAACAGGGCTGGGCCCACTGTAGAGAGGAGGGGAGACAAGGTGAGAGCTCGGCCACAGACCTTTGAGTCTGCCCTGCTTGGGCTGTGGGAGCAGGCCCCTCTCAGGAGGATGGGGACTGTCTGGGCAGACCCTGGACAGCCAGCAAAGACCCCACTGTGGGGAGCAGCCCGGACTGGACTGAGTTACTGGAATTAAGACTTATTCTATGCATCTGCTCTCCCACAATATGGCGCTGGGAGAGAAGTAAACAGCTTCTGCACAGCTGCCTCCAGTTCAGCCAATAAACTGTAGGACTTGCTCCTGATTGGAGGAGAGCAGCGTACTCGGCGTGTGGGCAGCCGAGTTGGGATTGGCAGAGGAGGACTATAAAGGAGGAGAGAGACGGCATGCACCAGGAACATCTAAGGGGAACACCTAAGGGAACACCTGTGCAGCCCCCCGAGAAAGCCGGCCGGCAGTGTGCCGCTCCCCTGCAGAAGTGGGGAATGTGGCCAGGGGGAACTGCCCTTCCACGGAGGTGGAAGGGATAGTAGCCAACCCGGGAAGGACCAGCAGCAAACCCGGGGAGGGCCGAGAGGACGAAAGAACAGCGCAGGGTTTAGTGTTGCTCCTCCACGAAGAGGGGGAGCGACACCCCACTGTCCAGAGCCTCATTCCTTAGGTCACTTGTGGATTTTGTGATTCTTTTTACTTGTGGTGGTATCATTCAGTTTCTTCCCTTTCAGGAGGTTTACACAAAAGAACTGCAAACTATAATGACCTAAATGTTTGCAATAATTTACTATTTTAGGTGGTAGTTTAGATGTTTTTGTATCATATTATATATAAGTAATTAGATACATTATATGTTATAATACATGAATATATGGAGTTTCTACATAATATTATACAAACAATGCATATACATTATACAGAATTATTATATCAATATAATTTTATAGAAATATGTACTGTGTAATATTACATATTTCCATGACCTGCCATAACTAATTTGTAATATTGATTACCAATGTGGTAGTTTTTCACTGTGCATATATTTCTTCTAAAGGAATTACCAAAACAATTTATATTGAAGTGTCTCCTTGCCATGAGTGATGAGTTTTCATCTTTCACACAGCAGATACAGAGTAGTAAGGAAGTAAGGAAGGGTTGTGAGCATAGCTGCCTGCCTTACCTTGCAGTGTTGAGCCTGTGGAAAGGGGCACCCAGCCACTGCTCTCTGCCACACAGCAGGTTTGGCTGCCTATAACTCTTGTTTTTTCCTTAAAGATTTCATTTAATATTTTATTCGAGAGATAGAGTTACAGACAGAGAGAAAGGTCCTCCATCCATCCGCTGGCCCACTCCCCAAATGGCCACAAAGGCTAGAGCTGCGCCAATCTGAAGCCAGGATCAGGAGTTTCCTCCGGGTCTCCCACAGGGGTGCAGGGGCCCAAGGACTTGAGCCATCTTCTAATGCTTTCCCAGGCCATAGGAGAGAGCTGGATCAGAAGTGAAATATCTGGGACTCGAACTGGTGCCCATTGGAGATGCCAGCACCGTAGGTGGAGGACTAACCTACTGTGCCACAGCGCTGGTCCCACCTCTCACTCTTACTGATCAGAAAATGGAGACCACGGCATTACCAGCAGGAATGAAATTCCTTTCTCTGGGCCAGATCTTTGCCGTAGCTGTGTACACAAGAGCAGCTGAGGGTGCATGCCGGGACCTGGGTGAATGGGATTGGTTTCTTACAAAAGAGGGCCTTACAGAGACCATGTCCTTGTCCCTCCACCATGTGAACACATACTGAGAAGACGCCCATTAGGAAGCAGGAAACAGGCCCTCACTAGACGGTGGTCTGTTGGCTCTCTCATTATGGACTTCCCAGTGCCCAGAACTGTGCTGTTCAAAAACTTCCTACCCTAAGGCATTTTGCTATATCCTCCGAGATGACCTATGACAAAAGTCACAAGGGGTCTCATGCACCATGGTGTAAGGAAGCCCAAGTATCTCACGGAGGGACCCCCGTGGAGAATAGCTGAGGCCACTTGCAATGATGGACTAGAAAACATTGACACACCTGTTTTCTGGGGGCAAAAATGCCTATTTGTAATGTTTGGGACATGTTTCTGATTGTAATTCTTCCAGCTACAGATGTTCACAACCAATTGCCAGCCATATAAGTGAGCTGTCATGACACTGATTTATTTCCCACGTTCTTGCAGATCCGTTCCTTCTGATGCTGTATGGAGTCAGGTAAAGATGTGCAATTTTAAGTCACTAAGTTTGGTGGTGTTTCCATACACAGTGGTAGGTGAACACTGCATATTTCTCCCAGGGATAACAGCTGGACTTGTGCATTTTCTGCGTGTAGTTTTGTCTCTCCATAATAATGATGAAGTAGGATGAAATCTTCTCATGTTATTTCTGAAACAAATATCGCAGCATGGTTAGGTGATGCATAACACTGTTGTATTGGAAACCGTGCCCTATGATCTTGAAGTTTCCTAATGAGTCCTGGGTTGTTGAATGGGAAAGGAGAAAAAAAGCCCAGGGAAGCACACAAGCACTGCTGAAATCTGTTGCACTCCAGTTGTGATTGTCAATAGAGTTCAGAAAACCAAAAAACACTAACAGCAAAGAGAGAGGAAAGGGAGTCTCTGTTGAAGGGATTCTCTAAGCCCTCATGTTACTATAGCCCTATAGAAATAGCAAAGTTATGTAGTCATCTTATGTGTCCCTAGTGGGTGAATGCATAAAGGAAATGGGCAGCACGTGCACAGTAGAGCACTGCTCAGCCTTGAAAAGGTTAATCCTGTCTGTCATGGCAACTTTAATGGGACTGGATGACATCATGCTAAATACATAAGTAAAACAAATCAGATTCATGAAGACAAAGACTGCAAGATCTCACTCATATGGGAAATGTAAAAAAGTTGATCCTACAAGTAGAAGGTAGAGTGGTGGTTACCAGAGCTTGGGGAGTGAGGGGTAAGGGTATCAGACAGGTTGGGCAAAGGGGCTAAAGTCACAGTTAGACAGGAATGATGTTTCCTGCTCTTCGATTGCACAGGGGTTTTACTATAGTCTGTAAAAACACAATGCATATGTGAAAATCTGTGGATTTTGCATGGTTCCTTGCTAAGAAATGAGAAATAGTTGAGTTGATGGATAAGCTATTTACCCTGAATTGATCTTTACACTAGGTGTGCATGTGACAGAACTTTAAACTTTGGAAGATAAACCTACACCATTATTATGTGTCAACTAAAAGAATAGAGATTCTTGCATTAAAATATCAAGCAGACGTTTTTCAATATAGAAAGCAAGAATTATTTCAGTATTGAAATGGGGTCAAGATTTTGCTATAGGGGAGAGGTTGGACTCAATTGTCATGAAGCAGAAGGCAGGAGATTTAAACTGCTGCAGTAGAACAGCAGGGAAGTTCTGGGGAGGGCAGTGCGGAGGTTGGTCAATGTCATCAGGTCATCTGTGCTTGATAATCTGTATCGAATGAAGTTAGACTCCCAGCTGCCCACAGAGATGGTGGTTATGTTTTTGGAAAATTGCCTTTCAAAGGAATGGCTCCTTGTGACTCACTCTCCACTTTCTCATCCTGTCTCCTGAGCTGCTGATTTAAGGGATACAATGCCTTGTGAGTGTTCAGTAGAGAAACTAAGTGTGCTTCTCCCTACTGAGCATTGTGTCTTCTACGGGCTAAGTTACCTTGGTTGTTAGAAAGAAACTCACATCTTCCTCATCATCTCTGTACAGGACTTCATGCCTTCATTGCCCAGCATGTATTTCAGTAACAACAAGCAAATGTGCTGCTGCCTGCATTCCTTCATCCACTCAGAGTGGACAGGGGTGCTCCATCCCTTCTCTGTACCTTCCTATTGATTCATAAATGACTCTTTGACTTCTTCCTTCTCTCTTCCCACCTTACTCCTCCAACTAGTAGGAGTCAGTCCCTGGCCCTGTACATCTCTCTCCCTTATCCCTTTCTCTTTATCTAAAACACCCTTAAGTCTCATTTTAATCTAAGTTTTCCACATAATTAATATTTCAATTAAGATCACCATGAAATCCTTCCTTGTCATATTCTTCCTCTGTTCCAAAGTCCTAACGCTTCATGAAGGCACACTCTACTTATTCACTTTTCATATGTTTAAGTCTTCAGTGATTTTCATCAGTCATTCACTGTTTACTGTCACAGACTGTAAATACACGGGCTGATTTCCCTCTGTAGGTTTTGATAATCTACAAATTCTGGCAATAATAGTGCAGTTTTATGTCACCATGTTAGGTTGTTTAAATGTAATCACATAGGACTCTTTCTAAGGGCTTTATGGCCATATCCTGATAGCTGATCTTGCAGACATGATGGATGAGTGCTGTGGGCCAGTGAGTATCTTGTGGATGGCAAGAGAGTCCAGGAGGAGGAAACACACACGACATCCCACCAGGATGTCAGCCTTGCCTTCAGAGACATTTGCTTGTCAGTAAGCCTGAGGTCCTGGGATGGAATACGAAGAGAGGCTCAGGAATGATGCAATTCCCACAAGTGTTGTGTGTGTGTTTGGGTCACATGGGGACGGAGCAGCAGGGGGTGCTAGAGCTGTTCCAGGGCAGGTTGTGTATCTGTTATCCTTTACCCAGACCTACCTTGGCTCACTGATGTGTGGGATGTTAGATGTTAGAACTCCAGCACCCTGCAGCCCTGTCAAGGACCTCCAAGTGCTTGTCTTCACTTTTCCCAGGTGTTCTTTTGAATTTGCATTTTACAGACAGTGTCAGGCTCCTAGCAGCTTAAATAAACTCGGGGGAGCTCAAATTGCAAGTTTAAATTAGGGGGATTTTATATTTAAAACCAACTCTGTTTGAATACATTTCAGCTTCTACTAAATATCAACAGATGACATGGGTAAGAATTCATCAGTGTGATGGTCTGGTGCTTTTTGTTGTAGGCCTGATGTTTTCGTGGTTGCAACCCTATCCCATCTGAACTAATGTTGATTTGATGGGGCTGGGAAACTCCAGATCTAAGTCTTTAATCTGGCTCTTTTAATAAAACTGAAGATTTTGAGTGAGTGGATGGTGGTTTTCCTGAGAAGTAAAGGTGTCAGGATTTCTTCTACTGAAGCTGATAAAGATCCTTTGCCTTCTTCCTGGAAAATGTCTCTGAGAATGAATCTCATCTGCAGGAATGCAAAGGGAAGAGACAACGGAGGTCAATAGATAGATGAGAACTATAACTGGAGATTTCTGGTCATTTTCTGCCCGAAGCCTGAGTTCAGCTCTGAAATTCCTAGAATTTGGAGCCAGAGTTTTGTAAAATGAGTTTCAGTTAAGATTTTAGGACTCAGATTTCCACGAATTCAAGCTAACATGCACATGAGCATCAAGAATACACACAAGGACTTTATGGGGTAGAATGGAAAGCACACGGCACAGCGGTTGCAACTGTTCCCCTCAGGACTCAAGAAAATAAGGAACTTGTTTTTCTTGGGTCCCTGCACCCATGTGGGGGACCTGGAGTAAGCTAGCTCCTGGCTCCTGGCTTTGGATGGATCAGCTCAGCTCCAGCAGTTGCAGCCATTTAAGGAGTGCACCAGGGGATGGAAGACCTGTCACTCTCTGTGTCTACCTCTCACTGTAACTCTATGTCTAAAATAAATAAATAAAATCTTAAAAAAAGAGAGGAGTTCTTCGGTTTAAGGATCTTCTGTTGGTGAGATGTCTTAATTTTTTCAGGATTACTTCCTATTGGGAAATTCAAACTGTCTGTGGCCAGGACAGTTGGGCATGAATTTGGGGATAAAGAAGGACTTAGCAGGGGACTTCTAACCCATCTTGGTCAGCCTTCCCCAGTACTAGGCAGAAGGCCCATTGTTTCTTCAACTCCTTGTCTTGTTGACACTATGATGCCTAGGCCATTGCTGAAACTGAATCTGCTGGAGCAAAGAAGTGATAAAGTCTGCTGCCTGGCCTGCCCTTTCTGGTATACTGCTTATTAAGGTGACTAGGGTTGAAATGCTAGTACACACTCAGGGGATTTGGAACCCATTTTTCCATCAGTCTCCTGCAGGCCTGGGACCTATTTATGAAAACAGATCAAATCAATTGTGCAGAGTGGGGATGTTGGAGAACAGGTGGGTACATTGTACACTAGTGAGAAATGTGTGTAGCTACATGGCACAAATTTTGCTGGACTGTTCTGGGTTATTGAGGTGCAAAAATATGCAGTTCTTTTGAGGGAAAATGTCTTCTTGATTGGGCAATAGATATGTCATGGCTAAAAGGTTGATTAGCCCCATCTGAAAAAAGGGTTTACAATATTATTGTATGCGACTTCAGGTCTCCAAGAGGATGCTAAATGAGGCCACCAAAGCAAGTGCTGAAAGACCGGGCATCCAAACAAATGACAGCTATGTGCATGATCAATCCTAATCCCAATATGACCAGGCACATAGAACCTATGTGCCCAAGATGCAAAGGCTTCACCTCATGTGGTCACTACTGAGTTACATGGAGGGGAAAGCCTAGGGCCACCAGTGTACTTGTCAAAATGTGCTACACTTCACCATCTTCCACCTCCTCAAAGTGAGGTAGGTAAGATAGGTTTTGGGAAGGCAGTGTGGACAAGAAATGAATAGGGACTTCTGAGACAGTGGAACTAAGTGTGCTAGCCAGCCTGTAAGTGTGGTCACAAGGATGCTCATGTCATCAGTAGCACAAAGCACAGTGTCTCAGGACCACTGTTGGGAGTAGAAGTCAGGAAGTGTCAGTCTGAGAGCAACTGAGTGAGAGATGAAGTGTTTTCCTCCAACCCCAACCTAAGGAAGCATGAGGTGCCTCAAGGTTTGTAACAGTGGTGGCTGAGCCTAATCCAAGGGGCAGATTCTCACCTTAGGGGGGCAGTGAGTTTAGGTCATGGGGCAGACTCAGAAACTTCTGCGTTTGAGGAAGTGGGCACAGGTTTCAGCCAGTATATGATCAAATTTTGGCTATTTTGGGGACATGGGAGCTAGGTTCTAGGGGTTTAGTAGCTGACTGCAGGAACCTGGTGGATGTATATACAGAGTACAAGGAGAAGTGGTGGAGTGAGCATGTGGGAAAGGCCCCATAGTTGTGCTACGCTCTGGTGGGAAACAGCTCTGCCTCTTTGTGCAAGGCACATCCTGCAATCTATAGGTACTTATCCACTGAGGAAGGAGGGAGGGACATTATGTGGAAGCCATTCACAGCTTTGCAGAACTCATTGATTGTGTCATAAACTGACTTGTTTTTGTGGTTTCCTTGTAATGCAGAGTAGAGCTAATCTGGCTACAAGTATGATAAATAGCAACCTCAGCAAACGAGCACTCCATGGGGTCACCTGTGAGATACTTAGCAGAGCATAAGCTAAGGTGAGCAGCATCACAAGGGGCATGCATGCTGTGTGTGAACCAGGGGTTTGTCTAGGTCCATATCCTGGGTAATGGTGTGATGCTGGTGACTGGTCAAAGTGAGACTCATTGAAGTCTCGAGTGTAGATACTGTTTCTCTTATTGATATCTTGGGCTTGGGAGTTGTGGTCTGAGGTGGTGTCATCTGCACCAACAACCTGGTGGACTAGGCTGGTGTAAACCAGGCATCAGCCATCCATGAGGGGATCATCTTCCCAGAGACCCCTACCAGGAATGAAAGTAACTTGACATTCTGATTCTGATGGCTAATGAAAGTGCAAGGGCCTCTGGAGAGTTTCCCCAAGGCCTTGCTTTATTGCCTGTGTTGCACAATCCTTGGGGCCCCTATGGGTTTTCATGGGAGCTTTGTGGCAAGCACCCCAGTGCTCTCCTGGGAGGCATGGGTGCTTCCTTCTGCATGAAGTGTAAAGTGGAGCCCTGTGTGCATCTCTGAGCTGACACAACCTTAGTTGTTTTCTCTGTGTGTGAAATGCATACCCTCAGTATACCGGTGTGATTGTGCAGGATACCATCTTTCATCCATTCTCATGGAAGCCTGGTAAGTGCACTGCCATATGTCTGTCATTAGAATAGGATCTGGGGGCATAGGGGTCTCAGTGTGTTTACACTTTGGTGCCATTGGATCCACTTGAGAAAAAAATGAATTGTCTAATTGGACTAAATCTGGTAGCATTTGGTGTGCAGTCTTTCTAACATGGCTTTATAACTAGGCTCAGTTTTCTGCTCTCGGTTACAATTCTTGGCCAAGGTAGTATTGTTGATCACTTCTGTAGCCTGGTATCCTGTAGTATCCATACACCCCATACCACACAATATACAGCTTAATGTGCATCAACATCTTAAAACTTGGAATGATCTTACTGGTGCTCCTATATGGACATTGACCACGGCTCTTGATCAAGCCCATTTTCATTGGTGGCTTCTTTTACTTGGCATAGGTTACTCTTGGTATTTTACTTCCATGTGGTCGTTGCCTGCTGCTCTCCATGTCTACCTGTTTGAGTGCTTCTTCTCTGAATTATAATGCTCTGGATTGTGTCCTCCAATAGTCCCAGACATTCTCTATGGTCCTGCTTTGGGCCAGAGAAGCTCCCACAGTGCATGACAATACATAATAGGCACCATGTCTTCACTTAAGAGAGCTTAATCAATGTTCCCTGAGGCCTCAATGATCAAAGCCAGATCCCATCCTGAGAAAGAAGCAGCCACCACTGCAAATACAATACACATTATACCATAGCTGAGCTTGGTCATCACTCCTTGCCTCAAAGTACAATATCACACCCCACTCAGGTAGGGAAGCAAATGTGAACTACTCATTTCTACATAGCATAACAGTCAGAAAAACCCACCCCAACCTCTTACAACAACAAGGCTTCTCCTACAAACCGGTTAACCTGCTGAACTCAACATGGAGTACTCTGTTTGGCCAGGTCAGATTATGTGCTGTCATGGTTTCATGGAGCTGCCATGTGTCATGCTGACTGTCTTTTTTACTTGGATCCAGCTGTCTGCTTTACTTGGATCCAGGAGAGAGAAATTGAGATTTTTTTAATTTTTAAATATTCACTTACTTATTTTAACAGCCGAATTACAGAGAGGGAGGCGGAAAGACAGAGAGTGAGGGAGAGAGAGAGAGAAAGAGAGAGAGATTGAGAGAGAAAGAGAGAGAGAGAAAGAGAGAGAGAGAGAGCGAGAGAGAGAGAGAGAGAGAGATCATCCCATCTAATGGTTCACTTCCCAAACAGCAGGAACAGCCTCATTATAGTCAGGCCAATGTCAGGAGCCAGGAGCTTCTACCACATCTCCTACGTGGGTGCAGGGGTCCAAGCACTTGGGACATCCTCCACTGATTTCCAGATACAATAGGAGGGAGCTGTGTTGGAAATAGATGGGAACCAGATCTTTTAATGGCTAATTAACTCCACTAATGACCACAACAGCCAGCTCTTGGACAGGGTAAAGCCAGGAACTGACGTCGGGGTGAGTCATCAGCCTGTATGTACAGATCTTGGAAGAGGCCCAGAGACACAGGCTGTGATTAGAGAAGGGGATGCATTTGATAGGGAGGTGAGTGCTGCCATTGCACTTAAAGTGTTCTCACAGCTTCCATCATAGCAGGAGTCTGGGTGTCTACTGTTAGTCCTAATCAAAGTAGCAAACATGGTTTATTCCACTATTTTCCATCTTCTTACATATTTAATGTTTAATAATAAAAACAAAAGAAAGATGGTTTCATTTATCAAGTTCAGGGAGCAATCATTTTTTTTTTCCCCAGACTTGGAACCTGTAACTCCCTGGATGTCTTGACACTGAGGCTGGATCTGGACACCAGTGGAGGAGAGAGGGTATTGCTCTCCTCATGAAGGAGTTAGAGGTTCTGGGGTTATATCTTCTTTTAGGACCAGTGTGAAGAGGAAAAATGATCTCATCATGCTTTAGGTGTCACTAGCTCAGTGGGACTCTATGTTGAGAAATGATCATGTTGGCCAAAGGATGGTGCACATCACTTGAACTGTGATCCAGATACAGGTCTCCACCTTGGGAAATAGCAAAACAATTGACACAAGTGCCTCCAGACATTTTCCAAGAACCTTGATCTATTTTTACTGTTAGATACTTTTAAATATGTATAAGGACAAAAACATTCAAAAGGTACAAAGAAGCTTCTTGGAGTTTGGTTTCTTATTGCAGTTAACACAGTTACAAAGCTGTTTCTCTCCCTTTGTATGGGGATGTGTAAATCAACGTATAAACATTGTGTGGTGTTCTTGTTTCTGGAGATTCGTGAGGATTTACACATGACATTCAGTGTTCTGTGGCGATCTGCCTAACTTTGTGAATTTATCTGTTAAGTCCTCTTCTTTTGAGAGAACACCAGTGATGGTGGTTGACTCCCATGCTCCCTCACTCTCTCTCTTTCTCTCTTGCTGGTTATGCAGTCCAGCACAGACCCATCAGCTCTATCATGGATAATGTGTGTGACCTTGCAATTCTTACACAGCTCAGCGAACAAGTGATAGCTTCACTGACCAAAAATTTCAGAAGGAAAATACAGTTTTTTTTTTTAATTCCATCTTTTAATGGCTGAAACTGGTGTTTTTATGGTGCTGCTTCTTGCTGTGGGATTTCTGAAATCAGACCTATTTCTTATTTACTTTCAGATGCTCACAAGTACCTTTCCTGTTGTTCTGTTAACATTGAAATCTATTAATTTGGAATCTATACAAGAGTGCAGTTCCACTGTATTTCATTTGGTAAGCAGGGAACAGCCATCTCCATCTTTTGCAAATAATTGCTATTCCATTTTGAGTTCTCAAAGACTTCGATATGGTGAACTTTCAAACCTAGAAACGCTATTCCATCCTCTTATGACTGTGGTCTGAGCTCCCCAGCCCTTTCCCTCCAGTGTTAGATGAAACATAGCACTCTTTCAGTTACTTAAGCAATCAGAATTTTGTGAGTATGTATTGTTGAGATCATCTAAGCTCATAGCTGATTCAGTACCAGTTTCATGTTGTGTCATCACGCTCACTACTTACACTGCCATGATGAACATGTGGAGGAAGAACAGTATCTGTGTGTCTTGAAGCATACACATGTGTACATTATTTTATACTCTGATTCTGTTACATTTCTTGGATTTTGTAGAAAAAAAAAATGATAAACCAATCAGAAGACCAAGAGTTTAACTGTTGATGCTTGGGGTCATCTGAGCGTTCCTGGCCAATAGACCAATATGGCCAAATTAATTTAAAGGAGTAATACTTTTTCAAAAGCCCATCTTTTTCTTTCTGAAACTGCCAATATCATGAATAGAAATGGAGAACTATAAAGGAGGAAGAACAGGCCATTCATTTGTATTTGTGTTCACCTAAAGCAGCAGTGTGGAGACACCATCAGCTGAACCCTGGGGACTTGGTGGTATTTCAGAAGCATCCATTTTTGCATCTTGCATTCTTAATGTGTAATCATATTGCCAAAGACAAACTATTTCATCATTTATTATAAATAACACTTTCTCCAGACCTACCATAAAGTTTTTGTAATGCATTGTCTTCCACTTTCAATAAAAATTACTGAGTTGCATCAAAAAATGAAAATATGTACAAAGATTGAAGAACTCCCTTCCATGATCACAGCTCACAGTTCTGTTCAGATCTAACCACTATTAACAGTTATGAATTTTTCTGCACTTATTTTTCCCAGTGTAAGATATTAAACACTTTGTATATCAAAACATAAGCTCTATCAGTGATTTTCATATCCTTATACTATTCTAGTATTTGCATAAAGCTTTAGTTACTTTTGCACTAGTAAAATATTCAATTTTTACATTTTGGTTATTGAAATTTTGTAATAATAAGTAACACACTTTCCTATAACTGATGATATCTATAGGATAAATCTAGAAGTAGAATTGCTGGTCACAAAACATATGCTATAAATTTTGGATATATTATTACATTGACTTACATAGGAATTTTTACAATGTCACTTATAAAAATATACTTATTTGTTCACCTGATCCCACATGCAGCTATTTAGAATGCTCTGTTAATACCCAATTTCTATTATCACTCCCTCCTAGTTTGTATGGGAAAGAATTGTGCTCTGCTCAAAATACTGCACGTCCCAGACCCTCTTGCACATGATAGGTTGTAACAGAGTTCAGTAAAACACAACCCATAGAATATCTACCTTCATGTAATTATTATTCTTTTCCTTGCTGCATATTCTTCATCATGTTATTTTTTATTTACTTCCAGGTATATAGAAGCAGTTGGACTGAAAGAAAATGTCTTTTAATCAAGTAGCAAACTGCATGAAGGTTAGAAAGGAAAGGAAAAAGATATAGGTAGGAAAAGAGAAAACAACAAATTAAATGGAAAATTTAAATGCTTCTATAGTCACAGTAAATTTTTATTTTATTTAAGGAATACACATTATCAAACTTTATTAAAAACAAATCAGTCGCGGCTGGCACTGTGGCATAGCAGGTAAAGCTGCCACCTGCAGTGCTAACATCCCATATGGGCACTGGTTCAAGTCCTGGCTGCTCCACTTCTGATCCAGCTCTCTGCTATGGCCTGTGAAGGCAGTTGAAGATGGCCCAGGTCCTTGGGCTCCTGCACACACGTGGAAGACCCAGAGGAAGCTCTTGGCTCCTGGCTTCGGAACTGCACTGCTCCAGCTGTTGTGTCCATTTGGGGAGTGAACCAGTGGATGCAAGACCCCTCTCTCTCTCTCCCTCTCTCTACCTCTACCTCTGCCTCTCTGTAACTCTGCCTTTAAAATAAATAAGTAAAATCTTTTAAAAAACAAATAAGTAAACATAAAATGTTTTAAGAAAAAATATATAAAACATAGGGCAAACATCATATGTTCTCCCTGATCGGCGACAACTAACTGAGCACCAAAGGGGAAACTTGTTGAAATGAAATGGACACTATGAGAAACAGTGACTTGATCAGCTTTTGTCCTGACGGTTGATGTACAATGTAATACTTTACCCATTTTAGTATTTTTTTTTTGTTCTAGTACCATTGGTTGAACTCTGTAATTAACACACAATTATTCTTAGGTGTTTAAATTTTAACTGAAAAGTGATCCCTGTTAGGAATTTGGAAAACTTTATGCTGAGTGAAATAAGCCAATTCCAAAGGGACAAATACCACTTATTCTCCTTGATAGGTGACAACTAACTGAGCACCAAAAAGGAAACCTTTTGAAGTGAAATGGACACTTGGAGAAACGGTGACTTGATCAGCCCTCACCCTGACTATTGCTGAGCAACTTGATATGTTATGCCTCTTAGTATTTTTTTTTGTTTGTTCTACTTAATACTTTTGGTTGAATACTGTAATCAATACACAATTCTTCTTAAGTGCTGAAACTTAACTGAAAAGTGATCACTGTTAAATATAAGAGTGGGAATAAGAGAGGGAAGAGATGTGCAATTCGGGACATGCTCAAGCTGACTTACCTCAAACGGTAGAGTTAGAAACATACCAGGGGATTCCAATTCAATCCCATCAAGGTGGCATGTACCAATGCCATCTCACTAGTCCCAGTAATCAATTTCTGTTCACAACTGATCATAATGATAGGACTAAGAACCAAAGGGATCACATAAACAAGAATAGTGTCTGCAAACACTAGCTGATAGAATCAAAAAGGGAGAGAATGATCCAACATGGGAAGTGAGATACACAGCAGACCCATAGAATGGCAGATGTCCTAAACAGCACTTTGGCCTCAGAATTATCCCTTAAGGTATGCGGATCTGACTGAAAAGCCCATGAGAGTATTTCAGGCATGGAAAGCCAAGACACTCTGGGGGAAAAAAAAAAAAAAAAAAACCTAAATGAAAGATCTCCACGAGTGAGATCCCAGTTGAAAGAATGGGTCATCAAAGAAGGAGGTACCTTTCTCTGAAGGGAGGAAAGAACTTCCACTTTGACCATGGCCTTGTCTAAATATGATCAGAGTCGGTGAACTCAGGGGGCTTCCATAGCCTTGGCAGCTCATGGCAAGAGCCTAGGTTGATTACTGATGCCATAAACAAGAGTGTCAATTTGTTAAGTCAACAACAGGAGTCACTATGCACTTACTCCTCATGTAGGATCTTTGTCCTTAGTGTGCTGTACATTGAGATTTAGCTATAACTAGTACTCAAACAGTTTTTTTCACTTTATGTTTCTGTGTGGGAGCAAACTGTTGAAATCTTTACTTAATGTATGCTAAACTGATCTTGTGTATATAAAGAGAAACGAAAATGAATCTTGATGTGAATGGAAGGAGAGAGGGAGTGGGAAAGGGGAGGATTGCGGGTGGGAGGGACGTTATGGGTGGGAAGCCATTGTAATCCATAAGCTGTACTTTGGAAATTTATATTCATTAAATAAAAGTTTTAAAAAAAAAACATTACCTGTGAAATGACTGAAAGAAGAACATAAAGATATGAAGGACAGATAAAGATTTTATCAAATAAAGCCTGAATTATTCACCAATAGGCTTGGCCTTAAAAGAAGCTGTTTGCGGTTAAAAAAAAAAAAAAAAGAAATAGACATTGATGTGAAAGAAGACAATATCTTGGCGTCCGGTTTGTGGTGCAGGGGATTAAAGCCATGGCCTGAATCATCGGCATCCCATGTGGGTGCCAGTTCTAGTCCCGGCTGCTCCTCTTGTAATCTAGCTCTCTGCTATGGCCTGGGATGGCAGTAGAAGATGGCCCAAGTGCTTGGGCCCCTGCACCCACGTGGGAGACCTGGAAGAAGCTCCTGGCTCCTAGCTTCGGATCGGTACAGCTCTGGCTGGCTGTAGCAGCAATCTGGGGAGTGAAGAAGTAGATGAGAGGCCTCCCTCTCTCTCTACCTCTCTCTGTAACTCTGTCTTTCAAATAAATAAAATAAATCTTTAAAAAAAAAGAAGATAATATCAGAAGGTACAAGACCTACTGGTAAGAAGATTAACTATCCAGAAAAATTTAGAATGCTCTAATATTTTAAACACAGTACATAAACAAGTAATATCTGTAGTAGGAAA
The DNA here is from genome assembly GCF_964237555.1 of Oryctolagus cuniculus. Taxonomy (NCBI): domain Eukaryota; kingdom Metazoa; phylum Chordata; class Mammalia; order Lagomorpha; family Leporidae; genus Oryctolagus; species Oryctolagus cuniculus. The sequence continues at coordinate 112,611,822 of NC_091439.1, forward strand.
AGAAAAAAAAAACAGGTAAAATAAAAATAAATACATTAATGTGTTGAGAAGGCTAGGTAAACAGATGTAAGATGGTACATCAAGTATTAAATGGGATTTAGCTGTTATTAGCATTTTTATCTGTTATTTTATTACTTTTTTTTACCTTTAGAATAAATTTTAAGTTGCCAACATTTCAACATAGCTTGTTATAGCCAAAAGAAGTTTTGGTAAACTTTATGATAACCAAAAAGCATACTTCTATTATAGACACATCAAAAATTATAAACAAAAAATACACTGATAGAGAGAAATCAAAAAATAATAAAGAAGATAGTAAGAAAAAATACAGGTTAAAAAGATATAATTGAAATATTCACGTATAAATACAAGAGATACTCATAGTAATTAAAGGGACATCAAGTCCACTGATATCCAGATATTGTCTGAGATGAAAGTGAAGGAACTGGCACTAGAAATCAAGTGTCCATATGGCAGTAGTGAGGTGTTATGTAACAATAATTGCCTTGAAACAAACAGATTAAACTCTAACAAAACTATATCAAGTGACTTAATGGTTGAAGAAAAGGGCCAATCACATGGTGCTTACAAAGATGTCACCTCTAACACACACATACACTGAAGGGCTAGAACTACATGGCCCACAAATGGAGTCCAGAAGAAAGCAGGAGCCACCATTCATATATCAGATAAGGCAGATTTGCAACCAAAAGTAGTCAAAAGAGACAAGGCAGGTTGTTATAGCATTATAAAAGATTGAATTCTGCTAGAGAATATCATTTAATTTACATCCACACAATATGAGGGCACCCAATACATAAAGCAAATATAGAGAGACTTAAAAGGGAGGCAGAGGTGCCAGCATTGTGGCATGGTGGGTTAAACTGCCATCTGATATGCTGGCATCCCCTAAAGGCATTGGTTCGAGACCTGGCTACTGCATTTCACAACCATCTCCCTGCTGATGTTCCCGGGAAAACAGAGGATGATGGCCAAAGATTTGGGCCCCTCTACCCAAGTGGGAGACCTGGAAAAGCTCCTGGCATCAGCCTGGTCCAGCTCTGGCTGTTGCAGCCATTTGGGGAATAAACCAGTAGATGGAAGATTCATTCTCTCTCTCTCTCTCTCTCTCTCTCTCTCAACTCTGCCTTTCAAATAAATAAGTAAATGTTAAAAAAAAAAGCAAGAAAGAGGTGGCAATACAATAATAACAGAGTGCTTTAATACTCCGTGCAAGGACATTCTTTCCATATGTGCTGCTGGAAAAATTGCAGAAACACATGCAAAAGAATGAGACTATACTTTATCACTCCTACTTACAAAATGAACTAAACAACTGAACATAACACCTCAATCTTTGAAACTACCAAAAAGAAATATGAGAAAGATATTTCAGGACATCAGAATGGACACAGATTTTTTTTTTAATCAGGTCCAAAGTCATACAAAAAAAAAGCCAAAATAAGCAAATGGGATTTCAACAAACTCACAAGCTTCTGAAAGCAGAAGAAACAATCAAGAGTAAAGAATGTACAGAATGAGAAAAATCTTTTTCTCCAGATTTTACAAGTATCATTCCCCAAGGATAATGATAATAGCAATAGCAAACATGATGTATAGAGAGAGCACCCCTCATTGGCTACTTTCCCATTAATTGACACTTACTGCTCTGCACAGCTGCTTGAATTCTGTTCCCGCCTCCTGTGTGGCAATCTCACTCCTCTCTGAGGGAGCCAGGTCCTGACAATGCCTGGGCCTTGCCTTATATCATCATCACAACCTAAATGTTTGCTCTACTACTCTTAATCTATTCACTTTTTCGGTATTTGTTACATTTCAGTTTAAGACTCACCACAAATCTTTCCTTGCCACACTCTTCCCTGATTCTGAAATCCTCTGGATTTGTGAAGTCATGTGGATGGGTTATATTTTCACAAATCTAATTGCTTAATGACTCTAATAAATGTAAGCATAAGGGTGCATTGTCATGAACTGGATCCATGGACTGATTTGCATCTCTAGGTTTCTTTTTCCTTCTGTGCAGTTTGCCAGCGATAAAGTAATTTTACATAAGTATTTCAGGTTGGATAAAATTAATTAATTTAATGAAAATAGATTTATTTGGTGCTTCTATATGTTCATCAGTTATCTAGGTTCCAGGATACAAATATGAGCAAAATACAAGGTTTAAATTCTAGTGTAGAGAGACAAATTTTATACAAAGTTAAGTAACAAAAGTGTATAGAATGCTAGATGAATTGAAATCTATTGAAAAACTTGTTGGGTTGTAAATATGTTGCAATAGAATACAGGAAAATCAAGTCTCACCTCAGTGACAAGATGGAATTTTACCAGAGGTTCTAGGTGCTGGAGGAGCAATCCAGGTGGACCCTGAGTTCACTGCAGATGCATGAAGAAAGTGTCAGTCTACCCCAGTGGACAGATTAGAGATAATATAAAGAATTAGATCAAGGTCACCAACACTTCAAGTCAGTGGCAGTTCTAGGAATTCAAACAAGACTTGCTGGTCATCACATCCCAAATCCTGCATTTAAATTCCACTACCAACTACACAATGGTGAAGAACTGGTGCATATCTAGGCCTGACTCACTGATGGATTGCATCTTCCCTGGGGTCTGTTTTTCAGTCATAGAGGGTCTCCCTAGGGTACCTGGACTCCTGTGTGGACCTACCCAGAAATGCATCCTCAGACTGGGGCTCTAACCCATCTCAAAATCAGAGTGGACTCCATTCTTATCCCAAACTGGAATGTTCTCTTTTTTGGATGTCTTGCCGCTGTTTCATGACAATGTTGTTCTCACCTATGTCTGGGTCTATTGGATTGTTTGCACCAAGAATGGTGAATAATGTAGTTTCATTCTCTGCAAATGTAGTCTCTCTCTCTCTGGCCTTCTTGGGACAAACTACTAGCAATTGTGCATTAAAAATTGCCATGGCTTAAACTTACATATTTCTCTTCCTTTGTCAGATTTCAAAGTGAAAACTCTATTGCAGAGTAAGTATAAATGGTCTAGGGCTCACAGCTGGACTCCTCACCAGGGCCATGTAGCCTTGACCTATTCCTGTTTATGGGTGATGTTTGACAGGTGTCCACGTATCAGTGCGTATCTGGTGGAAGAAAGAGCTGGGACAGGAGGAAGACTCACATAACAACAGCTAAGGTGTCCAAGGGCCCATTGGAGACTGTGCAAGTCAGTAAACATGTCTTCATGGAAGGCAAAGGAAGACAGGCTCAGGAAGAATGGGATCTTTGAGGTGCATGTGTTGTGGTGGGCAGGAGTTGGAGGCAGAGCAGCAGGGGGAGCTATGACTGCCCCAGTACAGACAGTGTGTGTAAGAGGGCAGCATGGTTGCTGTCCTAGAGTCAGACCTGGTTTACTTTGACTTCAGTCACTGATGCACACGATTACTTTGGGTTATCAGAGCATCAGCACCCTGCCGCACCATGAACTCCACATGCCTTGCAGACCTGCATTCACCCTCTCACAGTTCCTGGGCGCCCCTTCGCACCTGTACTTTACATATACATTAGAGTCACAGCAGCTTTAAGTTATCTCGGGAGACCAATGTGGTGCATAAAATTTCCAGACCTGGAAAGATGATACTGAAAATGAGTCCACTGGGCCAGTGCTGCAGCATAGTAGGTTAAACCTCAGCATGTGTTGATAGCATCCCAAATGGGCATCAGTTAAAGTCCCAGCTGCTCCACTTCTGGTGCAGCTCTCTGCTAATGGCCTGGGAAAGCACTGGAAGATGGCCCCAATGCTTGATCCCCTGAATCCCTATGGGAGACCTGGAAGAAGGTCTGGGATCAGCCCAGCTCCAGCTGGATATTTGGGGAGTGAGCCAGAGGTTGGAAAACCTCTCTCTCTGTCTCTCCCTCTCTCTGTCTGTAAATATACCTCTGAAATAAATAAATAAATCTTTAAAAAAATAAGTTCATCTCAGCGTGTTTTCCTCTACTGGTTATTCTCCTTCACAGATGTTTGTTGGCAACCGTGTTCCATGTGAACTAAAGTGATTTCAATGTATCTGTTATAACCCTAGATTAGGGGATGTCTAAGAGGAGTCTCTGTCTAATAAACCAGTGCTGTGAGTGTGAGAAGGTTGGTCTTTCTGGGGTTGTAAATATGTTATTACCATAAACTAAAAGCTGACACTTAAGCTTTGCCTAACACATGATAAACTTTTTTTTTAAACTTTTATTTAATGAATATAAATTTCCAAAGTACAGCTTATGGATTACAATGGCTTCCCACCCATAACGTCCTTCCAACCCGCAACCCTCCCCTTATCCACTCCCTCTCCCCTTCCATTCATATCAAGATTCATTTTCGATTCTCTTTATATACAGAAGATCAGTTTAGCATACATTAAGTAAAGATTTCAACAGTTTGCTCCCAAAAAGAAACATAAAGTGAAAAATACTGTTTGAGTATAGTTATAGCATTAAATCTCAATGTACAGCACACTAAGGACAAAGATCCTACATGAGGAGTAAGTGCATAGTGACTCCTGTTGTTGACTTAACAAATTGACACTCTTGTTTATGGCATCAGTAATCACCCTAGGCTCTTGTCATGAGCTGCAAAGGCTATGGAAGCCCTCTGAGTTCACTGACTCTGATCATATTTAGACAAGGCCATGGTCAAAGTGGAAGTTCTTTCCTCCCTTCAGAGAAAGGTACCTCCTTCTTTGATGACCCGTTCTTTCCACTGGGATCTCACTCGTGGAGATCTTTCATTTAGGTTTTTTTTTTTTCCCCAGAGTGTCTTGGCTTTCCATGCCTGAAATACTCTCATGGGCATTTCAGCTGGATCCGCATGCCTTAAGGTCTGATTATGAGGCCAGAGTGCTGTTTAGGACATCTGCCATTCTATGGGTCTGCTGTGTATCTCACTTCCCATGTTGGATCATTCTCTCCCTTTTTGATTCTATCAGCTAGTGTTTGCAGACACTATTCTTGTTTATGTGATCCCTTTGGTTCTTAGTCCTATCATTATGATCAGTTGTGAACAGAAATTGATTACTGGGACTAGTGAGATGGCATTGGTACATGCCACCTTGATGGGATTGAATTGGAATCCCCTGGTATGTTTCTAACTCTACCGTTTGAGGTAAGTCAGCTTGAGCATGTCCCGAATTGCACATCTCTTCCCTCTCTTATTCCCACTCTTATATTTAACAGTGATCACTTTTCAGTTAAGTTTCAGCACTTAAGAAGAGTTGTGTATTGATTACAGTATTCAACCAAAAGTATTAAGTAGAACAAACCAAAGAAATACTAAGAGGGATAACATATCAAGTTGCTCAACAACAGTCAGGGTGAGGGCCGATCAAGTCACCGTTTTTCATAGTGTTCATTTCACTTTAACAGGTTTCCTTTTGGTGCTCAGTTAGTTGTCACCTATCAAGGAGATCAAGTGGTATTTGTCCCTTTGGGATTGGCTTATTTCACTCAGCATAATGTTTTCCGAATTCCTAACAGGGATCACTTTTCAGTTAAAATTTAAACACCTAAGAATAATTGTGTGTTAATTACAGAGTTCAACCAATGGTACATCATGCTGAGTGAATTATGCCAGTCCCAAAAGAACAAATATCATATATTCTCCCTGATCAATGACAACGAACTGAGCACCAAAGGGGAAACTTGTTGAAATGAAATGGATACTATGAGAAACAGTGACTTGATCAGCTCTTGTCCTGACGGTTGATGTACAATGTAATACTTTATCCATTTTAGTATTTTTTTTTGTTCTAGTACCGTTGGTTGAACTCTGTAATGATAAGCTTTTTTTTAAAAATTGAGAATCTCATCTAAATGTGGGTGTATTTAACCAACAATGGAAATACATAGATAAACCAAAAGCATGACTTGAAGTTTGTATGAAGTATGTGTTCATTCTTGAAATTCCTAGAATTTGGAGTTACTTTCTTTTTTTCCTTTTAAATAATTTGTCTTCAGATCGTGGTATTTGCATATTAGCATGATGTAAGACACATGGCAAACATCAATGTGACAGCAACACAGAGGATTTGTTGCAAGAATGTTATTTGAGACAAGATACAGAAAATACATGCACCTCCCAAGGGTTACAAGCAATCATGAAGTCATTTTTGATTTCTGGAATCTTGGAAGCAGCACAAGCTGTACATGGTACCATTCTCATTGCAGGTGCCATTGATGTGGTCTTGAGGAAAACAGGATCTTCTGCAATGGCAGACCAACCCCCTCTGTTGACCTAGGGTAAAGAGAGAGTACCAGGAAATGGATACTGTGATCAAAGAGAAACTGAAAAAAGATACAAACCGGGTGGGACGGTGTCACGTGTCATTACAGGCAGCAGCATCAACAAGCATTATCAACACAAGCAATATACATAGCAAGTGCTGGTCACACAAGGATGTGTGATTTATTCTCATTTGTCTTCATTTCTTTGTGCTCCTGACCTCATCAAACACACCTGAACACAGCCTTAGCTGCGTCATCAGTTTCTAAAAGCTTCTCTAGTTGACAGTATAAAATGCTCTCCTATGACTGCATTTACCCATTAGATCCATGACAAACTCACCTGCATGATTTCTCATTGTAAAGCAAGATATTTCCCGGATGTATCTTTTAGTAAAAGTTTGTGCAGAGGACATCTCCTAGACTCATCTGACATTCACCGTTTTTCTACTGTTCATTTTTATATTGAAAAAGTTTTTGATTAATATGCAATACATTTCCACCTTTTTAGGGTTTAGCACAGTGGTTCAACAAATGGCCATAATGCACTCTGATAACATCAGGCAATCAGCTTCTCCAACTTCCCACATTTTCTTCATGTGTGGAACCCACAATCTTATCTCCTCCATTATTAGGATAAAATAGATTATAGGATATAGTAGTTTATTATGATCTCAGGCTGCTACACTGTACTGTGGAATACCGGAAATGATTACCTCTGTTTAACTGTATTTTAGTACCATGTTTGAAAAAAAATCAAGGCTATGAGAAGCTAAGTAAATTCAGCAAAGTGACCTAGACCATCCAGGACTGAATTCTAGAGCCTTCCTCCAACCCTTCCTCTTTAGTTTCTGTAGTCCTACCATGTTGGAGTCTCTTACCTGAATCCTGAAGAGCAGATGTTTCATTCCCTGCAAACGAGATGGCCATGACCTGGTCCCCTGCCTCTGACCACTCCTGGTCTGGAGCCTTGTCAGCTACTGGTGGCACAGGCTCAGCCTTGGCCTGGAGTGCCACCAAGGAGAATGGCAGTGAGGAGGGTGAAGGGCCTCATGTCTGGGAGCCAGCTGGAGGCAGGAAGAGCAGGATTCTGAGTGTGCTGTGAGTGAGGAGGAGACTTTATACACAGTTCTAGGAGCAGGCTCTGTGACAAAGACTGCAGTGAGAGAAGGAGTGGATTTGGTAGGTAGGTGAGGGCTGCTGTTGCATTCAAGTTGCCTTTGACATTCCTCTGTTCTCACAGCTTCAATCACAGAAGGAGCCTGTGTGTTTACTATCAGTCCTTGCTTCAGGCTTCGGGCTCTTAGTCAATATATGTTCCCCTTCTATCATCTGCTTGAATATTTACTGCTGAATAATAAAAATAAAAATAAAAGAATGAATGGTTCCATTTATAGAGTTTTGCTAACAGGTCTTATCTTCCAAACATGAATCCTGCTACTCACTGGAGGGCTAGACACTCAGGCCAGACCTGGACCCTAAAGGAGATGGGAGTGACTTCATTAACACGTTTCAGGGCATTGCCTACCTCATGAAGGAGGCTGAGGATATGGTGTTGTATCTGCTTTTGTTGCCAGTGTGAGGAGGAAGAATGATCTCACCCTGATTGAGATGTCACTAGCTGAATAGGACTGAGCAGAGGGATGGCCAGATTGAACAAAAGACAATTGACTTCAAGTGAACAATGTGAGCACATCAGTCCAGAGACACACCTCCACTTTCAGAATTAGCAAAACAGCTGACATATGTGCCTTGAGCCATTTTTCTGAGATCTTTGATTTTATTATTAATTTTTGAAAATTTTAAACAAACTTTACGAGGACAGAAACTGAAGAATTAGAAGAGGATGAGCTCCCATCTCTGCTCTCAGCCCTCAGTTCTGGTGCCAATCAAACCACTACTAACAGTTATGCAGTATCCAGCACTTATTTTCCCTTCAATCAACATTATGAATACTTTGTACATTAAAACATACACAGTTCTACATTAATTTTAGTAAGTTTAAACCATTCCAGTGCTTGTATAAACCATCACCCAACTAGTTTTTTTTTGTGATTACTTTTTTTTTAAACTTTTATTTAATGAATATAAATTTCCAAAGTACGATTTATGGATTACAATGGCTTCCCCCCATACCGTCCTTCCCACCCACAACCCTCTCCTTTCCCACTCCCTCTCCCCTTCCATTCACATCAAGATTCATTTTCGATTATCTTAATATACAGAAGATCAGCTTAGTATACATCAAGTATGGATTTCAACAGTTTGCTCCCACACAGAAGCATAAAGTGAAAAATAATAGATGATTTTTTTAAATGATGATGAAATCAGAGCAGACCTATTGTCATGTTTAATCCCAGTGAGAGTCAAGTTGGGAATTGATAATTTCTTTTTTTTTTTTTTTACAGAGGATCAGTTTAGTATGCATTAAGTAAGGATTTCAACAGTTTGCACCCCCATAGAAACACAAAGTGAAATATATTGTTTGAGTACTCGTTATAGCATTAAATCTCAATGTACAGCACATTAAGGATAGAGATCCTACATGAGGAGTAAGTGCACAGTGACTCCTGTTGTTGACTTTACAAATTGACACTCCTGTTCATGGCATCAGTAATCTCCCTATGCTCCAGTCATGAGTTTCCAAGGCTATGGAAGCCCTCTGAGTTCTCCGACTCTTATCTTGTTTAGACAAGGTCATAGTCAAAGTGGAAGTTCTCTCCTCCCTTCAGAGAAAGGTACCTCCTTCTTTGATGACCTGTTCTTTCCACTGGGATCTCACTCGCAGAGATCTTTTGCCAGAGTGTCTTGGCTTTCCATGCCTGAAATACTCTCATGAACTTTTCAGCCAGCTCCGAATGCCTTTAGGGCTGATTCTGAGGCCAGAGTGCTATTTAGAACATCTGCCATTCTATGAGTCTGCTGAGTATCTCACTTCCCATGTTGGAACACTCTCCCCTTTATTTACTCCATTGGTTAGTGTTAGCAGGTACTAGACTTGTCCATGTGCTTCCTTTGACTCCCAGTCCCTCCACCATGACCAACTGTGAACTGAAACTGATCACCTGGAACAGTGAGATGGCATTGGTACATGCCACCTCGATGGGATTGAATTGGAATCCCCTGGTATGCTTCCAACTCCACCACTTGGGGCAAGTCAGCCTGAGCATGTCCCAAATTATACATCTCTTCCCTCTCCCATTCCCACTCCCATGTTCAACAGGGATCACATTTCAGTTAATTTTCAACACTTAAGAATAACTGTGCATCAATTACAGAACTAAACCAGTCATATTAAGTAGAACAGATAAAAAAACTACTAAGAGGGATAATGTATTAAGTTGTTCATTAACAGTCAGGCGAGTGAACCAGTGGATGGAGGACCTCTCTCTCTGTCTCTACCCCTGTCTGTAACTCTGTCTTTCAAATAAATAAGATAACATTTTTAAAAAAGGAATGGACGAAAGACCTGAATAGGCATTTTTCAAAGGATAAAATTCAAATGGCCAACAGATACATGAAAAAATCCTCAAGATTACTAGCCATATAGGAAATGCAAGTGAAACCCCAATGATGTTTCACCTCATCCCAATTAGAATGGCTATCATCCCCAAATTAAAAAAAAAAAAACAATAAATGGTCACAAGAATGTGGGAAAAAATGTACCCTAATAAACTAATGGTGACAACATAAACTAGTACAACCATCATAAAAAGTTGGAGAGAGAGAGAGAGAGAGAGAGAGAGAGAGAGAGAGATTTTCCATCCTTGTTGGATCCCTAAATTGTTGCATCTAGCAGAGCTGGGTCAGACCAAAGCCAGAACTCTGGAACTCCATCTAGGTCTCCCATGCCAGGGGTCACAGCATCTGGGCCATCTTCTGATGTCTTGGCAGGTACAATAGCTCAGAGGTGGATGAGCAGTGGAGTAGCCAGGATCTCCATTTTGTGCCCATAGGAGATGCTATTGTTGCAAAGAGTGTCTTTAACTTGGAAGAGATATTTTGAAATATGGACTCATTTTGTTTCTTCACAAGCTCTTTCACTGTGATTTTTGTCTTGCTATTTGTTTTCTCCCTTTTCTCTCACTCTACTTCTCACTCAGATACACAAGTGTACATTTCCATTATCAGTGAAAGTATTTTCTACTGTTTCTATAATGTAAATATTGCCATAAAAGATACAAATTGGAAAGACAGAGATATGCTTTGGATTCTTGTTTTATGCGATGAGACTCTAGCATCTCTATAGTCCATATGAGGATTTTTAAAAATCCTTTCTAAAGTACAATCTCTTTATTCTTTGAAACTTTCCCTCCATGTCTAAAATTAATGATAGCATTAAATTTTCATTTTTAAAAGTTGGAGAAAAGAATACCAAAAACTTTGAAAGAAGTGGACAGTATTATAATAAAGGTGTTTACAAATATTGAAAGTAGTCAGGGGCAAAAATATTGCATTTGAAGAAGCGGCAGCACATTCTACAATTAACTTTAATTGTAGTGAAGCCAGAAACTATATGAAGACATTCTGTCCATGCTAGAAAGAAATCACAGCCATGTAAAATTCTATCCCCAAAGAAGATATCTTTGAATATAAGACCTAAAGGGTTAAGTTTAATTGGGAGTGACCTACAGTCACTCACAATAAAATAAATGAATATAGGGAAAGAAAAGGGAATTTCTAAAGCACGCAGTCAAGCAGAAAGGTAAGTCAGAGACCCCTAGTGGAGTTCTCCAACGCAAATTGAATGGAAAGGAGGGGAGGGCTGGGTTTGTGGACAAATGTGAGGAAACCTACGCATAGTATTAATAAGAAATGTGTCTTGTGGAGTAAGAAAAAGCAAAAAAAGAATCAAAGTACACGCCATAAAAAGCATAGAAATTGAGAGCGTGAAAGGGCATCAAGTGTGGCAGCTGCTGATGTTCCCTGAGATGGAAGGGAAGAAGCTGACAGTGTTCATCTTCCAGAGTGCAAGAGCACCCTGAAATTTCTTTCACCACTTACAAACAATCCTTATGGATCACAGAAATTTCAAATACATAGAAACATATGATGACAAAGAAAAGTCCAACCACATGAAGAAAACACCACTATGAGAAACAGTGACTTGATCAGCTCTTGTCCTGACGGTTGATGTACAATGGAACACTTTATCCATTTTAGTATTTTTTTTTGTTCTAGTACCATTGGTTGAACTCTGTAATTAACACACAATTATTCTTAGGTGTTTAAATTTTAACTGAAAAGTGATCCCTGTTAGGAATTCGGAAAACATTATGCTGAGTGAAATAAGCCAATCCCAAAGGGACAAATACCACTTGATCTCCTTGATAGGTGACAACTAACTGAGCACCAAAAAGGAAACCTGTTAAAGTGAAATGAACACTATGAGAAACGGTGACTTGATCAGCCCTCACCCTGACTGTTGATGAGCAGCTTAATATGTTATCCCTCTTAGTATTTCTTTTGTTTGTTCTACTTAATACTTTTGGTTGAATACTGTAATCAAAACACAACTCTTCTTAAGTGCTGAAACTTAACTGAAAAGTGATCACTGTTAAATATAAGAGTGGGAATAAGAGAGGGAAGAGATGTGCAATTCGGGACATGCTCAAGCTGACTTACCTCAAACGGTAGAGTTAGAAACATACCAGGGTGTCGCTCCCCCTCTTCGTGGAGGAACGACACAGGACCCTGCGCTGTTCTTTCGTCTGCTCGGCCCTCCCCGGGTTTGCTGCTGGTTCTTCCCGGGTTGGCTACTGTCCCTTCCACCTCCGTGGAAGGGCAGTTCCCCCTGGCCACATTCCCCACTTCCGCAGGGGAGCGGCACACCGCCGGCCGGCTCTCTCGGGGGCTGCACAGGTGTTCCTCTTAGATGTTCCTCTTAGATGTTCCGGGTGCATGTTGTCTCTCTCCTCCTTTATAGTCCTCTTCCACCAATCCCAACTCTGCTACCCACACGCCGAGTACGCTGCTCTCCTCCAATCAGGAGCAGCTCCTGCAGCTTGTCAAGTTGGTGAGAGGCAGCTGGGTAGAAGCTGTTGCCTCCTCTCCCAGCACCATATTGTGGGAGAGCAGATGCATAGAATAAGTCTTAATTCCAGTAACTTAGTCTAGTCCGAGTTGCTCCCCACACCAGGGGATTCAAATTCAGTCCCATCGAGGTGGCATGTACCAATGCCATCTCACTAGTCCCAGTAATCAATTTCTGTTCACAATTGCCCATAATGATAGGACTAAGAACCAAAGGGATCACATAAACAAGAATAGTGTCTGCAAATACTAGCTGATAGAATCAAAAAGGGAGAGAATGATCCAACATGGGAAGTGAGATACACAGCAGACCCATAGAATGGCAAATGTCCTAATAGCACTCTGGCCTCATAATCAGACCTTAAGGCATGCGGATCCAGCTGAAATGCCCATGAGAGTATTTCAGGCATGGAAAGCCAAGACACTCTGGGGAAAAAAAAAAAAAAAAAAAAACCTAAATGAAAGATCTCCACGAGTGAGATCCCAGTGGAAAGAATGGGTCATCAAAGAAGGAGGTACCTTTCTCTGAAGGGAGGAAAGAACTTCCACTTTGACCATGGCCTTGTTTAAAAATGATCAGAATCAGTGAACTCAGGGGGCTTCCATAGCCTTTGCAGCTCATGACAAGAGCCTAGGGTGATTACTGATGCCATAAACAAGAGCGTGAATTTGTTAAGTCAACAACAGGAGTCACTGTGCACTTACTCCTCATGTAGGATCTTTGTCCTTAGTGTGCTGTACATTGAGATCTAATGCTATAACTATACTCAAACAGTATTTTTCACTTTGTGTTTCTTTTTGGGAGCAAACTGTTGAAATCTTTACTTAATGTATGCTAAACTGATCTTCTGTATATAAAGAGAATCGAAAATGAATCTTGATGTGAATGGAAGGGGAGAGGGAGTGGATAAGGGGAGGGTTGTGGGTTGGAGGGACGTTATGGGTGGGAAGCCATTGTAATCCATAACCTGTACTTTGGAAATTTATATTCATTAAATAAAAGTTATAAAAAAAAGTCTAACAACATGAAGAAACACAGGGTGCAAAGGAATCAAGGCAACATAGGTGTAAGAACAGAAAACACCAAATTAAATGGCAGATTTAAATTGACATGCTTCTGAAATCACAGTAAGTTGTTTCTTTTACTTAAGGAACAAATGTTATTAAAATGTATTAAATATAAGTAAATGATCATAAAATGTTTTTGAAATAAACAAGTAAAACATTAATTGTGAAGTAATTAAAATAAAAACACAAAGATATGAACAAATAAAGATTTTTTTTGATAGGCAAGGGTAGACAGTGAGAGAGCAAGAGCGAGCGAGAGAGAGAAAGGTCTTCCTTCCATTGGTCCACCCAAGTGTCCGCTGCAGCTGACGTGCTGTGGCTCACTAGGCTAAGCCTCTGCCTGTGGCCCGGGACACTGGGTTCTAGTCCCGGTTGCTCCTCTTCCATTCCAGCTCTCTGCTGTGCCCCGGGAAGGCAGTGGAGGATGGCCCAGGTCCTTAGGCCCTGCACCCGCATGGGAGACCAGGAGGAAGTACCTGGCTCCTGGCTTCGGATCAGCCATAGTGGCCACTTGGGGGGTAAACCAACGGAAGGAAGACCTTTCTCTCCCCCCCCTCCACTGTCTATCTCTGCCTGTCCAAAAAAAAAAAAATGTTACCAACTAAAGTTGACTTCATCACAAACAGACTTCTCAAAGAGGTTTTAAAGGAAGTTCTCTATAGTTAAATAGGAAACAGACACCAAATAGTAAGGAAAATATCAGAAGGTATGAAACCTACTGGTAAGTGGAGTAAACTATACAGAAAAATTTAGAATGCTTTAATTTTGTAAAAATAGCACATATACATTCTTATCTTTAATATGAAGAGTAAAGAAGAAGATTATTAAAAAAAGTACATTAATATGTTAAAAGGCAATTAGACAGGTCGGTGCCATGGCAATGGTGGGGTGCTATATATCAATAATTACCTTAAAATAATGGATTAAACCCTCTAACTGAAACATATCAAGTGACTGACTGAATGAAAAAAGAGCCTATTACATGTTGAGTACAAGAATAGTCACCTCTAACCACACAGATAAGCTGAAAATGACAGGATAGAATAAGGTAGCATATGCTATGTATGGCTATTCATATATCACATAAAATACATATTAAATCAAAAGTAGTCAGAAGAGACAAGGCAAGTTATTATAGTATGATGAAGGATTCAATTCTGCAAGATTGAATAACAACTTTAGTTTTTAACTTTATTTATGTTATACCAGTTTCATGTATTTCCTATATACAGATTTGGGAACATAGTGATACTTCCCTCTCTTCTGCCCATGCTCCAACCCTTCTTCCTTCTCCCTCTCCCATTCCCACTCTTAATTTTTACGGAGACCTACTTTCAGTTTACTTAATGACTGTAAGGTTAACCCTACCTTAGCTAAAAGAATTCAACAAAAAGTGTGAAGAAAAAAAAAAAAACAACAACAACAAAACACTGTTCCAAACGGAAGAGACAAGGGCTGTAAACCATCATTGAATCTCAAAATTTCACTCCATTACATTTTAGGTGCTCTATTAGTTACCGCTGATCAGGGAAAACATATCTGTCTTTTTGGGACTGGATTATTTCACTCAGTATAATGGTTTCCAGTTGCATCCATTTTGTTGCAAAAGACAGGATTTCCTTTCTTTCTTTCTCTCTTTCTCTCTCTCTCTATCTCTCTTCCTTCCTTCCTTCCTTCCTTCCTTCCTTCCTTCCTTCCTTCTTTCGTGCCTGCCTTTCTCCCTTTCTCCCTTTCTTTCTCTCTCTCTCTTTCTTTCTCTCTCTCTTTCTTTCTCTATCTCTTTCTTTCTCTCTCTCTCTCTCTCTTCTTTCTCTTGTCTTTTTTACAACTGAGTAGTACTCCGTAGTGTATATATCCCATGATTTCATTATGTGGTCTTCAGCTGATGGACATCTGGGTTGAATTCACAACTTTTTATTTTATTTTATTTTATTTTATTTTTTTATTATTTTATTTTTTAACATTTATTTAATGAATATAAATTTCCAAAGTACAGGTTATGGACTATAATGGCTTCCCCCCCCCCATAACTGCCCTCCCACCCGCAACCCTCCCCTTTCCTTCCCCCTCCCCCCTTCCATTCACATCAAGATTCATTTTCTTTTTTTTTTTTTTTGACAGGCAGAGTAGACAGTGAGAGAGAGAGACAGAGAGAGAAAGGTCTTCCTTTGCCGTTGGTTCACCCTCCAATGGCCGCTGCTGCAGCCGGCGCACCGCGCTGATCCGATGGCAGGAGCCAGGAGCCAGGTGCTTTTCCTGGTCTCCCATGGGGTGCAGGGCCCAAGCACCTGGGCCATCCTCCACTGCACTCCCTGGCCATAGCAGAGAGCTGGCCTGGAAGAGGGGCAATCGGGACAGAATCCGGCGCCCCAACCGGGACTAGAACCCGGTGTGCCGGCTCCGCAAGGTGGAGGATTAGCCTATTGAGCCACGGCGCCGGCAATCAAGATTCATTTTCAATTCTCTTTATACACAGAAGATCAGTTTAGCATACAATAAGTAAAGATTTCAACAGTTTGCACCCACATAGAAACACAAAGTGAAAAATACTGTTTGAGTACTAGTTATAGCATTAAATCACAATGTACAGCACACTAAGGACAAAGATCCTACATGAGGAGTAAGTGCACAGTGACTCCTGTTGTTGACTTAACAAATTCACGCTCTTGTTTATGGCATCAGTAATCACCCTAGGTTCTTGTCATGAGCTGCCAAGGCTATGGAAGCCTTTTGAGTTCACCAACTCTGATCATATTTAGACAAGGTGGTAGTCAAAGTGGAAGTTCTCTCTTCGCTTCAGAGAAAGGTACCTCCTTCTTTGAAGACCTGTTCTTTCCACTGGGATCTCACTCGCGGAGATCTTTCATGTAGGGTTTTTTTTTTTTTTTTTTCCCAGAGTGTCTTGGCTTTCCATGCCTGTAATACACTCTGGCCTCAGAATCTGCCCTTAAGGCATGTGGAATTCATATCTTAGCTATTGTGAACTAAACTGTAATGAACATGGGGATACAGATCACTCTTTCATGTGCTGATTTCTTATGATTTGGGTAAATTCCTAGCAGTGGGATGGCTGGATAATATGGTAGGTCTACCTACAGATTTCTGAGGTATCGCCATACTGTCTTTAAATATACATACATAAAATATGTGTACCCAATATGTAAACAAATATTGAGAGACTAGAAGAAACAGAGATTACAACATAATAGTTGAGTGCTTTAAGACTCCATGCAAGGACTATGGCAAGGTGATTCAAAATCACGACAGAGAGGTTGGATTCAAACATTGTGAAACTAAAGGCAGGAGAGCATTTACCTGCAGAGTGGGCTGGTGGAAAGCAGGAGAGGATGTCAGAGGGGAGGCTGGTCAATGTGATTAAGCCCTCTGTGCTTGCTAATGAGCATTCACTCAGGTAAGACTCCCAATGCCCCCAAAACATAGGAGTTCTATGTCCATGGACAGCTATGTGTCAAGGCAATGGATCCACATTTAACCTGTTCTTTATTGCGCTATTCTACCTCACAAGCAATGTATTTAAGGAAGAAAATGTCTTGTGGGTCTTCAGTAAACACAAAGCTCATGTTCATCTCATGAATGAGATTTTTTTTTTTTTTTTTTTTACAGGCAGAGTGGACAGTGAGAGAGAGACAGAGAGAAAGGTCTTCCTTTGCCGTTGGTTCACCCTCCAATGGCCGCCGCTGCAGCCGGCGCACCGTGCTGATCCGATGGCAGGAGCCAGGATCTAGGTGCTTTTCCTGGTCTCCCATGGGGTGCAGGGCCCAAGCACCTGGGCCATCCTCCACTGCACTCCCTGGCCATAGCAGAGAGCTGGCCTGGAAGAGGGGCAACCGGGACAGAATCCGGCGCACCGACCGGGACTAGAACCCGGTGTGCCGGCGCCGCAAGGTGGAGGATTAGCCTATTGAGCCACGGCGCCGGCCCTCATGAATGAGATTTGTGGCACATCTGAAGCCCCCAAATTTTCACTGTTCATTTGGAGGTGCTTACACATCGTCGGCAGCAACTGTGTCCCCGTGTTTTACATGTATCATTTGTCCAAGGAAAGTTATAGTAGTGGTGAGAGCTGTGAGGCACAGACAGGATATTCCTCATCCACTTCTTTTCATTTAATTGACACTTGCTGCTCAGCACACCTGCTTTCAATTCGCTTCCATCTGCCTGTGTGGCAACTCACCCTTCTCCTCTGAGGGAGTCAGATCATGACTCTGTCTGGCCCTTGCCATTGTATCATGCTGTCCCCTAACGTTCTGCTCTATCTGTTCTCCTCAGCTATTCCAGGTTTGAACCTTTGCTATATTTCAGTTTAAAAGGCTTCACAGGGGCTGGAACTGTGATGTAGCAGGTAAAGCAAACTTTGTGACACCAGGATCCCATATGGGTGACAGTCCAAGAACTGACTGCTCTGCTTCTGATCCAGCTCCCTGCTAACACGCCTTGGAATGCATCAGAAGAAGGCCCAAGTGATTGGGTCCCTGCACCTACATGGGAGACCTAGGGGAAGCTCCTGGCTCCTGGCCTCCGCCTGGCCCAGCCCAGCCATTGAGGCCATTGGAGAGGTGAACCAGTGAATGCAAGCTCACTCTCTCTGTCTCTATTTCTACCTCTCTTTCTGTAACTCTGACTTTCAAATACATAAATAAATCTTTAAAAAGAGGCATCGCAAGTCTTTCCTTCACATTGTCTTCCTTCATTCTGAGGTGCTCTGGCTACATGATGTCACATGGATGTCTTAATCCGCAAATGCTAAAGCTTTTAATGATTCTATTCAATTTTTTTTTGACAGGCAGAGTTAGACAGTGAGAGAGAGAGAAACAGAGAGAAAGATCTTCCTTTTCTGTTGGTTCACCCCCCAAATGGCAGCTACTACCAGCGCACTGTGGCTGGCACACTATGCAGATCTGAAGCCAGGAGCCAGGTGCTTCTCCTGGTCTCCCATGCGGGTGCATGGCCCAAGCACTTGGTCCATCCTCCACTGCACTCCCGGGCCACAGCAGAGAGCTGGACTGGACCAGGAGCAACTGGGACAGAATCTGGCACCACAAACGGAACTAGAACCTGGGGTGCGGGCGCTGCAGGAGGAGGATTAGTCTGGTGAGGTGCGGCGCTGGCCCGATTCTATTCAATTTGTAAAGAGTATATTGTCATGAACTTGATACATGGATTTACTTAAATCTGGTCGTTTCAGTTTTCTTCTGAGCAGTTTGACAAAAATGAAGTAATTTTGTATCAATATATGAAAATTGGATCAAATCAATAAATTAATCAAAATCGACTCATTGATCACTACTGTGTGTTAGGCAGTTATCTAGGCACCAGGAAACAATGATAAAGAAAACACAAGGCTTAAATTCTAGTGTAGAAAGGCAGATTTTTAAATAGAATAATTAATGAAAATGTGTAGCATGTTAGGTGATTTAAAAATCTCTAGAAATATGCATTTGGGTTGTGGACATGTTGCAATGTTGCACCTGAAAATCCCCCAGTGACAAGGGGAGATGTTACCAGTGGTTGGAGGAGCTGGGGAGCAAGCCTGAGGGATGCTGGGTTCAGTGCGGATGCATGAAGTCAGCCTGACCCGCTGGACAGATTTGAAAAATGTGAAGACTTAGATATAGTCTACAACACTTCAAGCCAGTGGCAGTCAGAGAAATTGGAAGAGCACTTCCTGACCTTCACATGTAAAATTCCAGTAGTTAAACTGCACCTTCTACAAATTGGGGAAGAACTGGTGCATTTCTATGTCAGACTCAATGATGAACTCCTCTCCCTGGAGTCTGGGCTGTGTTTCCCCAGTCCTAATGGGTCTCAGTAGGGTCCTGGTCCCTTGGGCAAGCCTCCTTCAGACCCATCTCATAGAGTACTGGGGGATTTGACTCTATTCTGGACATGTTGGTAATTGTTCTTGGTGCTGGTGTCTGCACGTTGTGTCTGTTGCATTGTTAGAACCAAGAATGGGGGATAATCACACTTAAAACACTGCTTCTGTCTTTGTAAATGTAGTTTTCTCTCACTGTGTTGCCTTACTGGGAGAATGTACCAGCGACTGTGCATTACAATAAACAGAGATGCACTTAGATTTTCCTGGGAAATCTAGATCCACGGTAAGTAAAAGGGGTCTAGGGCTCACAACTGGACTCCTCATTGGAGCCTTGTGGCCCTGACCTGTTGCTGTTTAAGGAATGTGTCTGATACGTGTCCATGAGTTAGTGGGTATCTGATTGAGGGAAATAATTCAGAGAGGAGAAAGTTTAACACAGCAACAATTAACAGGTGAGACTTGCCCAGTGGAGACTGTGCCTATCAGTAAACACGACTTCAAGGAAGGAAAACTTAAGACAAGCTGAAAGAATACAGTGCTTTGGTACCAATGTTGTGGTGGGCAGGGATGGGAGACAGAGCAGCAGGATGAGTTATGACTGCCCCAGCAGAGACTCAGTGTGTGTGTGGAGGGCAGCATTGTTGCTGTCTTTTGTAAGAACTGGTTTACCTTGACATCATTCGCTGATGCACATGATGACTTTGGGTATGAAAACATGAGAATTCCTAAGTACCATGAACTCTCCATACTGGAGAGTCATATTGTTCATTCTAGTGCCTTATCCTATTTGCACCTACACACTCAGATTTTCAGAATAACACATATGGAATCTGGAGACTATTCCATCTGAGTAAGAAGGTGTGTGGTAGGAACATTACTCTAAAAATGTCTGGTGGGATTCTCCAACAAAATGCTCTTTTAGCACTGGAATGTTTCACTGAGACAGAGTTGCTGGGGCTTTCGTATTCGACTGAATTATTTGTGGGGTGATTTTGACCATTGGACGTATGGAATGTGAAACACTATTCACAAATAAATCCACAACAGAAGCTAAATTTTTTTAAAGATTTATTTTATTTATTTGAAAGGCAGAGTTGCAGTGAGGCAGAGGCAGACAGAGAGAGGTCTTCCCCGCTGGTTCACTCCCCAAATGGCGGCAGTGGCAAGAGTTGCGCCAATCCGAAGCCAGGAGCCTGGACTTTCTTCCAGGTCTCCCCTGTGGGTGCAGGGGCCTAAGGACTTGGGCCATCCTCTGCTGCCTTCCCAGGCCATTGCAGAGAGCTGGATCGGAAGTAGAGCAGCCGGGATTAGGACCAGTGCCCATATGGGATGCCGGCGGTGCAGGTGGTGCCATACCATAGTGCCAGCCCCCTAAACTTTTTTTTTTAACTTTAATTTAATGAATATAAATTTCCAAAGTATGGCTTATGGATTACAATGGCTTCCCCCCCATAACGTCCCTCCAAACCGCAACCCTCCCTTTTCCCACTCCCTATCCCCTTCCATTCACATCAAGATTCATTTTCGATTCTCTTCATATACAGAAGATCAGTTTAGCATACATTAAGTAAAGATTTCAACAGTTTGCTCCCACACAGAAACATAAAATGAAAAATAATAGATGATTTTTTAAATGATGATGAAATCAGATCAGACCTATTGTCATGTTTAATCCCAGTGAGAGTCAAGTTGGGAATTGATAATTTCTTTCTTTCTTTTTTTTTTTTTTACAGAAGATCAGTTTAGTATAGATTAAGTAAATATTTCAACAGTTTGCACCCCTATAGAAACACAAAGTGAAAAATACTGTTTGAGTACTCGTTATAGCATTAAATCTCAATGTACAGCACATTAAGGACAGAGATCCTACGTGAGGAGTAAGTGCACAGTGACTCCGGTTGTTGACTTAACAAATTGACACTCCTGTTTATGGCATCAGTAATCTCCTTATGCTCCAGTCATGAGTTTCCAAGGCTATGGAAGCCTTTTGAGTTCTCCGACTCTTATCTTGTTTAGACAAGGTCGTAGTCAAAGTGGAAGTTCTCTCCTCCCTTCAGAGAAAGGTACCTCAACAGAAGCTAAATTTTGTAGAAACTGGGACATAGAGCTGCCAAGCAGAACTGATCATGTTGTGTTCATCAGAAAGGAATCACAAAAAAACAAAGACAAAAACAAAAAACAAGAACTAAGGAAACAGGACTAAAGGCAAATAGAGTAGATACTTCTCTCCGTTTGAAACTTATTTTTCTTTCAAAAAATCCAGATTCTTAACTGGTACATAAAAAAAGAACATTTGTGTAGTGTTCAATTGAAATAAACATATTGCCTTTTTTATAGTGGAAACATTGAGTATTAACATTGAAAATCAGAGTTCAATTCTTTTAGTAGGATAAAACTTCTTTTTAAGTCTATACACTGATGACTAGCACTTTCCCACCATCTTTATAAAAACTGCTCCCTTGGGATCGGCACTGTGGCAAAGCAGGTGAAGCCTCTGACTGCAATTCCAGCATCCCATATGGGCACTGGTTCAAGTTCTGGCTGCTCCACTTCGGATCCAGCTCTCTGGTATGGCCTGGGAAGGCAGTGGAGGATGGCCCAAGTCCTTGGGCCACTGCATCCCCATGGGAGGCCTGGAAAGCTCCTGGCTGCTGACTTCAGATTCGCACCACTCCGTCCATTCTAGGAGTGTGCCGGTGGGTGGATGACCTCTCTCTCTCATTCTGCATCTGCCTTTCTGTAATTCTGCATTTCAAATAGATAAATGAATCTTTAAAAAAAAAATAAGAAAGCTAACCGGTGTTCATTACCATTGTTGTGTATTCAAAATCCACTGTACATGATCAGTTTCGTGTTACTGTACCTTAGTTTTTAACTGAAGGAACCATCTGGAACAATATCAATGTTAACTACATCTCAAAGAACAAAAGAAAAGCACAAAACCTTTTAGCATTGTTCCAACCAAATGTGTTAAAACTGTCATATTGAGACTCAATTCTCCTCCGGAAGGGAGTGTTCCATTTTCTGGATCTTCATAAAATTTCATGGTGCTGGAGTTCAACCAGTCATCTGGGGATACTGGATTATTTGAATAAAAATTGGAGAATAGTAACATGACTTGAAGCACTGTTTCTTTCTCTCAAATGTCTTCTCTCACAGTGGCATTCTAGGGAAAAACCTCCAGTGATCATGCATTATAATATCCATGGCTAAACTTACATATTATTTTTCTAAACAGGTGTTGTGAGATTGATTACAAGATGGAAACACTTATCCAGAACACATGAGGGGTCTAGGGCTCACAAATGGACCCCACACCAGGGACTTGTGCCTTCACCCAGTACTGTTTAAGGAATGTATTCTTCAGGTGTCCATGGGGCTGTGGGCATGAGGTGCAGGAAAGAGTTGAGACAGGATGCAGGCTCACATACAAAAACTGAGATGTCATAAGGACCATGGGAGATGGTGCCCATCAGTAACCATGAGTGAAAGGAAGGGAAAGGTCAGGCAGGCTCAGAAGAATGCAGGCTTTGTGGTGCAAGTGTATGCTTGGCAGGAGCTGGGGACAAGACAGGGAGGGAGGGGAAGAATGGCAGCCTCAGTGCAGACTCGTGTGTGCACAAGGGCAGCATGAGTGCTGTCCTAGAGTGAGACCAGGTTGACCTTGACCTCACTCACTGATGCACATGGTTGCTCTTAGTATCAGAACATCTGGACCAAAATTACCATGGACTCCCCATTGCTGGAGACCTGCTTTCACCCTCACAGTTCCTAGGGGCATCCACTGAGTTGAACTACACAACAGCGTTAGGTTCACTGCTGCTCATGGACACTCAGGAGACTGACGTGGGGGATAGGATCTCCAGTTTATACTGGGCCTGCATGGTGATACTGAAATTGAGTCTGTCTCAGTGTGGGCTCCTATGCTTGTTTCTCTCCTCCACGGTGTTTATGAACTGCCCCTTCCCACCTGAATTCAAGGTAGATCAGTGCAGCTGTTGTGACCCCAGCTCTTGGTGGATGGGGAACAGGAGTCTCAGGTCAATACCCCAGTGCTATGGGTGTGAGGACAGTGATCCTTCCTGAGGTGTACTCATGGAGTGACCATAAACTTGAAGCAGACATAAATGCTTGCCTTAACACAGTGAACTCTTCTTCAGAGTGAATCTCAACTAAGTGTAGGTACCTGAACTGATAATCTAGGGGGACACATACATCAAAATCAGGACTTGAGGTTCCCTAGCACCTTTTGTTTCCTGAAGTATGTGTTTCTCCTGAATATTCCTAGAACTTGGAGGTAGTTTTTCCTTTGGAAAGTGTTTGGTTGCCCACAGTGCTAATTGCAGTTCAGTGTGACCCAAAAACATAGCAAATAGGAAAGAGATGTTGACACAGAGATTGGTTGCAAGGACTTTATATGAGATACAGAAAAAAAAACCTTAATGACAAGATTCTGAGTAAAGGTGGTTCTGTTCCATGTGTGGAGGCAATGATGAGTTCATTCTTCATGTCCTGGTCATGGTCTTCTGCAACAGACATAGGTGACTATAGGAAACTTATGGCAGATTCCTTTCTCCTCCTCTCCAATGCCACAGCGCCATTTGCAGCTACAGTATGGTTTCAGATTCTGTGGGCAACCTAGGGTACAGAGAGAGTGTCTGTCAATGAACACAGGGATCAAAGAAAAGCCAGCACCATTCCACATTGAGATGAGAGGGTCTCATGGGGGCTACATCACAGCAAGCAGTGGGAAGAGCACCCAGCCACTGGAAGTAACAGACACAAGAAGTGTGGGGAGCATCTCGGACTAGACTAAGTTACTCGAATTAAGACTTATTCTATGCATCTGCTCTCCCACAATATGGCACTGGGAGAGGAGTAAACAGCTTCTACGCAGCTGTCTCTCGCCAACTTGAGCGATGACCTGCACGAGCTGATCCTGCTGCTGATTGCAGGAGAGCAGCGTACTCGGCGTGTGGGTAGCAGAGTTGGGATTGGTGGAAGAGGACTATAAAGGAGGAGAGAGACAACATGCACCAGGAACATCTATCTGAAGGAACACCTGAGCAGCCCCCGAGAGAGCCGGCTGGCGGTGTGCTGCTTCCCCGCGGAAGTGGGGAAAGTGGCAGGGGGAACCGCCCTTCCACGGAGGTGGAAGGGTTGGTAGCCAACCTGGGAAGAACCAGCAGCAAACCCAGGAAGGGCCGAGCAGACGAAAGAACAGCGCAGGGTCCTGTGTCGTTCCTCCACGAAGAGGGGGCGCGACAAAGAAGTGTTGTCACAAACACGATTTGAGACCCATTCTTCTTTGTCTGACTCTTTATGCTCCTGAGCTCGTCAAACACATCTGAACCCAGGTTCAGCTGGGTTTACCAGTTCTCAACGTTTCTCTACTAAGCAGTGTCAAATGTTGTCCTCACAACTGGGTATTCACATTTGACCCATGGTGACTTCCCTTAAGACTCTCCAAATTTGAACAAGGCTATTTCACAGCGTATGTTGGAATACACAGTCTTTTTAGGAGGAACATCTCCTAGAGTCATTTGACTTCTAATATATATACAATTTTATTTTATTTTTTTTTATTTGACAGATAGAGTTAGAGAATGAGAGAGAGAGACATAGAGAAAGGTCTACCTTCTGTTAGTTCACCCCCCAATTTGCCGCTATGACCAGCACTGTGCCAATCCAAAGCCAGGAGTCAGGTGCTTCCTCCTGGTCTCCCACGTGGGTGCAGGTGCCCAAGCACTTGGCCATTCTACCCTGTCTTCCTGGGCCACAGCAGAGAGCTGGACTGGAAGAGGAGCAGCAGGGAATAGAACCTGGCACATATATGGGATGCCGGGAACACAGGTGGAGGATTAGCCAAGTGAGCCACTGCTTTGTCCCATGTTTACTTTGTTTGTAACATTTAGTATTAACTCATAATACATTTGCACTTTTTGTGGGATACACATTATCTTAATAAAAAGTATTTGAATCCAGTCAGCTTGTAACCTCTGTAGTCGTCTAGATTTGTTGCATTTTGTATCAAACGTCCGCTTCTTTTCACTCTCTCTATAGGAAATGCAGAATATTCAGATCTATGGTTGTCCTACTGTGATGGGGAACACCAGGAACTACTAGCTGGACGTATCTGTTGAACTGAACCCTGTTGGAAAAAACTCAAGGCTATGAGAACCTAAGTAAATTCAGCAGAGTGACTGAGACCTTTGAAGACTCAATTCCAGAGCCTTCCTTCAATCCTCCTGCCTCAGTTTCCATAGTTCTTCCATGTTGGAGTCTCTCACCTCGGTTCTGAAGAGCAGAAGTTTCATCCTCTGCACAGGAGTTGGCCATGACCTTGTCTCCGACATCTGTCTGCTCCTGGTCTGGAATCTCTTCATCTGATGGTGGCACAGGCTTAGCCTTGGCCTGGAGTGCCACCAGGACAATGGCAGTGAGGAGGGTGAATGTCCTCATGTCTGGGAGTGAGCTGGAGGCAGGAAGAGCACGATTCTGAGTGTGCTATGCCTGAGAACGAGTCCTGATTATATAGTGCTAGGAGCAGGCTCTGTGACAAAGGCTGCAGTTAGAGACGGGGTGTCTTTGAACAGGAATTGAGAGCTGCCATGCCCACCAGTGCCTTTGATGGTGCTCTGTTCGCACCGCCTGTACTATGGCAGGCATCTGTGTGTTTTTTCTCCGTTTTTGCTTCATGCTGATAATCAAGATAAAGGACTGGATATTCCTCCTAATTCCCATCTGTTTGAATATTTACTGCAAGGTAATAAAGAGAAAACAAAGAGTCATTTCATTTGTTAATTTCTGGGAGCAAAGATTCTTATTTTCCAAACATGGGCCTGTTATCAATTTGAGGTTTAAACACTGAAGCCATACCTGGAGCCCAATGCAGAGGAGTGAAATTCTTTAGCATGTTCTAGGGTGTAGCCCTCCCCATGGAGGAGGAATGAGTTTTTGGGGTGTTAACTCCCTTTGGGCCAGTGTGAAGGGGAGAATTGCTGTCCTCATGCTGTTGTTGTCACCTGGTCAGGAGGCCTCTGGGGAGAGAGATGTTCAAATTGTTCAGAGGCACTTTCATTCCTGCATGACATGTGTCTAAGCACAGCACTTGGAGGATATCCAGATACAGCAGTCTATGTTGAGAGATAGCAGAGGAATCAACACCATTACCTCTATCGTTTTTGAGACTGCAACTTTTACGTTTGGAAAATCTTAAAACCTGTAGAAGGACAAAAATTCAAATGCAGAGAGTCTGGTGAGATCCCATCCCTGTTCTCAGCTACGGTTCTGTCCAAATCTAACTACTGTCAACAAATATACACATTAGTCTGCACTAATATTTTCCTCTCATGCAATATCTTGATCACTTTGTATATCAAAACATGTTAGTTCTGTCATCAGTATATATAAGTGTGCCAATATTCTGATATTCTCTGAGATAAACTGAAGGAAATCACAGTAAGAAACAAATGTCAAGCAGCAGGAGCGAGCAACTATATATCAACAATTACCTTGTATGTAAATGGAGTAAACTCTCTAGTTATAAATATGTCATGTACCTAAGTGAGTTAATGAAAAACTCAATTCTATGCTGCTTACAACATAGCTCCAATTCTAGGGACACATGGGCTTTGAAAGTAACAAATAGCATGAGATATTCCAAGCAGATGGAGTCCAAAAGAATGCAATAGCCTTATTCTACCAGATTAATAAATTAAAAGTGGTATAAAGAGATGGGAAGGCCATTATATAATGATGAAGGATGTAATTCACCAGAAGAAAATAACAACTTTAAATGTGCATCCACCCAATATGCCTTCACCTCGATACAGAAAGGAAATGATAAGAGACCAGAACAGTGAGATTCCAGTACGATAATGACAGAAAGGTGCTTTCTGTTTCTAGGAAAATCAAAGCTACCAAACATGAGAGGGTCATCCTATTCCCTTATCTTTTTCACACCTACACACCCATGTTCTTAGACTAACATACATGAAATCTAGACGTTATTCCATCTAACAAAGAAGGTGTGTGCAGGGAATATTACTTTAAAAATGTGTTGTGAGATTCTGAAACTAAAGCACTGTGTCAGCATTGGGATATTTCACTGACACAGAGTTTGGGACTTTAGCATCTGACTGATTTTATTTTTGGGGGCAAAAATGACCATGGACATATAGATGGGAAACACTATTTTCAGAGAAATCAACAACAGAAGCTCTGTTTTGTAGAAAGTGAGACCTAGAGATGCCAAGCAGAATTGATCATGTTGTGTTAATCAGAAAAGAATCACAGGAAACGAGAACTAAGGAAACAGGACTAAAAGCAAATAGAGTAGATAGTTCTCTCCGTTTGAAACTTCTTTTTTCCTTAAAAAATCCGTATTGTTACCTGATACATAAAGATTGAACATTAATGGGTGGCAGAGCCAAGATGGCAGAGTAGTGTGGACGCACACTGATAGTTCGGGAAAAGATAGTTTAATAAGTGGAGTTACGGTAGTCTCAAAAAAAGGATCAATGAAAAATTGCAGAGGAAACTCTTTCGGATCTAGTGGCTGTGACCCGGAGGACCTACTGGGAGATCAAGGTCGCCCACTGGGTGGAAGCTGAGCCGAGGGAGCTGCGGAAGCCACCAGAGCCACTGGAGCCGCCGAGGCCAGGAGCCGCAGGGTCTGCACACCAGTGCTAGAAGGGGAGTGGATGTGACACAGACGACCAGCGGGAAGAGCAGGGACGCCCACGGCTCCGAGTCCACACATGGGCGCTGGAAGTGGGGGTGAGCTCTGTAACCCAAGACATTGGCGGGGAAATGGCAGACAGAGTCTAGAGGGAAGCAAGGAAAAAAAAATGTGGGGGATAGTGGTACAGATGAGTTTCCTTTTCCTCCGACCTTGCAAAGGCAAGCAAGAGACAAAGAGCAGGCCCCATTCTGGATATACATAACAAAAGGGTAGAGCTAATGACCTGAGCACTACAATTCAGTAGCCTAGGCAACCCAGTGGGAATCCACAAAAGAAACTGAGCCCACACAGATTCAGATCGGAAGGTAAATACCATCAATTTTACTCAGCCTTGCGGTATTACTTACCTCCTGAATAAAAAAATTAAAAAATTAAAAAATTAAAAAATAAATAAATAAATAAAAAGAGATTTACCATGCATAACCTGAGGGTGTCACCTTTGCACACACTTAACCTGGAGGAACCAAGCAGAGCTCTCTGGCCACACCCACCTCAAGCCTCCAAGGCTCCTCCAACAGCAGACAGTCCATGTAACACAGACACAGTATAAAAAAAAAAAAAAAACCTCTTTTTTTTTTTGTTTGTTCTACTTAATACTTTTGGTTGAATACTGTAATCAATACACAATTCTTCTTAAGTGCTGAAACTTAACTGAAAAGTGATCGCTGTTAAATATGAGAGTGGGAATAAGAGAGGGAAGAGATGTGCAATTCGGACATGCTCAGGCTGACTTACCTCAAACGGTAGAGTTAGAAACATACCAGGGGATTCCAATTCAATCCCATCAAGGTGGCATGTACCAATGCCATCTCACTAGTCCCAGTGATAAATTTCTGTTCACAATTGATCATAATGATAGGACTATGAGCCAAAGGGATCACATAAACAAGAATAGTGTCTGCAAACACTAGCTGATAGTATAAAAAAGGGAGAGAACGATCCAACATGGGAAGCGAGATACACAGCAGACCCATAGAATGGCAGATGTCCTAACAGCACTCTGGCCTAAGAATAAGCCCTTAAGGCACGCAGATCTGGCTGAAAAGCCCATGAGAGTATTTCAGGTATGGAAAGCCAAGACACTCTGGGGAAAAAAAAAAAAACACCTAAATGAAAGATCTCCACGAGTGAGATCCCAGTGGAAAGAACGGGTCATCAAAGAAGGAGGAACCTTTCTCTGAAGGGAGGAGAGAACTTCCACTTTGACCATGGCCTTGTCTAAATATGATCAGAGTTGGTGAACTCAGGGGGCTTCCATAGCCTTGGCAGCTCAGTGATTACTGATGCCATAAACAAGAGTGTCAATTTGTTAAGTCAACAACAGGAGTCACTGTGCACTTACTCCTCTTGTAGGATCTCTGTCCTTAGTGTGCTGTACATTGAGATTTAATGCCATAAGTAATACTCAAACAGTATTTTTCACTTTATGTTTCTGTGTGGGAGCAAACTGTTGAAATCTTTACTTAATGTATGCTAAACTGATCTTTTGTATATAAAGAGAATCAAAAATGAATCTTGATATGAATGGAAGGGGAGAAGGAGTGGATAAGGGGAGGATTGCGGGTGGGAGGGACGTTATGGGGGGGAAGCCACTGTAATCCATAACCTGTACTTTGGAAATTTATATTAATTAAATAAAAGTTAAAAAAAAAAAACTCACAGTGAGGGAAGAATAATTAACAATGCCAAGCAACAAACACAAAATCAGGGAACAAGATCAACGAAGACACTCGACACCTTCAAATGAACAAAACACCCCAAGCCAAGATTATGAAGATGATGAGATAGAAGAAATGCAAGATATGGATTTAAAAAAATTTATTATAAGAACATTTAGAAGTTTTCAAAAGCAAATCCTTGAACTACAGAAATCCTTATTGGACAGGATTGAAAATCTCTCGTGAAAATGAAATTTTAAGGAAGAATCAAAATGAATTGCAGAAAGTAGTAGAACAGGAAAGGGTGATAGTGAATAGAAATCTAAATGAAATGAAGAGCTCAATAGATCAAATGACAAGCACATGAGAGAGCCTTAAAAACAGAGTCAGTGAAACAGAAGAGAGAATATCGGACTTAGAAGACAGAGCACAGGAAAACATACAGTCAAACCAAAGAAAAGAAGAGGAAATTAGAAATCTAAAAAATATTGTTGGGAATCTACAGGATACTATTAAAAAAAAACCAACATTCAGGTTCTAGGAGTTCCTGAAGGCATGGAGAGGGAGAAAGGATTAGAAGGCCTTTTTAGTGAGATACTAGCAGAGAACTTTCCGGGTTTGGAGAAGGACACAGACATCCTAGTACAGGAAGCTCATAGAACCCCTAGTAAACATGACCAAAAGAGATCCTCACCACGACACGTTGTAATTAAACTCACCACAGTGAAACATAAAGAAAAAGATCCAAAAATGTGCAAGAGAGAAACATCAGATTACTCTCAGAGGATCTCCAAGTAGACTCACAGCAGACTTCTCATCAGAAACACTACAGGCTAGGAGGGAATGGCGAGACATAGCACAGGTGCTAAGAGAGAAAAATTGCCAGCCCAGAATACTATATCCTGCTAAGCTTTCATTTGGGAATGAAGGTGAAATAAAGACCTTTCATAGCAAACAGAAATTGAAAGACTTTGTGGCCACTCGTCCGGCCCACCCTGCAAAAGATACTTAAAGATGTGCTACACTCAGAAACACAGAAACACGGCCATCAATATGAAAGAAGGGAAAGGAAGAACACCTACCAGTAAAAGAGCATGGGAAGCTCAAAGCATATACTAGAAAATATCTCTGGGAAAATGGCAGGGCAAAGTCACTATGTGTTAATATCACATTAAACGTTAATGGACTTAACTCTTCAGTTAAAAGGTATAGACTGGCTGAATAGATTAAGGAACAAAACCCATCTATTTACTGCCTACAAGAAACACATCTCTCTAACAAAGAGGCATGCAGACTGAAATGAAAGGTTGGGAAAAGATATTCCATGCCAACAGAAACCAAAAAAAAGCAGGTGTAGCCATATTAATATCAGACAAAATAAACTTTAATACAAAAACTGTTAAGAGAGACAAAGAGGGACACTATATAATGATTAAGGGTTCAATTCAACAGGAAGATGTAACTATTATAAATGTATATGCACCTAATTACAGGGCACCGGTCTATTTTAAAGATATGTTAAGGGACTTAAAGGGAGATTTAGACTCCAATACAATAGTACTGGGGGACTTCAATACTCCACTCTCAGAAATAGACAGATCATCCGGACAGAAGATCAACAAGGAAACAGCAGATATAATTGACACTATTGCCCAAATGGATCTAAGAGATATCTACACAACTTTCAATCCTACATCTACAGACTTTACATTCTTCTCAGCAGTGCATGGAACCTTCTCTAGGATTGATCACATACTAGGTCATAAAGCAAGTCTCAGCAAATTTAAAAAAATTAGAATCATACCATGCAGCTTCTCAGGCCACAGCGGAATGAAGCTGGAAATTAGCACTCAGGAAACCCCAGAAAGTATGCAAACACATGGAGACTGAACAAAATGCTCCTGAATGAACACTGGGTCATTCAAGAAATCAAAAGAGAAATCAAAAACTTTCTGGAAGTAAATGAGGATAACAACACAACATATCAAAACTTATGGGATATGTCAAAAGCAGTATTGAGAGGCAAGTTTATAGCAATAGGTGCCTATATTAAGAAATTGGAAAGGTACCAAATAAATGAACTTTCAGCGCATCTCAAGGACCTAGAAAAACTGCAGCAAACAAGACAACTTGGAGGTAGTTTTTCCTTTGGAAAGTGTTTGGTTGCCCACAGTGCTAATTGCAGTTCAGTGTGACTCAAAAACAAAGCAAATAAAAAAGAGATGTTGACACAGAAATTAGTTGCAAGGACTTTAAATGGGATAGAGAAAAAAAAGTTAATGCAAGGTTCTGGAGTAAAGGTGGTTCTATTCAATGGGTGAAGGAAATGACAAGTTCATTCTTCATTTCTGTGTCTTCTTCTGGAACAGATATGGATGAGTGTAGGAACCTCGTGGCAGATACCACATACTTCTTCTCGAGGATCACAGCGTCTTATAAACTGAAGATCACTTTTGATGGTCCTGACTGTCGCGGGAATCTGGGCTGTTACGGGCGTCTCGGCAGTCTCATTGGTCCCAGGGGTCAGAGGTCTGGGTGGTAACAGGTTTCTCAGTTTTAACGGGGGTCTTGGCAGAATCAACAGTATCAGCAGACGAACAAGGATACAGAGAGAGGGTCTGGCAACGAACACAGGGTTCAAAGAAAAGCAGGGACTGTTCCAGCTGAGCTGAGAGGGTCTCATATGGACTACATCACAGCCAGCAGCAGGAAGAGCACCCAGCCCCTGGAAGTAACAGACACAGGAAGTGTGGTCACAAACACGATTTGAGACCCTTTCTCCTTTGTCCGAGTCTTTGTGCTCCTGACCTTGTCAAACACATCTGAACACAGCTTTAGCTGGGTCTCCAGGTTCTCAACGTTTCTCTACTAAGCAGTGTCAAATGCTGTCCTCATAACTGGATTTACACATTTGACCCAGGGTGAGTTCTCTTAAGACTCTCCAAATTTGAAGAATCCTATTCCAAAGACATATGTTGGAATACACAGTCTTTTAGGAGGAACATCTCTTAGATTCATTTGACTTCCAATATTGTTCTATTTTAAATTATTTGTTTGAAACATTTTTAATAACTTTTAAAACATTTGTACCCTGTGGGGTATACACATTAACTTAATGCATTCACAGAGTGTACTTAGATCCAATCAGCATTCAGCCTCTGCAGTAGCCCACACACTTCTTCCATTGTGTAAATAACGTTCACACTTTCTCAGTCTTTCTATAGGAAATCCCAGATTATTCAGATCTATGGTTGCCCTGCTGTGTTGGGGAACACTAGGAACTACTAGCTGGACGTGACTGTTGAATTGAACCCTGTTGGAAAAAACTCAAGGCTATGAGAAGCTAAGTAATTGCTGTGGTGTGACTAAGACTTTGAAGACTCAATTCCAGAGCCTTCCTTCAATCCTCCTGCCTTAGTTTCCATAGTTCTTCCATGTTGGAGTCTCTCACCTTGGTCCCGAAGAGCAGAAGTTTCATCCTCTGCACAGGAGATGGCCATGATCTTGTCTTCTGCATCTGTCTGCTCCTGGTCTGGAACCGCATCATCCATTCGTGGCACAGGCTCAGCCCTGGTCTGGAGTGCCACCAGGACAATGGCAGTGAGGAGGGTGAAGGCCCTCATGTTTGGGAGTGAGCTGGAAGCTGGATGAGCAGGATTTTGTGTATGCTGTCAGTGAGGATGAGACTTGTAGGTTTAGTTCTCAGAGCAGCTCTGTGACAAAGCTGTGATTAGGGATGGTGTGCCTTTGATCAGGAAGTGAGGGCTCCCCTTGCCTTCAGAGTGCCTTTGATGGTGCCCTGTTCTGAAGGTCTGTGTTATGGCAGGCATCTGTGTCTTTTCTCTCCGTCTTTGCTTCCCACCTATAATCAAGAAAAAAGGACTGGATATTTCCCCTATTTCCAATCTGCTTGAATAGTTACTTCAGAATAATAAAAAGAAAACAAAGAGTCATTTCATTTGTTAATTTCTGGGAGCAAAGTTTGTTATTTTCCAAACATGGAGCCTGGTATCCATTTTTGTTTTAGACACTGAAGCCATACCTGGAGCC
Source organism: Oryctolagus cuniculus (assembly GCF_964237555.1). Lineage (NCBI taxonomy): Eukaryota > Metazoa > Chordata > Mammalia > Lagomorpha > Leporidae > Oryctolagus > Oryctolagus cuniculus. The sequence continues at coordinate 112,645,470 of NC_091439.1, forward strand.
CAATGCAGAGGAGTGAAATTCTTTAACATGTTCTAGGGTGTAGCCAGCCCTCCCCTTGGAGGAGGAGTGAGTTTGTGGGGTGTTATGTCCATTTGTGCCAGTGTGAGGGGAAAAATGCTGTCCTCATTTTGTCATTGTCACTAGCTCAGGAGGCTTCTAGGGAGAGAGATGTTCAAATTGTTCAGAGGCACTTTCATTCCTGAGATACATATGTCTGAGCACATCTCATGGAGAATAATCCAGATACATCTTCTGCTTTGAGAGATAGCAGAATAATCGACACCATTGTCCCTAGCATTTTGGAGACTGAAAACTTTTACATTTAGGAAGTTAAAACCTGTAGAAGGAAAAAATCAAATGTCAAAAGTCTGATGGGATCCCTTCCCTGTTGTCAGTACAGTTCTTCTCAAATCTAACTACTGTCAACAAATGTACACATTAGTCTGCTCTAATATTTTCCCCTAATGCGATATATTGATCACTTTGTATATCAGGGCCTAATGAGCTTTTCATCAATATACTCCTGTGTGCCAACATTTCCGTACTCACTGAGATGAAAGTGAAGGAAATGGTGGTAGGAAAGTAATATCAGACAGCATGAGTGAGCTACTGTGTATCAATAATTACCTTGAATGCCCACAGCAGAGAGCTGGCCTGGAAGATTGGCAACCGGGACAGAATCCATTTCCCCAACCGGGACTAGAACCCGGTGTGCCGCGGCACCGCAAGGCAGAGGATTAGCGGAGTGAGCACGGCACAGGCCCAAATGTCATCTCTTAAAACGGCTATCTTGCACAAGCATCCAGTGATTGTGCATTAAAGTAGCTGTGGCTTAAACTTACATATTATTTTTCGGAACAGGTGTTGTGAGATTACCAGATGGAAACACTTATCCAGAGCATATGAGGAGTCTAGGGTCACAAAGAGAGCCCACCAGCACCTTGTGCCTTGACTAAGTACTGTTCAAGGAACGTATTTGTCTAGTTTCCATAGGTCTGTGGGCATGTGGTGCTGGAAAGGGTTCAGAATGCAGACCCCCACACACAAAAACGAAGAAGTCATACGGGCCCATGGGAGACAGTGCACCTCAGCAACATGAGTGAATGGTAGGGAAAAGGCAGACAGCCTAGGGAGAGTGCAGGCTTTGTGATTCACGTGTTTGTGTGCGCACGATCTGGGGACAGAGTAGGGAGGGAGAAATTGCATCCTCAGTGCAGACTCCATGTGTGCTGTGCACAAGGCCAGCATGGGTGCTGTCATATAGCGAGATCAGGTAGACCTTCACCTCGCTCACTGATGCACATGGTGACTTTCAGTATGAGAACATCTGCACCAAAATTACCATGGACTCCCCACTGCTGGAGACCTGCTTTCTCCCTCACAGTTTCTAGTGGTGCCCCCTCAGCAACACTTCACAGCAGTGTTAGGGTCACCACAGCTTATGGACACTCAGGAGACCGATGTGGGGGATTGACTCTCAAGTGTGTATTGGGCCTGGGGAGGTGCTACTGAAAATGAGTCCATCTCAGGGTGGGCTCCTGTGCTTGTTGCTCTCCTCCATGGTGTTTATGAACTGCCCCTTCCCACCTGAATTCAAGGTAGATCAGTGCAGCTGTTGTGACCCCAGGTCTCATGTCAATGCCCCGTGCTATGAGTGTAGGGATGGTCATCCTTCCAAAGATGTAATCATGGGGTGACCATAAACTTGAAGCAGACACAAATGCTTTGTCTTAACACATGTGAACTCTTCTTCAGAGTGAATCTCCACTCAATGTTGGTACCTGAGCAGACAATCCAGGGGGACACATAGAGCAAAATCAGAACTTGAAGTTCCCTAGCAGCTTTTATTTTCTGAAGTATGTGTTCATGCTTGATATTCCTAGAATTGGAGGTAGTTTTTCCTTTGGAAAGTGTGTGATTTCCCCACAGTGCTAATTGCAGTTCAGTGTGACCCAAAAGCATAGCAAATAGGAAAGAGATGTTGACACAGAGATTGGTTGCCAGGACTTTATATGAGATACAGAAAAAAAAACTTAATGGCACGATTCTGGAGTAAAGATGGTTCTCTCCAATGTGTGGAGGCAATGATGAGTTCATTCTTCATGTCCGGGTCTATCACCGCAACAGACATACTTGTAGTTAAATAGGCCGCATCTACCATCTATCACCATCCAAGGGTCACAGTGTTTTTTGCACCTACAGAACATTTTCTGGCTTCTCAGCGGCGAAACTAGGGTAGAGAGAGGGATCCGTCTATGAATACAAGGATCAAGAAAAGCCAGGACCATTCCACACTTAGATGAGAGGGTCTCATGGGGGCTACATCACAGCAAACAGCAGAAAGAGCACCCAGCCACTGGAAGGAACAGACACAGCAAGTGTGGTCACAAACACGATTTGAGACCCTTTCTCCTTTGTCCGAGTCTTTGTGCTCCTGACCTTGTCAAACACATCTGAACACAGCTTTAGCTGGGTCTCCAGGTTCTCAACGTTTCTCTACTAAGCAGTGTCAAATGCTGTCCTCATAACTGGATTACACATTTGACCCAGGGTAACTTCCCTTAAGACTCTCCAAATTTGGACAAGGCTATTCCAAAGACATATGTTGGAATACACAGCCTTTTGTGAGGAACATCTCTTTGAGGCATTTGACTTCCAATGTTTATTCTATTTCATTCTATTTGTTTGTAACATTTAGTATTAACTCTTAATACATTTGTACCTCTTGGGGTATACACAATACCTTAACAAAGCACAGAGTGTACTTGGATCCAATCAGCTAGTAACCTCTGTAGTCCACACTTGAACCATTTTGTATTGAACGTTCCCTGCTTTGCAGTCTCTCTATAGGAAATGCCAGAGTATTCAGATCTGTGGTTGCCCTGCTGTGTTGGGGAACACTAGGAACTACTAGCTGGACATACCTGTTGAACTGAACCCTGTTGGAAAAAACTCAAGGCTATGAGAACCTAAGTAAATTCAGCAGAGTGACCAAGACCTTTGAAGACTCAACCCCAGAGCCTTCCTCCAACCTTTCCTCTTCAGTTTCGGTAGTTCCTCCACATTGGATTCTCTCACCTGGATTCTGAAGAGCGGAGGTTTCATTCTCAGCAAAGGAGATGGCCATGACCTGGCCTTCTGCATCTGTCCCCTCCTGGTCTGGAATCTCTTCATCTGATGGTGGCACAGGCTCAGCCTTGGCCTGGAGTGCCACCAGGACAATGGCAGTGAGGAGGGCGAACGTCCTCATGTCTGGGAGTGAGCTGGAGGCAGGAAGAGCAGGGTTCTGAGTGTGCTGTGAGTGAAGACAAGACTTGATTATATAGTGCTAGGAGCAGGCTCTGTGACAAAGGCTGCAGTTAGAGACGGGCTGTATTTGATCCGGAGGTGAGGGCTGCCATGCCTTCAAAGTGCCTCTGCTGGTGCTCTGTTCTCACCGTCTGCATTATGGCAGGCATCTGTGTGTTTTCCCTCCATCTATGCTTCATGCTGATAATCGAGATAAAGGACTGGATATTTCCCTCCAATTCCCATCTGCTTGAATATTTACTTCAGAATAATAAAAAGAAAACAAAGAGTCATTTCATTTGTTAATTTCTGGGAGCAAAGTTTGTTATTTTCCAAACATGGAGCCTGGTATCCATTTTTGTTTTAGACACTGAAGCCATACCTGGGGCCCAATGCAGAGGAGTGAAATTCTTTAACATGTTCTAGGGTGTAGCCAGCCCTCCCCATGGAGGAGGATGAGTTTGTGGGGTGTTTTGTCGTTTGTGCCAGTGTGAGGAGAAAAATGCTGTCCTCATTTTGTCATTGTCACTAGCTCAGGAGGCTTCTAGGGAGAGAGATGTTCAAATTGTTCAGAGGCACTTTCATTCCTGAGATACGTATGTCTGAGCACATCACACGGAGGATGATCCACATACATCTTTCTGCTTTGAGAGATAGCAGAATAATCAACACCATTGTCCCTAGCATTTTCGGAGGCCTAAAACTTTTATGTTTGGAAAATTTTATATCTGTAGAAGGACAAAGTCAAATGTCAAAAGTCTGATGAAGGCCGGTGCCACGGGTAAATAAGATAAATGTCCGCCTTGTGGCGCTGGCACGCCGGGTTCTGGTCCCAGTCGGGGTGCCAGATTCTGTCCCGGTTGCCCTCTTCCAGGCCAGTTCTCTGCTGTGTCCCAGGAGTGCAGTGGAGGATGGCCCAAGTACTTGGGCCCTGTACACGCATGTGAAACCGGGAGAAGCGCCTGGCTCCTGGCTTCGGATCAGCGCGGTGCGCCGGCCACGGCGCCCATTGGAGGGTGAACCAACGGCAAAAGGAAGACCTTCCTCTCTGTCTCTCTCTCTCACTGTCCACTCTGCCTGTCAAAAATAAAAATAAAACAAAATAAAAAAGATTGACGACATCCCTTCCCTGAACTCAGCTACGGTTCTGTCCAAATCTAACTACTGTCAACAAATGTACACATTAGTGTGCACTAATACTTTCCCATAATGTGATATCTGACCACTTTGTATATCAAAACATATTGAGTTTTTCATCAATATACTCAAGTGTGCTAACATTCCCAAACTCTCTGAGATGAAAGTGAAGGAAATGGCACTAGAAAAGAAATATCAGACAACATGAGTGAGCTACTGTGTATCCACAGTTACCTGGAATGTAAATGGAGTAAACTCTCTAGTTATAAATATGTCAAGTGACTAAGTGAATTGATGAAAGCACTCATTCTATGCTTCTTACAACATAACTCCACATTTAGGGGCACATGGGCACTGAAAGTAACAAATACCATGAGATATTCCACTCAGGTTGAGTCAAAAGGAAAGCAATAAACGGATTTCTACCAGATAAATAAATTTCAAATTAAGTTGGTATACAGAGGTGGGAAGGTCATAAATTAATGATGAAGGATGTAATTCACCAGGAGAAAATAACAACTTTAAATGTGCATCCACCCAATACGCCTTCACCTCGATACAGAAAGGAAATGATAAGAGACCAGAACAGTGAGATTCCAGTACGTTAATGACAGAAAGGTGCTTTCTGTTTCTAGGAAAATCAAAGCTACCAAATGTGACAGGGTCATCCTATTCCCTTATCTTTTTCACACCTACACACCCATGTTCTTACACTAATGTATATGAAACCTTGAGGCTATTCCATCTAACAAAGAAGGTGTGTCATAGGAATATTACCATAAAACTGTGTTGTGAGATTCTCAAACTAACATGCTGTATCAGCACTGGGATATTTTTTTTCTTTTTTTTCTTAACTTTTATTTAATGAATATAAATTTCCAAAGTACAGAATATTGATTACAATGCTTTCACCCCCATAACGTCCCTCCAACCTGCAACCCTCCCCTTATCCACTCCCTCTCCCCTTCCATTCATATCAAGATTCATTTTCAATTCTCTTTATATACAGAAGATCAGTTTAGCATACATTAAGTAAAGATTTCAACAGTTTGCTCCCACACAGAAACATAAAGTGAAAGATACTGTTTGAGTACTAGTTATAGCATTAAATCACAATGTACAGCACACTAAGGACAAAGATCCTACATGAGGAGTAAGTGCACAGTGACTCCTGTTGTTGACTTAACAAATTGACACTCTTGTTTATGGCATCAGTAATCAACCTAGGCTCTTGTCATGAGCTGCCAAGGCTATGGAAGCCCCCTGAGTTCACTGACTCTGATAATTTTTAGACAAGGCCATGGTCAAAGTGGAAGTTCTCTCCTCCCTTCAGAGAAAGGTACCTCCTTCTTTGATGAGCACTGGGATATTTCACTAACACAGAGTTGTTGGGGCTTTAGCATCTGACAAAATTTTTTTTTGGCGTGATTTTGAGCATGGACATATTGATGGGAAACTCCATTTTCAGAGAAATCCACAACGGACGCTATGTTTTGCAGAAAGTGAGACATAGAGATGCCAAACAGAATTCATCATGTTGTGCTAATCAGAAAAGAATCACAGGAAACGAGAACTAAGGAAACAGGACTAAAAGCAAATAGAGTAGATACTTCTCTCCACTTGAAACTTCTTTTTTCCTTAAAAAATCCGTATTGTTACCTGATACATAAAGATTGAACATTAATGAAGCACCGTGTGATGTTTGCATGCACGAATACATTGTGTAATGTTCAACTGAATCCAACATATCTGCCTTCTCCAACGTTTATCGGTTCTTCTGGTGGAAACATTCAGTGTTAACCTGAAAATCTGAGTTCAATTCTTATAAGCAAGATACAACTTTTTCTAAGTCTGAACACTGATGTCCAGCACCTTCCCTCCATCTTTCTACAAACTGCTTCCTTGGGGCCAACACTGCGGCATAGCAGGTAAAGACTGTCTGCAGCGCTGGCACCCACATATGGATGTGGGTTGAGTCCCAGCGGCTCCACTTCTGAGCCAGCTTTCTGGAGTAGCCTGGGAAGGCAGTGGAGGATGGGCCAAGTCCTTGGGCCCCTACACAGACGCAGGAGACCAAGATAAAGCTCCTAGCTCTTAGCTTCAGGTCAGCATGGCTCCGGCCATTCTGGGAGTGAGCTAGTGGATGAAGAACCCCTCTATCTGTTTCTAATGCTGCCTCTCTGAAATCTGCTTATCAAATAAATGAGTAAATCTTTAAAAAAACAAGAAACCTAGCAGTTGTTCAATATTCTTGCTATGTTTCCACAGTTCAGTGTACATGATCAGTTTGGTGTTACTGTACATCAGTTTTGAACTGAAGGAACCATCTGGAACAATATCAATTTAAATGCAAATCAAACAATTAAAATAAAAGCACAAAACCTTTCAGCATTGTTCCAACCAAATGTGTTAAAACTGTCATGCTAAGACTCCATTTTATCTGGAAGGGAGTGTTCCAACTTCTGGATCTTCATATTTTTTCAGTGCTGGAGTTCAACCAGTTATCTGGGGATACTGGATTATTTGAATAAAAATTGGAGAATAGTAACATGACTTGAAGCACTGTTTCTTTCTCTCAAATGTCTTCTCTCACGGTGGCTTTCTAGAACAAACCTCATGTGACCATGCATTATAATATCACGGCTAAACTTACATATTATTTTTCCAAACAGGTGTTGTGAGATTGATTACAAGATGGAAACACTTATCCAGAACACATGAGGGGTCTAGGGCTCACAAATGGACCCAACACAAGGCACTTATGCCTTCACCTAGTACTGTTTAAGGAACATATTTTTCGGGTGTCCATGGGGCTGTGGGCATGAGGTGCAAGAAAGAGTTGAGACAGGATGCAGGCTCACATACAAAAACTTAGATGTCATAAGCACCATGGGAGATGGTGCCCATCAGTAACCATGAGTGAAAGGAAGGGAAAGGGCAGGCAGGCCAGAAGAATGCAGGCTTTGTGGTGCAAGTGTATGCTTGGCAGGAGCTGGGGACAGGGCAGGGAGGGGAAGAATGGCAGCCTCAGTGCAGACTCGTGTGTGCACAAGGGCAGCATGGGTGCTGTCCTAGAGTGAGACCAGGTTGACCTTGACCTCACTCACTGATGCACATCGATATCTTAGTATCAGAACATCTGCACCAAAATTACCATGGACTTCTCATTGCAGTTCAGTGTGACCCAAAACAAGCAAATAAAAAAGAGATGTTGACACAGAAATTGGTTGCAAGGACTTCACATGAGATAAAGATAAAAAAAGTTAATGCAAGGTTCTGGAGTAAGGGGGTTCTATTCAATGTTTGAAGGAAATGACGAGTTCATTCTTCATCTCTGTGTCTTCTTCTGCAATTGATATAGATGAGTGTAGGAACCTCGTGGCAGATACCACATACTTCTTCTCGAAAATCACAGAGTCTTTTGAACTGCAGGTCTCTTTTGATGGTCTTGGCAGACATGGGAGTCTCGGCGGTCCCAGGGTTCTTGGCGGTCTTAACAGTGCTAGTGTTCTCAGAGGTCTGGCAGTAATGGGGGTCTCTGTTAACAGAGTCTGGGCAGAATCAGCGGTTTCAGCGGACAAACTAGGATACAATGAGAGGGTCCGGCAATGAACACAGGGTTCAAAGAAAAGCAGGGACTGTTCCAGCTGAGCTGAGAGGGTCTCATATGGACTACATCACAGCCAGCAGCAGGAAGAGCACCCAGCCACTGGAAGGAACAGACACAGCAAGTGTGGTCACAAACACGATTTGAGACCCTTTCTCCTTTGTCCGAGTCTTTGTGCTCCTGACCTTGTCAAACACATCTGAACACAGCTTTAGCTGGGTCTCCAGGTTCTCAACGTTTCTCTACTAAGCAGTGTCAAATGCTGTCCTCATAACTGGATTTACACATTTGACCCAGGGTGACTTCCCTTAAGACTCTCCAAATTTGGACAAGGCATTCCAGAGACATATGTTGGAATACATAGTCTTTTTAGGAGGAACTTCACTTAGATTCATTTGACTTCCAATATTTGTTCTATTTTAATCTATTTGTGTGCAGCATTTTTATTAACTTTTAAAACATTTGTACCCTGTGGGGTATACACATGAACTCTGCATTCACAGAGTATACTTGGATCCAATCAGCATTCAGCCTCTGTAGTAGCCCACACACTTCCTCCACTGAGCAGTACATTCTCTGTTTCTCAGTCTTTCTATAGGAAATGCCAGATGTTCAGATCTATGTTTGCCCTACTGTGGTGGGGACACATGGGCACTCAAAGTAAAAAATATGTGTGAGATCTTCTACCCAGAATCAGGCCAAAGAAAAGCAATAATCTGGTTTCTACCACATAAATAAATTTGAAATTTAGTTGGGATAAAGCGATGGGGAGGTCATTATATAATGATGAAGTGTTTAATTCCCAGTAAGAGATTTAATTCCACAGTGAGAGAGGGGAGGAAAAGAGACAGAGATATTCAATCTTCTGTTCACTTCCCTGAAGGCAACAATGAGCAGGTCTGAGCCAGTCTGAAGCCTGATGCCAGGAGCTTCTTCCAGGTCTCCCACGTGAGTACATGGACCCAGACACTTGGGCCATCTTCTGCTCTGTCCCCAGGCAATTAGCAAGGAGCTGTATCTGGAGTGGAGCATCCAGGACATGAACTGGCATCATATGGGATGCTGGCATCATAGGCAGTGGCTGTATCCACTATGCCACCACATTAGCCCTTTGAATAATGAGATAATAAAAAAGTGGAAGGAAGCAATTTGGGAGCATTCACATGTACATTTCAAGTGTAAATATGTTGATGACCTCTTTGGACAACAATTGACTGCTGGAAAGTGAGCAAACAGAAACATTTCTACTTGACATGTTTGCATTTAAGTTTGTACTTGGATCAATATCAGGACATTTCTCTTTGATTTGGAGCCGTGTTTACTGCCTCCTGATCAAGAGAATCAGAGCTGAAGAGTTCAGGGGACAAATAAGGGATCCTCCCTATGTGGAGGTGGGACCCTTCACAGGTGGAGAGAGAAGGTGTTAGGCCAGGATCATGAACAGGGCTGGGCCCACTGTAGAGAGGAGGGGAGACCAGGTGAGAGCTCGGCCACAGACCTTTGAGTCTGCCCTGCTTGGGCTGTGGGAGCAGGCCCCTCTCAGGAGGATGGGGACTGTCTGGGCAGACCCTGGACAGCCAGGAAAGACCCCACTGTCCAGAGCCTCATTCCTTAGGTCACTTGTGGATTTTGTGATTCTTTTTACTTGTGGTGGTATCAGTCAGTTTCTTCCCTTTCAGGAGGTTTACACAAAAGAACTGCAAACTGTAATGACCTAAATGCTTGCAATAATTTACTATTTTAGGTGGTAGTTTAGATTTTTTGTATCATAATATATATAAGTAATTAGATACGTTATATGTTATAATACATGAATATATGGAGTTTCTACATAATATTATACAAACAATGCATATACATTATACAGAATTATTATATCAATATAATTTTATAGAAATATGGTCTGTGTAATAATACATATTTCCATGACCTGCCATAACTAATTTGTAATATTGATTACCAATGTGTTAGCTTTTCACTGTGCATATATTTCTTCTAAAGGAATTACCAAAACAATTTATATTGAAGTGTCTCCTTGCCATGAGTGATGAGTTTTCATCTTTCACACAGCAGATACAGAGTAGTAAGGAAGTGAGGAAGGGTTGTGAGCATAGCTGCCTGCCTTACCTTGCAGTGTTGAGCCTGTGGAAAGGGGCACCCAGCCACTGCTCTCTGCCACACAGCAGGTTTGGCTGCCCATAACTCTTGTTTTTTCCTTTAAAGGTTTCATTTATTATTTTATTTGAGAGGTAGAGTTACAGACAGAGAGAAAGGTCCTCCATCCATCCACTGGCCAATCCCCAAATGGCCACAAAGGCTAGAGCTACGCCAATCTGAAGCCAGGATCAGGAGTTTCCTCCGGGTCTCCCACAGGAGTGCAGGGGCCCAAGGACTTGAGCCATCTTAAGAATGCTTTCCCAGGCCATAGGAGAGAGCTGGATCAGAAGTGAAGCAGCTGGGACTCGAACTGGTGCCCATTTGAGATGCCAGCACCGTAGGTGGAGGACTAACCTACTGTGCCACAGCACTGGTCCCACCTCTCACTCTTACTGATCAGAAAATCGAGACCACGGCATTACCAGCAGGAATGAAATTCCTTTCTCTGGGCCAGATCTTTGCCGTAGCTGTGTACACAAGAGCAGCTGAGGGTGCATGCCGGGTCCTGGGTGAATGGGATTGGTTTCTTACAAAAGAGGGCCTTACAGAGACCTTGTCCTTGTCCCTCCACCATGTGAACACATACTGAGAAGACGCCCATTAGGAAGCAGGAAACAGGCCCTCACTAGACGGTGGTCTGTTGGCTCTCTCATTATGGACTACCCAGTGCCCAGAACTGTGCTGTTCAAAAACTCCCTACCCCATGGCATTTTGCTATATCCTCCGAGATGACCTATGACAAAAGTCACATGGGGTCTCATGCACCATGGTCTAAGGAAGCCCAAGTATCTCACTGAGGGACCCCCGTGGGGAATAGCTGAGGCCACTTGCAATTGTGGACTAGAAAACATTGACACACCTGTTTTCTGGGGGCAAAAATGCCTATTTGTAATGTTCGGGACATGTTTCTGGCTGCAATTCTTCCAGCTACAGATGTTCACAACCAATTGCCAGCCATATAAGTGAGCTGTCATGACACTGATTTATTTCCCACGTTCTTGCAGATCCGTTCCTTCTGATGCTGTATGGAGTCAGGTAAAGATGTGCAATTTTAAGTCACTAAGTTTGGTGGTGTTTTCATACACAGTGGTAGGTGAACACTGCATATTTCTCTCAGGGATAACAGCTGGACTTGTGCATATTCTGTGTGTAGTTTTGTTTCTCCATAATATTGATGAAGTAGGATGAAATCTTCTCATGTTATTTCTGAAACAAATATCACAGCATGGTTAGGTGATGCATAACACTGTTGTATTGGAAACCTTGTCCTATGATCTTGAAGTTTCTTAATGAGTCCTGGGTTGTTGAATGGGAAAGGAGAAAAAAAGCCCAGGGAAGCACATAAGTACTGTTGAAATCTGTTGCACTCCAGTTGTGATTGTCAATAGAGTTCAGAAAACCAAAAAACACTAACAGCAAAGAGAGAGGAAAGGGAGTCTCTGTTGAAGGGGTTCTCTAAGCCCTCATGTTACTACAGCACTATAGAAATAGCAAAGTTATGTAGTCATCTTATGTGTCCCTAGTGGATGAATGCATAAAGGAAATGGGCAGCACGTGCACAGTAGAGCACTGCTCAGCCTTGAAAAGGTTAATCCTGTCTGTCATGGCAACTTTAATGGGACTGGATGACATCATGCTAAATACATAAGTAAAACAAATCAGATTCATGAAGACAAAGACTGCAAGATCTCACTCATATGGGAAATGTAAAAAAGTTGATCCTACAAGTAGAAGGTAGGATGGTGGAGTGAGGAGTTAGGGTATCAGACAGGTTGGGCAAAGGGGCTAAAGTCACAGTTAGACAGGAGGGATATTTCCTGCTCTTCTATTGCACAGGGGTTTTACTATAGTCTGTAAAAACACAATGCATATGTGAAAATCTGTGGATTTTGCATGGTTCCTTGCTAAGAAATGAGAAATACTTGAGTTGATGGATAAGCTATTTACCCTGAATTGATCTTTACACTAGGTGTGCATGTGACAGAACTTTAAACTGTGGAAGATAAACCTACACAATTATTATGTGTCAACTAAAAGAACAGAGATTCTGGCATTAAAAATATCAACCAGATGTTTTTCAATATAGAAAGCAAGAATTATTTCAGTATTGAAATGGGGTCAAGATTTTGCTATAGGGGAGAGGTTGGACTCAATTGTCATGAAGCAGAAGGCAGGAGATTTAAACTGCTGCAGTAGAAGAGCAGGGAAGTTCTGGGGAGGGCAGTGCGGAGGTTGGTCAATGTCATCAGGTCATCTGTGCTTGATAATCTGCATTGAATGAAGTTAGACTCCCAGCTGCCCACAGAGATGGTGGTTATGTTTTTGGAAAACTGCCTTTCAAAGGAATGGCTCCTTGTGACTCACTCTCCACTTTCTCATCCTGTCTCCTGAGCTGCTGATTTAAGGGATACAATGCCTTGTGAGTGTTCAGTAGAGAAACAGAGTGTGCTTCTCCCTACTGAGCATCGTGTCTTCTACGGGCTAAGTTACCTTGGTTGTTAGAAAGAAACTCACATCTTCCTCATCATCTCTGTGCAGGACTTCATGCCTTTCATTGCCCAGCATGTATTTCAGTAACAACAAGCAAATGTGCTGCTGCCTGAATTCCTTCATCCACTCAGAGTGGACAGGGGTGCTCCATCCCTTCTCTGTACCTTCCTATTGATTCATAAATGACTCTTTGACTTCTTCCTTCTCTCTTCCCACCTTACTCCTCCAACAAGTAGGAGTCAGACCCTGGCCCTGTACATCTCTCTCCCTTATCCCTTTCTCTTTATCTAAAATACCCTTAAGTCTCATTTTTTAAGTCTCATTTTAATCTAAGTTTTCCACATAATTAATATTTCAATTAAGATCACCATGAAATCCTTCCTTGTCATATTCTTCCTCTGTTCCAAAGTCCTAACGCTTCATGAAGGCACACTCTACTTATTCACTTCTCATATGTTTAAGTCTTCAGTGATTTTCATCAGTCATTCACTGTTTACTGTCACAGACTGTAAATACACGGGCTGATTTCCCTCTGTAGGTTTTGATAATCTACAAATTCTGGCAATAATAGTGCAGTTTTATGTCACCATGTTAGGTTGTTTAAATGTAATCACATAGGACTCTTCCAAAGGGCTTTATGGCCAAATCCAGATAGCTGATCTTGCAGACATGATGGATGAGTGCTGTGGGTCAGTGAGTATCTTGTGGATGGCAAGAGAGTCTAGGAGGAGGAAACACACACGACATCCCACCAGGATGTGAGCCTTGGGCTTCAGAGACATCCTCTTGTCAGTGAGCCTGACTTCCTGGGATGGAATAGGAAGAGAGGCTCAGGAATGATGCAATTCCCACAAGTGTTGTGTGTGTGTTTGGGTCACATGGGGACGGAGCAGCAGGAGATGCTATAGCTGTTCCAGGGCAGGTTGTGTATCTGTTATCCTTTACCCAGACCTACCTTGGCTCACTGATGTGTGGGATGTTAGATGTTAGAACACCAGCACCCTGCAGCCCTGTCAAGGACTTCCAAGTGCTTCTCTTCACTTTTCCCAGGTGTTCTTTTGAATTTGCATTTTACAGACAGTGTCAGGCTCCTAGCAGCTTAAATTAACTCAGAGGAGCTCAAATTGCAAGTTTAAATTAAGGGGATTTTATATTTAAAACCAACTCTGTTTGAATACATTTCAGCTTCTACTAAATATCAACAGATGACATGGATAAGAATTTATCAGTGTGATGGTCTGGTGCTTTATGTTGTAGGCCTGATGTTTTCGTGTTCGCAACCCTATCCCATCTGAACTAATGTTGATTTGATGGGGCTGGGAAACTCCAGATCTAAGTCTTTAATCTGGCTCTTTTAATAAAACTGAAGATTTTGTGTGAGTGGATGGTGGTTTCCCTGAGAAGTAAGGTGTCAGGATGTCTTCTACTGAAGCTGATAAAGATCCCTTGCCTTATTCCTGGAAAATGTCTCTCAGAATGAATCTCATCTGCAGGAATGCAAAGGGAAGAGACAACGGAGGTCAATAGATAGATGAGAACTATAACTGCAGATTTCTGGTCATTTTCTGCCCGAAGCCTGAGTTCAGCTCTGAAATTCCTAGAATTTGGAGCCAGAGTTTTGTAAAATGAGTTTCAGTTAAGATTTTAGGACTCAGATTTCCATGAATTCAAGTTAACATGCACATGAGCATCAAGAATACACACAAGAACTTTATGGGGTAGAACGGAAAGCACACGGCACAGCGGTTGCAACTGTTCCCCTCAGGACTCAAGAAAATAAGGAACTTGTTTTATTCTGTTCTTCATGATGTATGGCAGCAGCCTGGGTGCTTGACACCATGGATTGTGCAGCTCCTGCTACGGCGTTTCACAAACGGCAGGCATATGCCTGTTAAGCCATAACAGGCAGCCTTTTTGTCTGGGGAAAAAGGACAGCATCAGCCATTGAGCACTGGGATTACAGATGGGTGGCGGCAAAGGGAATGCTGGAGGAGTTACCTGTGGGTTGAGTGTGTTCATCATGTTGGCTGCAGTCCAGCTGGCAGCATGGACTACCCCAAGCAGTAGGAATAAACACACAGAGCAAGTGTTGGTCACTTGGAAATCCGTCCTCACTGTCCTCACATTTGTGTGCTCTGCCCCCATCACTCACACACATCTGAACACAATCTGGCTCATGATTCCAATTTCTAAACCTCCTCTTATAGACAGAGTTCAATATTTTCCTTATAATTAACCCTACTCATTTAGATAAAGAAAAACTAGTCCAAGTGTCTCTCTACATCGTAAACCTTGAGAATACCACACACAAATCTCAGAATCAAAAGTCTTTTCAGGAAAGTCTCAGATTCATTTGGCTTTCAGTGTTCAATTAACAGATTTGAATATCATGGGTTAAATAAAACCATCCAAGTTATTCTCCCGTGCTATTCCAGAGCTCCTGTCATCTCTATAGCTCTGTTGCCATGTTGGATCTCTCACCTGGAACTTGAAGAGCAGTGCTTTCTTCCTCTGTAAAGTACGTGGCCACATTCTGG
Source organism: Oryctolagus cuniculus (assembly GCF_964237555.1). Taxonomy (NCBI): domain Eukaryota; kingdom Metazoa; phylum Chordata; class Mammalia; order Lagomorpha; family Leporidae; genus Oryctolagus; species Oryctolagus cuniculus. The sequence continues at coordinate 112,660,686 of NC_091439.1, forward strand.
TCCTCTGTCCCAGATGTTGGTCTAGAACTTCATCAGTATTTACTGAGAGGAACTCAGCCTGGGCCTGCAGGGCCACCAGGAGAATGGCAGCAAGCAGAGCGAGGGTCCTCATGGCTGGGAGGCACCTGCAGGAGGGGAGAGCAGGGTGCGGGTGTGTGGACAGTGAGGTCTCAGTCTGTATTAGAGGAGGCTCAGACACACAGCCTGCAGTTAGGGAAGGTGTGCATTTGATGGGGAGAGGGAGGGCTGCCTTGGTCTTCAAGGTTTCCATGATGCTACTCTGCTCTTGCAGCTCATGAAAGCACAGGTCTGAATGCTTAGTGTCTCATCTAGGCTGAAGCTAACTGCTTTATCTTCCCATTTCACATTTGTTTGCTTGTATCCCTCAGTACCTAAAATGTAAGGTACAGAATGAAATTGATATTTTGAGCTTTGATGATCATTTAAAGCCTTTGTCTTCACTGTTGAGGAACAGTGTTTTTTTCTTCTTACTGTTTGTTGAACTCTTTACTCAGTGTTAAACTATTTACTTAGTCTTATGAGTATAAATCTTCGTAAAAATTAGAGTGGAAATAGGAAAGAGCAGAGGAAGAAGGGTGGGAGCTTCAGTGGGAGGGAGGGTAGGGTGGGAAGTGTCACTATGTTCCTCCACCTATATATGAAATTCATGAAATTTGTATACCTTAAATAAAATTTTTAAAAAATTCAAGATGGAGAAGAAGCACTGCTTTCATTCCATAAGTTCAGCGAAGAAATGCATGGCTACAAGGTTGTCTAGCCCCACCTAAGACAAGGATTTACAAGATTATTGTATGAGACTTAAGGTGTTTTACACCAACCCCAACCCAAGGAGCCATGAGATGTCTCAAGGTTTGTAACAGTGGTGGCTGAGCCTAATCCAAGGGGCAGATTCTCACCTTAGGGGGGCAGTGACTTTAGGTCATGGGGCAGACTCAGAAACTTCTGTGTTTGAGGAAGTGGGCACAGGTTTCAGCCAGTATATGATCAAATTTTGGCTATTTTGGGGACATGGGAGCTAGGTTCTAGAGGTTTAGTAGCTGACTGCAGGAACCTGGTGGATGTATGTACAGAGTACAAGGAGAAGTGGTGGAGTGAGCATGTGGGGAAGGCCCCATAGTTGTGCTACGCTCTGGTGGGCAACAGCTCTGCCTCTTTGTATAAGGCACATCCTGCGATCTTTAGGTACTTATCTCCTGAGGAAGGAGGGAGGGACATTATGTGGAAGCCATTCACAGCTTTGCAGAACTCATTGATTGTGTCATAAACTGATTTGTTTTTGTGGTTTCCTTGTAATGCAGAGTAGAGCTAATCTGGCTACAAGTATGATAAATAGCAACCTCAGCAAACGAGCACTCCATGGGGTCACCTGTGAGATACTTAGCAGAGCATAAGCTAAGGTGAGCAGCATCACAAGGGGCATGCATGCTGTGTGTGAACCAGGGGTTTGTCTAGGTCCATATCCTGGGTAATGGTGTGATGCTGGTGACTGGTCAAAGTGAGACTCATTGAAGTCTCGAGTGAAGATACTGTTTCTCTTAATGATATCTTGGGCTTGGGAGTTGTGGTCTGAGGTGGTGTCATCTGCACCAACAACCTGGTGGACTAGGCTGGTATAAATCAGGCATCAGCCATCCATAAGGGGATCATCTTCCCAGAAACCCCTACCAGGAATGAAAGTAACTTGACATTCTCATTCTGATGGCTAATGAAAGTGCCAGGGCCTCTGGAGAGTTTCCCCAAGGCCTTGTTTTATTGCCTGTGTTGCACAATCCTTGGGGCCCCTATGGGTTTTCATGGGAGCTTTGTGGCAAGTGCCTCAGTGCTCTCCTGGGAGGCATGGGTGCTTCCTTCTGCATGAAGTGTAAAGTGGAGCCCTGTGTGCATCTCTGAGCTGGGACAACCTTAATTGTTTTCTCTGCATATGAGGTGCATACCCTCAGTATTGTGGTCCCCGGGGTCTCGGGAAAAACAGATACTCGGACGCTGCTTCTCGGCCTTCAGTAGGCTTTATTTAAACAGGATAGAAAGAGAAACCCTTGAGCAAGGGGAGCTCCGAAAGAAAGGGGAAGCTCCCGTTACTATTTCACGAATGGCTTATATAGTATAACATTGCAGAAGCATGTAATGCAAGCTTAGTCCATGCTACAGTCCATGCGGCGGTGCTCCAGTCGGGTGCCTGATCACGCACAGTCCATGTGCTCCTTGTCCAACCATAAAGGTGATCACGTGTCTTCATCCAATCAAGCTCCTGGTCACGTAGCAGGCGACTCGGGTGCTAACAACAAGCTTCCACCTGGTGTTTTCTCAGCCTTGGTCAGTGGGAAAAGAAGTACGGGAAGCCCCAAGGCCATAGTTGTAGACTCAACCCTGGGGTTATGGAAAGGTCCCGATATCGCAGCTCCCGGCTGCTCCTCTTGCAATCCAGCTCTCTGCTATGGCCTGGGAAAGCAGTAGAAGATGGCCCAAGTGCTTGGGCCCCTGCACCCACATGGCAAATCCGGAAGAAACTCCAGGCTCCTAGCTTCGGATCAGCACAGCTCTGGCTGTTGCAACCATTTAGGGAGTAAACCAGTGGATGAAAGGCCTCTCTCTATCTCTACCTCTCTATGTAACTCTGTCTTTCAAATAAATAAAAAATCTTAAAAAAAAAAAAAGAAGAAGACAATATCAGAAGGTATAAAATCTACTGGTAAGAAGATTAACTATCCAGAAAAATTTAGAATTCTCTAATATCTTAAACATTGTCACAAACAAGTAATATCTTTAGTATGCAAAGAAAAAAACAGTTAAAAAATAAATACATTACTATATTGAGAAGGCAAGGTAAACAGATGTAAGATGGTACATCAAATATTAAATGGAACTCAGTTTTTAATAGCATTGTTATCTCTTATTTTAACTTCTTTTTTTACCTTTAGAATAAATTTTAAGTTGCCACCATTTCAACAAAGCTTGTTACAGCCAAAAGAAGTTTTGGTAAACTTCATGATAACCAAAAAGCATAATTCTATTATAGACACATCAAAAACTATAAACAAAGAATCAAAACTCAATGATAGAAATCAATAAATAATAAAGGAAGATTGTAAGAAAAAATAAAGGTTAAAACAGACATAATTGAAATATGAATGTATAAATACAAGAGATACTCATAGTGATTAAAGGGACATCAAGTCCACTGATATCCAGATATTTCAAAAGTGAAGGAACTGGCACTAGAAATCAAGTGTCCGTATGGCAGTAGTGAGGTGTTATTAACAATAACCACCTTGAAACAAATAGGTTAAACTCTAACAAAACTATATCAAGTGACTTAATGGATGAAGAAAAGGGCCAATCACATGTTGCTTACAAAAATGCCACCTCTAACACACACATACACTGAAGGGCTAGAACTACATAGCACACACAATGGAAGAAGAAAGCAGGAGCCACCATTCATACATCAGATAAGGCAGATTTTCAACCAAAAGTAGTCAAAAGCAACAAGACAGGTCATTATAGCATGATAAAAGATTGAATTCTGATAGAGAACAACTTTTAATTTACATCAACACAATATGAGGGCACCCAATACATAAAGCAAATATAGAGAGACTTAGAAAGGAGGCAGAGGTGCCAGAGTTGTGGCATGGTGGGTTAAGCTGCCATCTGCTATGCTGGCATCCCATATGGGTATTGGTTCGAGACCTGGCTACTGCACTTCCCAACCAGCTCCCTGCTAATGTTCCTGGGAAAGCAGAGGAAGATGGCCAAAGATTTGGGCCCAGGTACCCAAGTGGGAGACCTGGAAAAGCTCCTGGCATCAGCCTGGTCCAGCTCTGGCTGTTGCAGCCATTTGGAGAGTGAACCAGTAAATGGAAGATTCTCTCTCTCTCTCTCTCTCTCTCTCTCTCTCTCAACTCTGCCTTTCAAATAATAAGTAAATGTTAAAAAAAAAAAAAAGGAAGACAGAGGTGACAATACAATAATAACAGAGTGCTTTAATACCCCGTGGAAGGACATTCTTTGCATATGTGGTGCTGGGAAAATTGCAGAGACACATGCAGAAGAATGACACTAGAGCTCATCACCCCTTACTTACAAAAATTAACTCAAAATGGACTAAACAACTAAACATAACACCTCAATCTTTAAAACTAACAAAAAGAAACATGGGAAAGAAACTTGAGGATATCAGATTGGACACAGATTTTTTTTTTTTAATCAGGCCTAAAGGCATAAGAAAGAAAAGCCAAAATAAGCAAATGGGATTTCAACAAACTCACAAGCTTCTGAACAGCAGAAAAAACAATCAAGAATAAAGAAACATGGCCCGCACCGCGGCTCAATAGGCTAATTCTCCAGCCTGCATCGCCAGCACACCGGGTTCTAGTCCCGATCAGGGCACCGGATTCTGCCCTGCTTCCCCCTCTTCCAGGCCAGCTCTCTGCTGTGGCCCGGGAGTGCAGTGGAGGATGGCCCAAGTGCTTGGGCACTGCACCCCATGGGAGACCAGGAGAAGCACCTGGCTCCTGGCTTCAGATCGGGGTGGTACGCCGGCCGCAGCAGCCATTGGAGGTGAACCAACAGTAAAGGAAGACCATTCTCTCTGTCTCTCTCTCTCTCTCACTGTCTACTCTGCCTGTCCAAAAAAAAAAAAAAAAAGGAAAAAAAAGAAAAAGAAAAAAGAATAAAGAAACAATGTACAGAATGAGAAAAATATATTTGTAAGGGGCTACAAACCAGAAACCATAAAGACAAAACTCAGTAGCATAAATAACATATAAATAATTCAAAGAAAAAGGGCAGAAGATGTAATAATTTTTCAAAAGGAAGCATATAAACAGCTATAAAATACAAGAGAAAATTCAACTTCACCAATCATCAGGGAGATGCAAATGAAAACCACAATGAGATTTTGGTTCACTCCAGTTTTACTGGTTGTTATCAAATGATAACAAGTGCTGGCAAGAACATGAAGAAAAGGGAACCCTAGCACATGGTTGGTGGGAGTGCAAATTAGTATAGTCACTCTATAAAATGGTAGGTAGGTTCCTAAAATTCTAAAAATAGAACTACCATGTGACCAAGCAACACCAAAAAGGAAATGAAATCAGTCTGTCAGAGACAACTGTACTCCCCATAGCCAAGAAATGGAATAAAATCTAAATGTCCATCAACTGACGAATGAAAAAAGAAAAATGTGATACATATACACAAGGGATCACTTGCAACAACAAGATGGAACTGGAGATCATTAAGGGCAGAGAAATAAGCCAGGCCTCATGAAGACACATTATTCTATTATAGTTCCATAGATCCAGAACTAGACAAACACGGCATGATATAACTTTTATGTGGATTTCCTGTAAGTTGAGAGGGAATGGTGGTTACCAGAGGTGGGGAGTGGTGAGTCAAGATTGATCAGTGAGTACCGAGTTACTGTTTTATAGCAGAAAGAAGTTCTGGTGTTCTTCACTATAGATAATGAAAATTCATTGCACACACATTTTAAAAACCAGGAAAAAGGATGAGCTCCCATCTCTGCTCTCAGCCCTCAGTTCTGGTGCCAATCAAACCACTATTAACATTTATGCACTTTTCAGCACTTATTTTCCCTTCAATCAACATTATGAATACTTTGTACATTAAAACATACACAGTTCTACATTAATTTTAGTAAGTTTAAACTATTCCAGTGTTTGTATAAACCATCACCCAACTACTTTTCTATTAATAATATATCACTCAATTTTTAAAATTTGGTTATTCTTGTACTTTTCAAATAATAAAATACTTTCCTAAGTCACGAAATTCATATGACAAATTTAGAAGAAGAATTTCAGGGTCAAACAACATAGGCTATATATTGGGGATACTTTCACTTTTCCTTCCATAGAAGTTGTCCCAATATGGCTTTTAAAAATATAGTTGTTTGTCCTCCTGCTTCCATGAGCAGTGGAATGTTCAAAGGAAATTAAATTGGCAAACAATCAAGCTATCTGCACATTAATGTTTATTGCAGCTCAATTCACAATAGCTAAGACCTGGAACCAACCCAAATGCCCATCAAAAGTAGACTGGATAAAGAAATTATGGGACATGTACTCTATAGAATATTATACAGCAGTCAAAAACAACGAAACCCGGTCATTTGCAACAAGATGGAGGAATCTGGAAAACATCACGCTGAGTGAACTAAGCCAGTCCCAAAGGGACAAGTATCATATATTTTCCCTGATCGGTGACAACTAACTGAGCACCAAAGGGGAAACCTGTTGAAGTGAAATGGACACTATGAGAAACAGTGGCTTGATCAGCTCTTGTCCTGACTGTTGATGTACAATGTAATAATTCATCCATTTTAGTATTTTTTTTGTTCTAGTACTATTGGTTGAACTCTGTAATTAACACACAATTATTCTTAGGTGTTTAAATTTGAACTCAAAAGTGACCCTATTAGGAATTTGGAAAACATTATGCTTACTGAAATAAGCCAGTTCCAAAGGGACAAATATCATATGTTCTCCCTGACTGGTGACAACTAACCGAGCACCAAAAAGGAAACCTGTTAAAGTGAAATGAACACTATGAGAAATGGTGACTTGATCAGCCCTTGCCCTGTTTTTTTTTTTTTTTTTACATTTTTTAATTTAATAAATATAAATTTCCAAAGTACAGTTTATGGATTACAATGGCTTCTCCCCCATAACTTCCCTCCCACCCTACCCCTCCCATCTCCTGCTCCCTCTCCCATTCCATTCACATCAAGATTCATTTTCAATTCTCTTTATATACAGAAGATCGATTCAGTATAATTAAGTAAAGATTTCATCAGTTTGCACCCACACAGAAACACAAAGTGTAAAATACTGTTTCAGTACTAGTTATAGCATTACTTCACATTGGACAACACACTAAGGACAGATCCCACATGAGAAGTAAGTACACAGTGACTCCTGTTGTTGACTGAACAATTTGACACTCTTGTTTATGGCGTCAGTAATCTCCCTAGGCTCTAGTCATGAGTTGACAAGGCTATGGAAGCCTTTTGAGTCCGCCAACTTCGATCTTATTATGACAGGATCATAGTCACAGTGGAAGTTCTCTCCTCCCTTCAGAGAAAGGTACCTCCTTCTTTGATGACCTGTTCTTTCCACTGGGATCTCACTCGCAGAGATCTTTCATTTAGATCTTCTTTTTTTTTTCCAGGTCTTGTCTTTCCATGCTTAAAATACTGTCATGGGCTCTTCAGCCATATCCAAATGCCTTAAAGGCCAATTCTGAGGCCAGAGTGTTATTTATGACATCTGCCATTCTATGAGTCTGCTGTGTATCTCACTTCCCATGTTGGGTCACTCTCTCCCTTTTTGATTCTATCAGTTAGTATTAACAGACACTAGTCTTGTTCGTGTGATCCCTTTGACTCTTAGACCCATCAGTGTGGTCAATTGTGAACTGAAATTGATCACTTGGACTAGTGAGATGGCATTGCTACATGCCACCTTGTGGCATTGTATTGGGATCCCCTGGCATGATTCTATCTCCACCATCTGGGGCAAGTCTGATTGATCATGTCTCAAATTGTACATCTCCTCCCTCTCTTATTCCCACTGTTATATTTAACAGGGATGACTTTACAGTTAAAATTTAAACACCTAAGAATAACTGTGTGTTAATCACAGAGTTAACCAATAGTACTAGAACAAAACAAAGAGAAAATACTAAAATGGATAAAGTATTACATTGTACATCAACAGTCAGGACAAGAGCTGATGAACAATTTAATACGTTATCCCTCTTAGTATTTTTTTTCTTTGTTCTACTTAATACTTTTGGTTGAATACTGTAATCAATACACAGTTATTCTTAAGTGTTTAAACTTAACTGAAAAGTGATTGCTGTTAAATATAAGAGTGGGAATAAGAGAGGGAAGAGATGTGCAATTTGGAACATGCTCAAGCTGACTTGCCCCAAACAGTAGAGTTAGAAACGTACCAGGGGATTCCAATTCAATCCCATCAAGGTGGCATGTAGCAATGCCATCTCACTAGTCCAAGTGATCAATTTCTGTTCACAATTGATCATAATGATAGGAATAAGAGCCAAAGGGATCACATAAACAAGAATAGTGTCTGCAAATACTAACTGATAGACTAAAAAAGGGAGAGAACGATCCAACATGGGAAGTGAGATACTCAGCAGACTCATAGAATGGCAGATGTCCTAAACAGCACTCTGGCCTCAGAATCAGCCCTTAAAGCATTTGGATATGGTTGAAAAGCCCATGAGAGTATTTTAGGCATGGAAAGCCAAGACACTCTGGCAAAAAAACAAAAACAAAAACAAAACAAAACAAAAAACCCATAAAACCTAAATGAAAGATCTCTGCGAGTGAGATCCCAGTGGAAAGAACAGGTCATCAAAGAAGGAGGTACCTTTCTCTGAAGGGAGGAGAGAACTTCCACTTTGACTACGACCTTGTCTAAATATGATCAGAGTCGGTGAACTCAAAAGGCTTCCTTAGTCTTGGCAACTCATGACTAGAGCCTAGGGAGATAACTTATGCCATAAACAAGGGTGTCTATTTGTTAAGTCAACAACAGGAGTCACTGTGCACTTACTCCTCATGTAGGATCTCTGTCCTTAAGGTGCTGTACATTGTGATTTAATGCTATAACTAGTACTCAAACAGTATTTTTCACTTTGTGTTTCTATGTGTAGTGTTGAAATCTTTACTTAATATATGCTAAACATATCTTCTGTATATAAAGAGAATTGAAAATGAATCTTGATGTGAATGGAAGGGGAGAGGGAACGGCGAAGGGGAGGGTTGTGTGTGGGAGGGAAGTTATGAGGGGGGGAAGCCATTGCAATCCATAAGCTGTACTTTGGAAATTTATATTCATTAAATAAAAGTTAAAAAAAGAGAAAGCTTTGTAATTACTCAATTCCATCATCTCTTCTTCCTGCCTTGTCCAGGGATAAAGTGTTCTTTGCTCAAAATAATGGATGTCCCAGACCTTCTCACACTTGAGGATCTATAAGAGAGTTCTGACTAGTAAAACATAACTCCTAAGAAAATATCTCAGAAGCTGGAGCTGTGGTGCAGCAGGTTAAAGCCCCTACCTGTGCATCGGTATCACACATGTGTGCTGGTTTGAGTCCCGGCAGCTCCACTTCTGATCCAGCTCTCAGCTGTGGCCTGGGAAGGCAGTAGAAGATGGGCAAGTCCTTGGACCCCTGCATCTGCATGGGAGACCTGAAAGACGCTCCTGGCTGTTGGCTTCGGATCATCCCAGCTCTGGCCACTGTGGTCATTTGGGGAGTGAACAGCAGATGGAAGACCTCTTTCTCTCTCTCTCTTTCTCTCTCTGGCTCTACCTCTCTTTGGAACTATCTTTCAAATGAATAATATAGATCTTTAAAGAAAAGGAAAATATCGCCTGCAATGACAATTTAAATATTTGTCTTTGCTTCATATCTTTCATCATGTTATTTTTTTTTAATTTTTTTTTTGACAGGCAGAGTGGACAGTGAGAGAGAGAGACAGAGAGAAAGGTCTTCCTTTTGCCATTGGTTCACCCTCCAATGGCTGCCACTGCCGGTGCGCTGCAGCCGGCGCACCGCGCTGATCCGATGGCAGGAGCCAGGTACTTCTCCTGGTCTCCCATGGGGTGCAGGGCCCAAACACTTGGGCCACCCTCCACTGCACTCCCTGGCCACAGCAGAGAGCTGGCCTGGAAGAGGGGCAACCAGGACAGAATCCGGTGCCCCAACCGGGACTAGAACCCAGTGTGCCAGTGCCACAAGGCGGAGGATTAGCCTAGTGAGCCGCGGCGCCGGCCTCATCATGTTATTTTTTATTGTTCTCCCTCTGATTTCCTGAATCTTAGAAGTAGCTGGACTTGCAGGAACATCTTTTAATCAAGAGGGAAACGAATGATTGCCATGGGTGGTGCGGCAGGTCGTTACAAGATTCCTTGGTCCTTGAGGCCCTGGTTGTATAACTTCCAGCACACACTGGCTTGGGGTTGCTGTGTCTTGGGAACAACCTGATTGCGACTTTTGGAATCCTCTGTTTGCTGAGTTTCTGATGTTAGTGAGTGAGAGCAGCCTGGTATCTGTGTTGTGAGTGCTAATGAATTTTCCCCATGTGGTAGGTAAAAATCTCTGTGGCTTTGATTTGTGTTTCCTTATAGATTAGGGTACACATTTTCTTGCTTCACAAGTTCTTTTGCTAGAATTCTATCTTGCAAATTGTTTCCTCCATTTTCTCTTCCTCAACTCCTCATTCAGATATACAAGTATACATTTCCCTTATCACTGAAGATGATTCCTACTCATTCACTCATAATTAGATTGCCACCAAAGAAATAAAATGGAAAGAGAGTCACTCTTTATATTCTGTTCTTATGGAGACTACCCCTTCTATAAAGTTCATATGAGATAATTTGCCCTTTTAAGGAACTAATTCTTTGCCCCAGATTTTCTCTATGTGTCCTCAATTAATGTCAGATTTAAATTTTCCTTTTTTAATCATTGGAGAAAAGAGTGCCAAACTACCATAGAAATAACTTGCATAGCAGCAAAAATGTTTAAGAATCTTAATAATATCCAGTAGCAAAAATAAGGATTTCCTTTAAACATTCAGCAGCAGAATCTATAGTTAACCAGAAATATTCTGAAGCTGGAGAGCCATGTAAAGAGATCCTGAACATGCCACAGGCAATCACTGCCATGTAAAATTCTCTTCCCAGGGCAAATATCTTTGAAGAAAAAAATCTAAAGGGGTAATGTTAATTAAAGCATTTGTCACACAAAAAAAGGCAAAGGATGACTATGAGAAACAACGTCTTGATCAGCCCTTGTTCTGAGTGTCGAAGAATAACTTACTATTTTATTCCTTTCAGTATTTTTGTGCTACTTAATAGCATTGGCTGAACCTTTTATTTAACACACAATTATTCTTAGTCATTTAAATTTAACCGAAAAATGATCCCTGTTAAATATAGGAGTGGGAATAAGAAAGGGAAGAGATGTACAGTTCGGCGCAAGCTCATGCGGACTTAACCCTAATGGTAGAGCTAGAAATGAGCCAAGGGATTCCAGTTCAATCCCATCAAGGTGGCATGTACCAATGCCATTTTACTTGTTAAAGTGATCAGTTTAAGTTCATAATTGATCAAAAAGATAGGAGTAAGTGTCAACGTGATTACATAAAAAAGGCCAATGTCTTCAAATAATAATTGACAGAATTAAAAAGGAGAGAACAATCTAGCATGGGAAGCAGGATATACAGCAGACTCATAGAATGGCAAATGTCCTAAACAGCACTCTGGCTTCAGAATTAGCCCTTAAGACATTCAGATCTGTCTAAAAAGCCCATGAGAGTTTCGCAGGCATGGAAAGACAAGACACTGTGTCTCACTAGGCTAATCCTCCGCCTAGCGGCGCCGGCACACCGGGTTCTAGTCCCGGTCGGGGCGCCGGATTCTGTCCCGGTTGCCCCTCTTCCAGGCCAGCCCTCTGCTGTGGCCAGGGAGTGCAGTGGAGGATGGCCCAGGTGCTTGGGCCCTGCACCCCATGGGAGACCAGGAAAAGCACCTGGATCCTGGCTCCTGCCATCGGATCAGCGCGGTGCGCCGGCCGCAGCGCGCCGGCCGCGGCGGCCATTGGAGGGTGAACCAACGGCAAAGGAAGACCTTTCTCTCTGTCTCTCTCTCTCACTGTCCACTCTGCCTGTCCAAAAAAAAAAAAAAAGAAAGACAAGACACTGTGTCAAAAAAAAAAAAATGACCTAAATGAAAGATCTCTGTGAGTGAAATCCCAGCGGGAAGAACGGGCCATCAAAGAAGCCAGTATCTTTCTCTGGAAAGAGGAGAGAATTTCCACTTTGAATATGGCTATGTCTAAACAAGATTGGAGTTGGTGAACTCAAGAGGCTTCCATAGCCTTGGCAGCTCAACACAAGTTTCATGGGTGATTACTGATATCAAAAATAAGAGTGTCAATTGTTAAATCAATAATCAGAGTCACTGTGCACCTGCTACCCATGTGGGACCTCTGTCCTTAAAGTGTTGTACTATGTGAATTAATGGTAAATCTACTGCCCAAACAGTACTCTATACTTTGTGTCTCTTTCTGGGTGCAGCCCGTTGAAATCTTTACTTAGCATATACTAAGTTGATCTTCTTATATAAAGATAATTGAAAATGAATCGTGATGAAGAATGGGATGGGAGAGGGCATGGGAGATGGGATGGTTGCAGGTGGGAGGGAGGTTATTGGGGGGAAAAGCCATTATAATTTAAAAGTTGTACTTTGGAAATTTATATTTATTAAATAAAAGTTGAAAGAAAAGGCAGAGGATGAAGAGAAAAATACTAAAGAATGCAGTCAGGTGATGGTCAGAAAATCAGAGAACCCTAACAGAAATCCCAAAGGCAGTAGCAGTAAAAATCAAGGGAGAGCTGAGTTTGTGGATACATGTAAGCAAACCTGAGGATAATATCAATAAGAAGCATATCTTGTGTAATAAAGGAAATGGAAAGATAGATGTAAAATACACAGTAGTAACAAGAATAGACAATGAAATCTATTAAAGGGACACTGAATGTGCCAACATTCTGATACTACCTGAGATGAAATATAAGATATGACACTTGAAAATAAACGTCACACAGCAGGAGTTTTTTAAATCCATCCAACCAGTCTATTAATTGGAGAGGATAGGCCTTTTATATTCAAGGTTATAATTGATAAGTAATGACTTAATCTTGTCATTTTTCTCATAAATATTCCTGTTGCTTGCTTTGGATGTCCTTTGTACTTCTACTAGGAGATTTTATCTCTTCACATGCTTTCATAATGATGACTTTCGTTATGTTTCTCTGTGTTGCACATCCTTAAGTATCTTTTCTAAGGCTGGATGAGTGGTGACAGTCACGTTCTGTTTGTTTTAGATAGTCTTTATTTCACCTTCAATTAAAATGAGAGCTTTGCAGGCTACTGTATTCTGGGTTTATTGCTTTTCACCTTTGTGAAATTTTACTTTGTGAAATTCACCTTTGTGAATTGTACTATATCTCTCCATTCTTTCCTGTTTGTAGGGTTTCTGATGAGAACTACATAAGATCCAATCTATTTGATGCTTGCAAGAAACACAGCTCACCAACAAAGATACAAAGAGACTGAAAAGAAAGGATGGAAAAAATATTCCATGCTAACAAAAAGCAAAAAAGAGCAAGGGTAGCCATCCTTATATCAAGCAAAATAGACTTTATTGCACAAATTTTTAAAAGATTCAGAGAAAGACATCATGTAATGAATAAGTGATAATTCACCAGGAAGATATGACTATAGTAAATGTATATGCACCCAATTCCAGGGAACCTGACTATTTAAAACAAATGTTTATAGATATAAAGGGAGAAATGGATTCAAATACAATAGTAATAGGGGACATCAATGCACCACTTTCATCAATGAACAAATCAACTTGACATAAAAGAGAAATATAAGTCAACATCCCTGATGGAAAGAGATGCAGAAATCCTCCACAAAAAATGTTAGCTAATTGAATCCAACAACACATCAGAAAGATCATTCACAAAGACTAAGTGGGATTTATCCCTGGTATGTAGGGATGGTTCAACATTCACAAATCAATAAATGTGATACATGACACTAACAAATTGAAGAATAAAAGACATGATTTTCAATAAATACAAAGAAAGCATGTGATAAAATGCAACTTTCTTTCAAAATAAAAACCTTAAGCAAATTGGTTAGAGAAGGAACATTTCTCAACCCAATCAAGGCAATATATAGGAAAACCACATCATACTGAATGGGGGCAAGTAGGAAGCATTTCCACTAAGATCCAGAACCAGAGAGGGTTCCTCATTCTCGCCATTGCTATTCAATATAGTTATGGAAGCTTTTCTTAGAGCCATGAGGGAAAAAAATGGAAATCCAAGGGATACAATCCATGTTTGCAGATGACATGATCCTATGTATAGGGAAATCAAAAGACTCCATGAAGAGACAGTTTTAACTCAGACAAGAGTTTGGTAAATTTGCAGGATATAAAATCAACACACAAAAATCAATAGCCTTTGTATATACAGACAGTGACATGGCTGAGAAAGAACTCCTAAGATCAGTCCCATTCAGAGTAGCTACAAAATATTTGAAATACCTTGGAATAATGTAACCAAGGATGTGTAAGATCGCTATAGTGAAAATTACAAAACATTAAAGAAATAGATGAAGATACACAAAAAATGGAAAAAAAATTCTGGGTTCATGGGTTAGAACAATTGATATAATCAAAATACCAATATTAGCCAAAATAATTTACAGATTCAATGTGATCCCAATCAAAATACCAAGGTGATTCTTCTCCGATCTAGAAAAAAATGATGTAAAGATTCATTTGGCAACACAAGAAACCTAGAGTCGCTAAAACAACTTATACAACATAAACAAAGCCACAGGCATCACAATACCTGATTTCAAGACATACTACAGGGTAGTAATAATCAAACCTTCTGGTACTGGCACAAAAATAGACATGTAGACCAATGGAACTGGATGGAAACCCCAGAAATTAATCTATATATCCACAGCCAGCTAACTTATGATACATTAGCCTATCTTAATCCCTGTGTGGCACAGGGCTTTGTCTTTTAATTAAACTTGCTTCTAATTAACATGACTAAAGTTGTGATAGTGGCCTTCCCAAGGTCAAAGAAGAGAATGGAGGAATCTGTCCTGGGAATGAAATGTAGGTGTTATCTGCTTGCCTATCAATGCTTCAACTGTTGTTACTATCTGCTTATATGTAACCATTTCAGGTTCTGCTTGTTAGTATAGAGCAATAATGTTAACCCATGCCAGACAGCAGACAGCTCAATGTGTGTGTGGAAAAAAAAAAACCAAAATTTCAGTAACTGTGATTGCTTGCAAAGTATTATATCAATCTAGTGGCCACCATGTAACATTACAGTATCCAACCAAATCTGTGCATGTAACCATATAAGAGAGACAAACAGGCACAAAACCAAAAATAAGGAAAGACCCCTCTCTGTTGCTGTCTCAGGCTTTTGGATAAGAAAGTCCACGTGGGCCAGCATAACAAAAGAATATTTCTTGTTAAAAGGCCTTGATATCTTGTCTCAGTACAGGAATCCTGCTATACTTGGAGAAGGCAATCTTTTCAACAGTGGTGGTGGGAGAATTTGATCTAGCCACACCAAATCAGGAAACAAGAACTCTTCTTTACACCTTATACAAAAATCAACTCTCAGTGGATCAAGGATCTAAATCTAAACTTTGATACCATCAAATTACTAGATGAAAACATCAGGGAAACTCTGCATGACATTGGCATAGGCAAACTTTGAAAAGACTCCAGAATCACAGATAGTAAAAGCAGAAATATACAAATGGGATTACATCAAGCTCAAAAGCTTCTACAAGGCAAAGGAATTGCCTAACAAAGTGAAGAAGCAACTGATGGAATTGGAGAAAATAATTGCAAACTCTTCCACATATAAAGGGTTAATATTTGGAATCTATTAAGAGCTGTGAAACCTCAACAACAATAACAAAAATATTCTAGTTAAGCAATGGGCAGGGGCCAGTGCTGTGGCACAGTGGGTTAACGCCCTGGCCTGAGGCACCAGCATCCCATGTGGGCACTGGTTCTAGTCCTGGCTGCTCCTCTTCTGATCCAGCTCTCTGCTGTTCCTGGGAAAGCAGTGGAATATGGCCCAGGTTCTTGGGCCCCTGCACCCACGCTCGAGACCCAAAAGAAGCTCCTGGCTCCTGGCTTCAGATTGGTGCAGCTCCAGCTGTTGCGGCCTTCTGGGGAGTGAACCAGTGGATGGAGGACCTCTCTCTCTCTGTTTCTACCCCTCTCTGTAACTCTGTGTTTCAAATAAATAAAATAATGTTTTTAAAAAAGAACTGGACGAAAGACATGAATAGGCATTTTTCAAAGGATAAAATTCAAATGGCCAACAGATACATGAAAAAAATCCTCCAGATTACTAGCCATATAGGAAATGCAAGTGAAACCCCAATGATGTTTCACCTCATCCCAATTAGAATGGCTATCATCCCCCCCCCCAAAAAAAAAAACAATAAATGGTCACAAGGATGTGGGAAAAAGGTACCCTAATAAACTAATGGTGGCAATGTAAACTAGTACAACCATCATAAAAAGGGGAAAAGAAGAGAGAGAGAGAGACAGAGAGAGAGAGAGAGATTTTCCATCCATTGTTGGATCCCTAAATTGTTGCATCTAGCAGGGCTGGGTCAGACCAAAGCCAGAACTCTGGAACTCCATCTAGGTCTCCCATTCCAGGGGTCACAGCATCTAGGCCATCTTCTGATTTCTTGCCAGGTACAATAGCTCAGAGGTGGATGAGCAGTGGAGTAGCCAGGACCTCCATTTTGTGCCCATATGAGATGTTATTGTTGCGAAGAGTGTCTTTAACTTGGAAGAGATATTTTGAAATATGGACTCATTTTGTTTCTTCACAAGCTCTTTCACTGTGATTTTGTCTTGCTAACTGTTTTCTCCCTTTTCTCTCACTCTACTTCTCACTCAAATACACAAGTGTACATTTCCATTATCAGTGAAAGTATTTTCTACTGTTTCTATAATGTAAATATTGCCATAAAAGATACAAACTGGAAAAACAGAGATATTCTTTGGATTCTTGTTTTTATGCAAGGAGACTCTGTCATTTCTATAGTCCATATGAGGATTTTTTAAATCCTTTGTAAAGTACAATCTCTTAATTCTTTGACACTTTCCCTTCATGTCTAAAATTAATGATATCGTTAAATTTTCATTTTTGAAAGTTGGAGAAAAGAATACCAACAATTTCAAAAGAAATGGACAGTGTTGGCCAGCGCCACAGCTCACTAGGCTAATCCTCTGCCATGCGGCGCCGGCACACCGGGTTCTCATCCTGGTCGGGGCACCGGATTCTGTCCCGGTTGCCCCTCTTCCAGTCCAGCTCTCTGCTGTGGCCAGGGAGTGCAGTGGAGGATGGCCCAAGTGCTTGGGCCCTGTACCCCATGGGAGACCAGGAGAAGCACCTGGCTCCTGCCTTCAGATCAGCGCGGTGCGTCGGCCGCAGGGCACCGGCCATGGCGGCCATTGGAGGGTGAACCAACGGCAAAAGGAAGACCTTTCTCTCTGTCTCTCTCTCTCTCTCTCTCTCTCTCTCACTGTCCACTCTGCCTGTCAAAAAAAAAAAAAGAAATGGACAGTGTTATAGTAAAGGTGTTTAAAAATATTAAAAATAGTCAGTGGCAAAAATATTGCCTTTGAAGAAGCAACATTCTGTCCATGTTCGAAAAAAATCACAGCCATGTAAAATTCAATACCCAAAGAAGATATCTTTGAATATAAGATCTAAAGGGTTAAGTTTAATTGGGAGTGACCCGCAGTCACTCACAATAAAATAAATGTATAAGGGGGGAAAAAAGAGAATTTCTGAAGCACGCGGTCAAGCAGAAGGGCAAGTCAGAGACCCAGAGTGGAGTTCTCCAATGCAAATTGAATGGAAAGGAGGGGAGGGCTGGGTTTGTGGAGAAATGTGAGGAAATCTAAGCATAGTATTAATAAGAAATGTGTCTTGTGGAGTAAGGAAAAACAAAAAATAGAATAAAAGTACACGCTGCTGGCTCCGTGGCTCAATAGGCTAATCCTCTGCCTGTGGCACTGGCACCCTGGGTCTAGTCCCAGTCGGGGCACCGGATTCTCTCCTGGTTGTGCCTCTTCCAGTCCAGCTCTCTGCTGTGGCCTGGGAGTGCAGTGGAGGATGGACCAAGTGCGTGGGCCCTGCACCTGCATGGGAAACCACAAGGAAGCACCTGGCTCCTGGCTTCAGATTGGCGCAGCCCACTGGCCGTAGCTGCCATCTGGGGGGTGAGCCAACAGAAGGAAGACATTTCCCTCTCTCTCTCTCTCTCTCTCTCTCGTTCTCACTGTCTACCTCTGCCTATAAAAAAATAATCTTTATCTGTTCATATTTTTGTGTTCTTTTGCTTTTATTTTTATTTCATATTTTTTTTGACAGGCAGAGTGGACAGTGAGAGAGAGAGACAGAGACAAAGGTCTTCCTTTGCCGTTGATTCACCCTCCAATAGCCGCTGCGGCTGGCGTGCTGCAGCCGGCACACTGCGCTGATCCAAAGCCAGGAGCCAGGTGCTTCTCCTGGTCTCCTATGCGGGTGCAGTGCCCAAGCACTTGGGCCATCCTCCACTGCACTCCTGGGCCACAACAGAGAGCTGGACTGGAAGAGAAGCCACCGGGACAGAATCCCACACCCCAATCAGGACTAGATCCTGCGGTGCCGGCGCGGCAGGCAGAGGATTAGCCAAGTGAGCAGTGGCACCAGCCTAGATAAAGATGGTACCTGCGATGAGAATGGTACCATGTACAGGAGCACAAAGAAATGAAGACAAATGAGAATGAATCACAAATCCTTGTGTGACCAGCAGTTTTTATGTATGTTGCTTGTGCTGATAATGCTTGTTGATGCTGCTGGCTGTAATGACACGTGACACCGTCCCAACCAGGTTTGTATCTTTTTTCAGTTTCTCTTTGATCACATTATCCATTTCCTGGTACTCTCTCTTTACCCTAGGTCTACAGAGGGGGTTGGTCTGCCATTGCAGAAGATCTTGTTTACCTCAAGACCACATCAATGGCATCTGCAATGAGAATGGTACCATGTACAGCTTGTGCTGCTTCCAAGATTTCAGAAAACAAAAATGACTTCATGATTGCTTGTAACCCTTGGGAGGTGCATGTGTTTTCTGTATCTTGTCTCAAATAACGTTCTTGCAACAAATCCTCTGTGTTGCTATAACATTGATGTTTGCCATGTGTCTTACATCATGCTAATATGGAAGTACCACGATCTTAAGACAAATTATTTAAAAGGAAAAAAAGAAAGTAACTCCAAATTCTAGGAATTTCAAGAATGAACACATACTTCATACAAACTTCAAGTCATGCTTTTGGTTTATCTATGTACCTTCATTCTTGTTTAAATACACCTACAATTAGATGAGATTCTCAATTAAAAAAAAGTTTATCAAGTGTTAGGCAAAGCATTAGTGTCAGCTTTTAGTTTATGTTCATGCCATATTTACATCCCAAGAAAGACCATCCTTCTCACACTCACAGCACTGGTTTATTAGACAGAGACTCCTGTTAGACATCCACTAAGACATAGGGTTATAACAGATCCACTGAAATCACTTTAATGCATATGGAACAGGGTTGCCCACAAACTCCTATGGAGGAGCATAACTAGTAGAGGAAAACACACTAAGTTGAACTCATTTTTTAAAAGATTATTTATTTGAGAGGTAGAGTTCAGGCAGAGGGAGAGACAGAGAGAGAGGTTTTCCATCCTCTGGCTCACTCCCCAAATATCCAGCTGGAGCTAGGCTGATCCCAGACCTTCTTCCAGGTCTCCCATGGGGGTTCAGGTGATCAAGCATTTGGGCCATCTTCCAGTGCTTTCCCAGGCCATTAACAGAGAACTGCACCAGAAGTGGAGCAGCCAGGACTTAAACTGATGCCCATTTGGGATGCTGGCAACACATTCTGAGGTTTAACCTACTATGCTGCAGCGCTGGCCCAGTGGACTCATTTTCAGTATCATCCCTCCAGGTCTGGAAATTTTATGCACCACATTGGTCTCCCGAGATAACTTAAAGCTGCTGTGACTCTAATGTATATGTAAAGTACAGCTGCGAAGGGGCACCCAGGAACTGTGAGAGGGTGAATGCAGGTCTGCAAGGCATGTGGAGTTCATGGTGCTGCAGGGTGCTGATGCTCTGATACCCAAAGTAATCATGTGCATCAGTGACTGAAGTCAAAGTAAACCAGGTCTGACTCTAGGACAGCAACCATGCTGCCCTCTTACACACACTGTCTGTGCTGGGGCAGTCATAGCTCCCCCTGCTGCTCTGCCTCCAACTCCTGCCCACCACAACACGTGCACCTCAAAGATCCCATTCTTCCTGAGCCCATCTTCCTTTGCCTTCCATGAAGACATGTTTACTGACCTGCACAGTCTCCAATGGGCCCTTGGACACCTTAGCTGTTGTTAGGTGAGTCTTCCTCCTGTCCCAGCTCTTTCCTCCACCAGATACCCACTGACATGTGGACACCTGTTAAACATCACCCATAAACAGGAATAGGTCAAGGTTACATGTCCCTGGTGAGGAGTCCAGCTGTGAGCCCTAGACCATTTATATTTACTCTGGAATAGAGTTTCACTTTGAAATCTGACAAAGGAAGAGAAATATGTAAGTTTAAGCCATGGCAATTTTTAATGCAGAAACACTAGTTGTTTGCCCCAAGAAGTCTGCAGTGAGAGACTACATTTGCAGAGGATGAAACTACATTATTCACCATCCTTGGTATAAACAATCCAATAGACCCAGACACAGGTGAGAACAACATTGTCATGAAACAGCGGCAAGACATCCAGAAAAGAGAACATTCCAGTTCGGGATAAGAATGGAGTCCACTCTGATTTTGAGATGGGTTAGAGGCCCAGTGTGAGGATGCATTTCTGGGTAGGTCCACACAGGAGTCCAGGCACCCTAGGGAGACCCTCTATGACTGAGAAACAGACCCCAGGGAAGATGCAATCCATCAGTGAGTCAGGCCTAGATATGCACCAGTTCTTCACCATTGTGTAGTTGGTAGTGGAATTTAAATGCAGGATTTGGGATGTGATTACCAGCATGTCTTGTTTCAATTCCTAGAACTGCCACTGACTTGAAGTGTTGGTGACCTTGATCTAATTCTTTATATTATCTCTAATCTGTCCACTGGGCTAGGCTGACAGTTTCTTCATGCATCTGCAGTGAACTCAGGGTCCACCTGGATTGCTCCTCCAGCACCTAGAACCTCTGGTAAAATTCCATCTTGTCACTGAGGTGAGACTTGATTTTCCTGTATTCTCTTGCAACATACTTACAACCCAACAAGTTTTTCAATTGATCTCAATTCATCTAGCATTCTATACACTTTTGTTACTTAACTTTGTATAAAATTTGTCTCTCTACACTAGAATTTAAACCTTGTATTTTGCTCATATTTGTATCCTGGAACCTAGATAACTGATGAACATATAGAAGCACCAAATAAATCTATTTTCATTAAATTAATTAATTTTATCCAACCTGAAATACTTATGTAAAATTACTTTATCGCTGGCAAACTGCACAGAAGGAAAAAGAAACCTAGAGATGCAAATCAGTCCATGGATCCAGTTCATGACAATGCACCCTTATGCTTACATTTATTAGAGTCATTAAGCAATTAGATTTGTGAAAATATAACCCATCCACATGACTTCACAAATCCAGAGGATTTCAGAATCAGGGAAGAGTGTGGCAAGGAAAGATTTGTGATGAGCCTTAAGCTGAAATGTAACAAATACTGAAAAAGTGAATAGATTACGAGTAGTAGAGCAAACATTTAGGTTGTGATGATGATATAAGGCAAGGCCCAGGCATTGTCAGGACCTGGCTCCCTCAGAGAGGAGTGAGATTGCCACACAGGAGGCGGGAACAGAATTCAAGCAGCTGTGCAGAGCAGTAAGTGTCGATTAACGGGAAAGTAGCCAATGAGGGGTGCTCTCTCTATACATCATGTTTGCTATTGCTATTATCATTATCCTTGGGCAATGATACTTGTAAAATCTTGAGAAAAAGATGTTTTTGAGGATTCTGAGGGTCTCCAAACAAAGAGGAAAACTTGCTCAACCTCAGATATGTCAAAAACTCTCATTTGTGAGGTGCCCCTAGGCTGTACATTTGCTGAAGAACCCCAAGTCCTATACCACCTCAGAGAAACTTCTTATGAGGTAGGATAAGGAAATGAAGAACAAGTCAGACATGGATTCTTCCCCTTGACACCTAGTTGCCCATGGACATAGAACCCTTGTCATTGTGGGCCATTAGACATAGAACCTCAGTAGGTACCCATTATCAAGCTCAGATGGCCTAGTCACATCGATCCACCTCCCCTCTATATATTCTACTGATTTTTACAGCAGCTCACTTGGGCAAATAAAAGCCCTCTTGCCTTTGGCTTCACAATGTTTGAATCCAACCTCTCCCTCTATTGCAATCTTGAGCCATACTGCCATAGTCTAATAAATTACTCTTCCCATTTTAAAAAACAGCGCCTGTTCAACTTTTTCTGCTAAAGTGCCTGATATTATTTTTATTTACTTTTTAATTGGACACAAGTGATTGAACAACTTTGTGTGGCACGATGTGATATTTTGTTACATGTATACCTATGAAATGAGCAATTCTGGGTGATCTGCATAGCATTCATTTCCAATTTTCTTCTCATTTATTTATGGAGAAACATTCAAAATCATTTTTCCTGGTTTTTAAAAATGTGTGTGCAATGAATTTTCATTATCTATAGTGAAGAACACCAGAACTTCTTTCTGCTATAAAACAGTAACTTAGTACTCACTGATCAATCTTGACTCACCACTCCCCACCTTTGGTAACCACCATTCCCCTCTCAACTTACAGGAAATCCACATAAGAGTTATATCATGCCGTGTTTGTCTAGTTCTGGATCTATGGAACTATAATAGACCAATGTGTCTTCATGAGGCCTGGCTTATTTCTCTGCCCTTAATGATCTCCAGTTCCATCTTGTTGTTGCAAGTGATCCCTTGTGTATATGTATCACATTTTTCTTTTTTCGTTCGTCAGTTGATGGACATTTAGATTTTATTCCATTTCTTGGCTATGGGGAGTACAGTTGTCTCTGACAGACTGATTTCATTTTCTTTTTGGTGTTGCTTGGTCACATGGCAGTTCTATTTTTAGAATTTTAGGAACCTACCTACCATTTTGTAGAGTGACTATATTAATCTGCACTCCCACCAACCATGTGCTAGGGTTCCCTTTTCTTCATGTTCTTGCCAGCACTTGTTATCATTTGATAACAACCATTAAAACTGGAGTGAACCGAAATCTCATTGTGGTTTTCATTTGCATCTCCCTGATGATTGGTGAAGTTGAATTTTCTCTTGTATTTTATAGCTGTTTATGTTTCCTTTTGAAAAATTATTACATCTTCTACCCTTTTTCTTTGAATTATTTATATGTTATTTATGCTACTGAGTTTTGTCTTTATGGTTTCTGGTTTGTAGCCCCTTACAAATATATTTTTCTCATTCTGTACATTGTTTCTTTATTCTTTTTTCTTTTTCTTTTTTTCTTTTTTTTTTTTTTTTGGACAGGCAGAGTAGACAGTGAGAGAGAGAGAGAGACAGACAGAGAGAATGGTCTTCCTTTACTGTTGGTTCACCTCCAATGGCTGCTGCGGCCGGCGTACCACCCCGATCTGAAGCCAGGAGCCAGGTGCTTCTCCTGGTCTCCCATGGGGTGCAGTGCCCAAGCACTTGGGCCATCCTCCACTGCACTCCCGGGCCACAGCAGAGAGCTAGCCTGGAAGAGGGGGAAGTGGGGCAGAATCCAGTGCCCTGATGGGGACTAGAACCTGGTGTGCTGGCGATGCAGGCAGAGGATTAGCCTAGTGAGCCGCAGTGTGGGCCATGTTTCTTTATTCTTGATTGTTTTTTCTGCTGTTCAGAAGCTTGTGAGTTTGTTGAAATCCCATTTGCTTATTTTGGCTTTTCTTTCTTATGCCTTTAGGCCTGATTAAAAAAAAAAATCTGTGTCCAATCTGATATCCTCAGGTTTCTTTCCCATGTTTCTTTTTGTTAGTTTCAAAGATTGAGGTGTTATGCTTAGTTGTTTAGTCCATTTTGAGTTAATTTTTGTAAGTAAGGGGTGATGAGCTCTAGTGTCATTCTTCTGCATGTGTCTCTGCAATTTTCCCAGCACCACATATGCAAAGAATGTCCTTCCACGGGGTATTAAAGCACTCTGTTATTATTGTATTGTCACCTCTGTCTTCCTTTTTTTTATTTACTTATTATTTGAAAGGCAGAGTTGAGAGAGAGAGAGAGAGAGAGAATCTTCCATTTACTGGTTCACTCTCCAAATGGCTGCAACAGCCAGAGCTGGACCAGGCTGATGCCAGGAGCTTTTCCAGGTCTCCCACTTGGGTACCTGGGCCCAAATCTTTGGCCATCTTCCTCTGCTTTCCCAGGAACATTAGCAGGGAGCTGGTTGGGAAGTGCAGTAGCCAGGTCTCGAACCAATACCCATATGGGATGCCAGCATAGCAGATGGCAGCTTAACCCACCATGCCACAACTCTGGCACCTCTGCCTCCTTTCTAAGTCTCTCTATATTTGCTTTATGTATTGGGTGCCCTCATATTGTGTTGATGTAAATTAAAAGTTGTTCTCTATCAGAATTCAATCTTTTATCATGCTATAATGACCTGTCTTGTTGCTTTTGACTACTTTTGGTTGAAAATCTGCCTTATCTGATGTATGAATGGTGGCTCCTGCTTTCTTCTTCCATTGTGTGTGCTATGTAGTTCTAGCCCTTCAGTGTATGTGTGTGTTAGAGGTGGCATTTTTGTAAGCAACATGTGATTGGCCCTTTTCTTCATCCATTAAGTCACTTGATATAGTTTTGTTAGAGTTTAACCTATTTGTTTCAAGGTGGTTATTGTTAATAACACCTCACTACTGCCATACGGACACTTGATTTCTAGTGCCAGTTCCTTCACTTTTGAAATATCTGGATATCAGTGGACTTGATGTCCCTTTAATCACTATGAGTATCTCTTGTATTTATACATTCATATTTCAATTATGTCTGTTTTAACCTTTATTTTTTCTTACAATCTTCCTTTATTATTTATTGATTTCTATCATTGAGTTTTGATTCTTTGTTTATAGTTTTTGATGTGTCTATAATAGAATTATGCTTTTTGGTTATCATGAAGTTTACCAAAACTTCTTTTGGCTGTAACAAGCTTTGTTGAAATGGTGGCAACTTAAAATTTATTCTAAAGGTAAAAAAAGAAGTTAAAATAAGAGATAAAAATGCTATTAAAAACTGAGTTCCATTTAATATTTGATGTACCATCTTACATCTGTTTACCTTGCCTTCTCAATATAGTAATGTATTTATTTTTTAACTGTTTTTTTCTTTGCATACTAAAGATATTACTTGTTTGTGACAATGTTTAAGATATTAGAGAATTCTAAATTTTTCTGGATAGTTAATCTTCTTACCAGTAGATTTTATACCTTCTGATATTGTCTTCTTCTTTTTTTTTAAGATTTTTTATTTATTTGAAAGACAGAGTTACATAGAGAGGTAGAGATAGAGAGAGGCCTTTCATCCACTGGTTTACTCCCTAAATGGTTGCAACAGCCAGAGCTGTGCTGATCCGAAGCTAGGAGCCTGGAGTTTCTTCTGGATCTTCCATGTGGGTGCAGGGGACCAAGAACCTGGGCCATCATCTACTGCTTTCCCAGGCCAGACCAGAGAGCTGGATGGCAAGAAGAGCAGCCGGGACTAGAACAGGCGCCCATATGGGATGCCGACACTTCAGTCCAGGGCTTTAACCTGCTGCACCACAGAACCAGACCGCTGATATTGTCTTCTTTCACATTACTGCCTCCTTCTTTTTTTAACCACAAACAACTTCTTTTACATTTCTTCGAGGCCAAGCCTATTGGTGATTAATTCAGGCGTTATTTGATAAAATCTTTATCTGTCCTCCATATCTTTATGTTCTTCTTTCAGTCATTTCACAGCTAATGTTTATATATTTCTTCTTAAATCATTTTATTTTTACTGATTTGTTTTCTCAAAAGATTTTATTTATTTTAAAGGCAGAGTTAAAGAGAGGTAGAGGTAGAGAGAGAGAGAGAGAGAGAGAGAGAGAGGTCCTCCATCCTCTGGTTCACTCCCCAAATGGACACAACAGCTGGAGCTGTGCCAATCTGAAGCCAGGAGCCAGGAACTTCCTCTGGGTCTTACACGCGGGTGCATGGCCCCATGGACTTGGGCCATCTTCTACTGCCTTCCCAGGCCATAGCAGAGAGCTGGATCAGAAGTGGAGCAGCCAGGACTTGAACCAGTGCCCATATGGGATGTTAGCACTGCAGGTGGCAGCTTTACCTGCTATGCCACAGTGCCAGCCCCAACTAATTTGTTTTTAATAAAGTATGATAATGTTTGTTTCTTAAATAAAATAAAATTTTACTGTGATTATAGAAGCATTTAAATTTTCCATTTAATCTGTTGTTTTCTCTTTTCCCACCTATTTCTTTTTCATTTCCTTTCTAATCTTCATGCAGTTTGCTACTTGATTAAAAGACATTTTCGTTCAGTCCAACTGCTTCTATATGCTAGGAAATAAATAAAAATAACATGATGAAGAATATGCAGCAAGGAATAGAATAATTATTACATAAAGGCAGATATTCTAGGGGTTGTGTTTTCCTGAACTCTGTTACAAACTATCATGTGCAAGAGGGTCTGGGACGTGCAGTATTTTGAGCAGAGCACAATTCTTCCCCGTACAAAGAAGGAGGGAGTGATAATAGAAATTGGGTATTAACAGAACATTCTAAATAGCTGCATGTGGGATCAGGTGAACAAATAAGTGTATTTTTGTAAGTGATATTGGAACAATTTTATGTAGGTCAATGTAATAATATTTCCAAAATTTATAGCATATGTTTTTTGACCACCAATTCTACTTCTAGATTTATCCTATAGATATCATCAGTAATAGGAAAATGTGTTTCTTATTGTTACAAAATTTCAATAACCAAAATGTAAAAATTGAATATTTTACTAGTACAAAAATAACTAAAGCTTTATGCAAATACTAGACTAGTATAAGGATATGAAAATCACTGATAAATCCTATGTTTTGATATACAACGTGTTTAATATCTTACACTGGGAAAAAATAAGTGCAGAAAAATTCATAACTGTTAATAGTGGATCGATCTGAACAGAACTGTGGGCTGTGATCAAGGAAAGGAGTTCATCAATCTTTGTACGTTTTTTCATTTTTGAAGCAACTCAGTAAATTTTATTGTAAGTGGAAGACAATACATCACAAAAACTTTATGGTAGGTCTGGGGAAAGTGTTATTTACAATAAATGATGAAATAGATTGTTTTTGGCAACATTGAGAATGCAAGATGCAAAAATGGATGCTTCTGGAATGCCACCAAGTCCCTAGGGCTCCGCTGATAGTGTCTGTCTCCACACTGCTGCTTTAGGTCAACACAAATACAAATGAATGGCCCGTTCTTCCTCCTTTATGGTTCTCCACTTCTATTCATGATATTGGCAGTTTCAGACAGGAAAAAATGGGCTTTTGAAAAAGTATTACTCCTTTAAATTAATTTGGCCATATAGGTCTATTGGCCAGGAACGGTCAGATGACCCCAAGCATCAACAGTTAAACTCTTGGTCTTCTGATTGCTTTATCACTGATTGTTTTTTTTTTTAACAAAACAAAAACAAAACTCAAGAAATGTTACAGAATCAGAGTATAACATAATGTACACGCGTGTATGCTTCCAGACACACAGATACTGTTCTTCCTCCACATGTTCACCATGGCAGTGTAAGTAGTGAGCGTGATGACACAACATGAAACTGGTACTGAATCAGCTATGAGCCTAGATGATCTCAACAATACATACTCACAAAATTCTGATTGCCTAAGTAACTGAAAGAGTGCTATGTTTCATCTAACACTGGAGGGAAAGGGCTGGGGAGCTCAGACCACAGTCATAAGAGGATGGAATAGCGTTTCTAGGTTTGAAAGTTCACCATATCGAAGTCTTTGAGAACCCAAAATGGAATAGCAATTATTTGCAAAAGATGGAGATGGCTGTTCCCTACTTACCAAATGAAATACAGTGGAACCGCACTCTTGTATAGATTCCAGATTAATAGATTTCAATGTTAACAGAACAACAGGAAAAGTACTTGTGAGCATCTCAAAGTAAATAAGAAATAGGTCTGATTTCAGAAATCCCACAGCAAGAAGCAGCACCATAAACACATCAGTTTCAGCCATTAAAAGATAGACTTTTTAAAAAAATCATATTTTCCTTCTGAAATTTTTGGTCAGTGAAGTTAGCACTTGTTTGCTGAGCTGTGCAAGAATTGCAAGGTCACACACATTATCCATGATAAAGCAACAGAGCTGATGGGTCTGTGCTGGATTGCATAACCAGCAAGAGAGAAAGAGAGAGAGAGTGAGGGAGCATGGGAGTCAACCACCATCACTGGTGTTCTCTCAAAGGAAGAGGACTTAACAAATAAATTCACAAATGTAGGCAGATCACCACAGAACACCGAATATCATGTGTAAATCCTCATGAATCTCCAGAAACAAGAACACCACACAATGTATATACTTTGATTTACACATCCCCATACAAAGGGAGAGAAACAGCTTTGTAACTGTGTTAACTGCAATAAGAAACCAAACTCCAAGAAGCTTCTTTGTACCTTTTGAATGTTTTTGTCCTTGTGCATATTTAAAAGTATCTAACACTAAAAATAGATCAAGGCTCTTGGGAAATGGCTGGAGGCACTTGTGTCAATTGTTTTGCTATTTCTCAAGGTGGAGACGTGTATTTGGATCACAGTTCAAGTGGTGTGCACCATCCTTTGGCGAACTTGATCATCTCTCTACACCTAAAGCATGATGAGATCACTTTTCCTCTTCACACTGGTCCTAAAAGAAGATATAATCCCAGAACCTCTAAGTCCTTCATGAGGAGAGCAATACTCTCTCTCCTCCACTGGTGTCTAGATCCAGCCTCCGTGTCTAGACTTCCAGGGAGTTACAGGTTCCACGTCTGGGCGAAAAAAATCATTGCTCCCTGAACTTGATAAATGAAACCATAATTTCTTTTGTTTTTATTATGAAACACTAAATATGTAAGAAGATAGAAAATAGTGGAATAAACTAAGTTTGCTACTTTGATTAGGACTAACAGCAGACACCCAGACTCCTGCTATGATGGGAGCTGTGAGAACACTTTAAGTGCAATGGCAGCACTCACCTCCCCATCAAATGCATCCCCTTCTCTAATCACAGCCCGTGTCTCTGGGCCTCTTCCAAGATCCGTACATACAGGCTGATGACTCACCCCGATGTCAGTTCCTGGCTTTACCCTGTCCAATAGCTGGCTATTGTGTCATTAGTGGAGTTAATTAGCCATTAAAAGATCTCACTTTGAAACCAGCGCTGACACAGTGGGTAAGCCACAATTCCCAGTGCTGGCATTCCATATGGGTGATGGTTCCCATCCCAGCTGCTCCATTTCCAACACAGCTCCCTCCTAATGTATCTGGAAAACAGTGGAGGATGTCCCAAGTCCTTGGACCCCTGCCCCCACGTAGAAGACCTGGTAGAATCTCCTGGCTCCTGACATTGGCCTGACTCCAGTGAGGCTGTTGCTGCCATTTGTGAAGTAAACCAGTAGATGGGATGATTCTCTCTCTCTCTCTCTCTCTCTCTCTCTCTCTCTTTCTCTCTCTCTCTTTATCTCTCTCTCTCTCCCTCACTCTCTGTCTTTCCCCCTCCCTCTCTGTAATTCTGCTGTTAAAATAAATAAATAAATCTTTAAAAATAAAAAAAACAATTTCACTTTCTCTCTACTGGATCCAAGTAAATCAGACAGCTGGATCCAAGTAAAAAAGACAGTCAGCATGACACATGACAGCTCCATGGCATGATGACATCACCTAATCTGACCTGGCCACACAGAGTACTCCCATGTTGAGTTCAACAGGCTAACCGGTTTGTAGGAGAAGCCTTGTTGTTATAAGAGGTTGGGGTGGGTTGGTCTGACTGTTATGCTATGTAGAAATGAGTAGTTCACATTTGCTTCCCTACCTGA
Source organism: Oryctolagus cuniculus (assembly GCF_964237555.1). Lineage (NCBI taxonomy): Eukaryota > Metazoa > Chordata > Mammalia > Lagomorpha > Leporidae > Oryctolagus > Oryctolagus cuniculus. Next base: position 112,690,593 of record NC_091439.1, read on the forward strand.
GTGGGGTGTGATATTGTACTTTGAGGCAAGGAGTGCTGACCAAGCTCAGTTATGGTATAATGTGTATTGTATTTGCAGTGATTTCTGCTTCTTTCTCAGGATGGGATCTGGCTTTGATCATTGGTGCTTTAAGGAACATTGATTAAGCTCTCTTAAGTGAAGACATTGTGCCTATTATGTATTGTCATGCACTGTGGGAGCTTCTCTGGCACAAAGCAGGACCTTAGAGAATGTCTGGGCCTATTGGATGACACAATCCAGAGCATTATAATGAGGAGAAGAAGCAGTCAAATAGGTGAACATGGAGAGCAGCAGGCAATGACCACATGGAAGTAAAATACCAAGAGTAACCTATGCCAAGTGAAAGAAGCCACCAATGTAAATGGGCTTGATCAAGAGCCGTGGTCAATGTCCATATAGGAGCACCAGTAAGATCATACCAAGTTTTAAGATGTTGATGCACTTTAAGCTGTATATTATGTGCTATGGGGTGTATGGATACTACAGGATACCAGGCTAGAGAAGTGATCAACAGGACTACCTTGGCCAAGAATTGTAACTGAGAGCAGAAAACTGAGCCTTGGTATAAAGCCATGTTGGAAGGACTGCACCCTTATGCCACCCCACCAGATTTAGTCCAATTAGACAATTTGTTTTTATCTCAAGTGGATACAATGGCACCGAAGTGTAAACACACTGAGACCCCTACACCCCCAGATCCTATTCTAATGACAGACATATGGCAGTGCACTTACCAGGCTTCCATGAGAATGGATGAGAGATGGTATCCAGAACAAATCACACCTGGTATACTTGTGGGGACCCATCAGCAGCCCATGGGCCCACATGCTAAGGCTTAGCTTGCCGACCGTTTGCAATAGTTGCTGCTGTGTGGATGTTTATGGTTTCTGTTGAGCTGTGATATCGGGACCTTTCCATGACCCCAGGGTTGAGTCTACAACTATGGCCTTGGGGCTTCCCGTACTTCTGTTCCCACTGACCAAGGCTGAGAAAACACCAGGTGGAAGCTTGTTGTTAGTACCCAAGTCACCTGCTACGTGACCAGGAGCTTGATTGGATGAAGACACGTGATCACCTTTATGGTTGGACAAGGAGCACATGGACTGTGCGTGATCAGGCACCCGACTGGAGCACCGCCGCATGGACTGTAGCATGGACTAAGCTTGCATTACATGCTTCTGCAATGTTATACTATATAAGCCATTCGTGAAATAGTAACGGGAGCTTCTCCTTTCTTTCGGAGCTCCCCTTGCTCAAGGGTTTCTCTTTCTATCCTGTTTAAATAAAGCCTACTGAAGGCCGAGAAGCAGCGTCCGAGTATCTGTTTTTCCCGAGACCCCGGGGACCACAAGTGGTGCCGTGACTCGGATAGCTGGAAGAGGTAAGTACTCTGGAGATAAACAAGCGTGCTTGACACGCCGAGGGACTGCCTAGAGCAGGGTAAAAAGAACAAAAAGCGAAGCGTGCATACACGGGAGTCTAGACGGGTTAAATGATACGTCTAGGGATAACCGCGGTCCCGTTGGAGAAGATGGGGAAATAAAGCGCCCGCAAGGTGGAGTCAAAGCGCCTACAAGGCGAGAGTCAAAGCTCCTGTAAGGCAGGAGTTAAAAACGCCTGGACTCAGGGCGGGAGGAATAACCTTGGGATCATGGGAAATACTCCCTCCACCACCAAATTGCGCTTGCTACTGAGTTGCTTATTAAAAACTACGGGGACGCCCGTTAAAGCGGCCACTGTCTGCGCATTTACCCGAGATCAGTGTACACTGGACAACCCCCACCCTACATTTGAATATTTCATTTGAAGTAAATGCTATCTGTTATAAAGTTAATATTACTATGAAAATGAGGAATTATGGTAACAAAGTGTCCGGACTACCCATTCTGTTTTTGTTTTATGTAGTAACTCTACCCCTATTATTGATAGGAATGCTTGAGCAAATTATGCTTGATTTGCTTTACAAAAAAAAATGTAAATCAAAATATGCCACAAATAGTTAAGATTCCACAAACCTGCAAAAATGTAACAAGTACAGATAATAAGAGGCTAATTCCCTCAAATATGTTTCAATTTATCCTTAAAACACGTTAAATATTATTGTGTTTGATTGCTGGATGTATACTTGTATGAAAAATTTGTATTGTATTCTTATGATGTGTTAATTATGTCTACCTCTCGCCAGTCCCAAAGGGACAAATACCATATGTTCTCCCTGATCGGTGACAACTGACTGAACACCAAAAAGGAAACCTCCTGAAGTGAAATGGACACTATGAGAAATGGTGACTTGATCAGCATAGCCCTGACTGTTAATGAACAACTTAATACATTATCCCTCTTAGTATTTTTTTTGTCTGTTCTACTTAATATGACTGGTTTAATTCTGTAATTAATACACAGTTATTCTTAAGTGTTGAAAATTAACTGAAATGTGATCCCTGTTAAACATAAGAGTGGGAATAAGAGAGGGAAGAGATGTATAATTTGGGACATGCTCAAGCTGACTTGCCCCAAATGGTAGAGTTAGAAACATACCAGGGGATTCCAATTCAATCCCATCAAGGTGGCATGTACCAATGCCATCTCACTAGTCCAAGTGATCAATTTCAGTTCACAATTGATCATAATGAAAGGACTAAGAGTCAAAGGGACCACATAAACAAGTCTAGTACCTGCTAACTCTAACCGATAGAATAAATAAAGGGGAGAGTGATCCAACATGGGAAGTGAGATACTCAGCAGACTCATAGAATGGCGGATGTCCTAAATAGCACTCTGGCCTCAGAATCAGCCCTAAAGGCAATCAGAGCTGGATGAAAAGCCCATGAGAGTATTTCAGGCATGGAAAGCCAAGACACTCTGGCAAAAGATCTCTGTGAGTGAGATCCCAGTGGAAAGAACAGGTCTTCAAAGAAGGAGGTACCTTTCTCTGAAGGGAGGAGAGAACCTCCACTTTGACTATGACCTTGTCTAAACAAGATAAGAGTCTGAGAACTCAAGGGGCTTCCATAGCCTTGGAAACTCATGACTGGAGCATAGGGAGATTACTGATGCCATAAACAGGAGTGTCAATTTGTAAAGTCAACAACAGGAGTCACGGTGCACTTACTCCTCATGTAGGATCTCTATCCTTAATGTGCTGTACATTGAGGCTTAATGCTATAACGAGTACTCAAACAGTATATTTCACTTTGTGTTTCTATGGGGGTGCAAATGGTTGAAATCTTTACTTAATGTATACTAAACTGATATTCTGCAAAAAAAAAAAAAAAAAAGAAATTATCAATTCCCAACTTGACTCTCACTGGGATTAAACATGACAATAGGTCTGATCTGATTTCATCATCATTAAAAAAAAAATCATCTATTATTTTTCACTTTATGTTTCTGTGTGGGAGCAAACTGTTGAAATCCTTACTTAATGTATACTAAGCTGATCTTCTGTATATTAAGATAATCGAAAATGAATCTTGATGTGAATGGAAGGGGAGAGGGAGGGGGAAAGGGGAGGGTTGTGGGTGGGAGGGACGGTATGGGGGGGAAGCCATAGTAATCCATTATTCGTACTTTGGAAACGTATATTCATTAAATAAAAGTTAAAAAAAAACAGAGCATTCTAAATAGCTGCATGTGGGATCACGTGAACAAATAAGTATATTTTTATACGTGATATTGTAACAATTTTATGTAGGTCAATGTAATAATATTTCCAAAATTTATAGCATATGTTTTTTGACCAGCAATTCTACTTCTAGATTTATCCTATAGATATCATCAATTACATGAAAGTGTGTTACTTATTACAAAATTTCAATAACCAAAATGTAAAAACTGAATATTTTACTAGTACAAAAATAACTAGTGTTTTATGCAAATACTAGACTAGTATAAGGATATGAAAATCACTGAAAGAGCTTATGTTTTGATATACAACGTGTTTAATATGTTACACTGGGAAAAATAAGTACAGAAAATTCATAACTGTTAATAGTGGTTAGATCTGAACAGAACTGTGATCAAGGAAGGGAGTTCTTCAATCTATACATATTTTCATTTTTTGATGCAACTCAGTAATTTTTATTGCAAGTGGAAGACAATACATCACAGAAACATTATGGTAGGTCTGGGGAAAGTGTTATTTACAATAAATGATGAAATAGTTTGCCTTTGGCAATATGATTACACATTAAGAATGCAAGATGCAAAAATGGATGCCTCCAAAACAATACCACCAGGTCCCTAGGGTGCAGCTGATGGTGTCTGTCTCCACACTGCTGCTTTAGGTCAACACAAATACAAATGAATGGCCCGTTCTTCCTCCTTTATGGTTCTCCACTTCTATTCATGATATTGGCAGTTTCAGACAGAAAAAAATGGGCTTTTGAAAAAGTATTACTCCTTTAAATTAATTTGGCCATATAGGTCTATTGGCCAGGAAAGGTCAGATGACCCCAAGCATCAACAGTTAAACTCTTGGTCTTCTGATTGCTTTATCACTGATTGTTTTTCTACAAAACAAAAACAAAACTCAAGAAATGTTACAGAATCAGAGTATAACATAATGTACATGCGTGTATGCTCCCAGACACACAGATACTGTTCTTCTTCCACATGTTCACCATGGCAGTGTAAGTAGTGAGCATGATGACACAACATGAAACTGGTACTGAATCAGCTATGAGCTTAGATGATCTCAACAATATATACTCACAAAATTCTGATTGCTTAAGTAACTGAAAGAGTGCTATGTTTCATCTAACACTGGAGGGAAAGGGCTGGGGAGCTCAGACCACAGTCGTAAGAGGATAGAATAGGGTTTCTAGATTTGAAAGTTTCACCATATCGAAGTCTTTGAGAACCCAAAATGGAATAGCAATTATTTGCAAAAGATGGAGATAGCTGTTCCCTGCTTACCAAATGAAATACAGTGGAACCGCACTCTTGTACAGATTCCAAATTAATAGATTTCAATGTTAACAGAGCAACAGGAAAAGTACTTGTGAGCATCTCAAAGTAAATAAGAAATCCCACAGCAAGAAGCAGCACCATAAACACATCAGTTTCAGCCATTAAAAGATAGACTTTTTAAAAAAATTGTATTTTCCTTCTGAAATTTTTGGTCAGTGAAGTTAGCACTTTTTCGCTTAGCTGCAGAAGAATTGCAAGGTCACACTCATTATTCATGATAAAGCAACAGAGCTGATGGGTCTGTGCTGGATTGCATAACCAGCAAGAGAGAAAGAGAGAGAGTGAGGGAGCATGGGAGTCAACCACCATCTCTGCTGTTCTCACAAAGGAAGAGGTCTTAACAGATAAATTCACAAATGTAGGCAGATCGCCACAGAACACTGAATGTCATGTGTAAATCCTCATGAATCTCCAGAAACAAGAACACCACACAATGTATATACTTTGATTTACACATCCCCATACAAAGGGAGAGAAACAGCTTTGTAACTGTGTTAACTGCAATAAGAAACTAAACTCCAAGAAACTTCTTTGTACCTTTTGAATGTTTTTGTCCTTGTGCATATTTAAAAGTATCTAACACTAAAAATAGATCAAGGCTCTTGGGAAATGGCTGGAGGCACTTGTGTCAATTGTTTTGCTATTTCTCAAGGTGGAGACGTGTATTTGGATCACAGTTCAACTGATGTGCACGGTCCTTTGGCCAACTTGATCATTTCTCTACATAGAGTCCCACTGAGCTAGTGACACCTAAAGCATGATGAGATCATTTTTCCTCTTCACACTGGTCCTAAAAGAAGATATAACCCCAGAACCTCTAACTTCTTCATGAGGAGAGCAATACCCTCTCTCCCCCACTGGCTTCCTGTCCAGCCTCCGTGTCTAGTCTTCCAGGCAGTTACAGGTTCCAAGTCTGGGGGGAAAAAATGATTGCTCCCTGAACTTGATAAATGAAACCATCTTTCTTTTGTTTTTATTATTAAACACTAAATATGTAAGAAGATGGAAAATAGTGGAATCAACCAAGTTTGCTACTTTGATTAGGACTAGCAGTAGACACCCAAACTCCTGCTATGATGGAAGCTGTGAGAACACTTCGAGTGCAATGGCAGCACTCACCTCCCTATCAAATGCATCCCCTTCTCTAATCTCAGCCTCTGTCTCTGGGCCTCTTTCTAGATCTATGTATACAGGCTGACAACTCAACCCCACACCGGTTCCTGGCTTCACTCTGTCCAAGAGCTGGCTGTTATGGTCATTAGTGGAGTGAACTAGCCATTAAAAGATTACACTTTGTGGCCAACACTGACACAATGGGTTAAGCCACCATCCCCAGTGCTGGCATTCCATATGGGTGATGTTTCCCATCCCAGCTGCTCCATTTCTGACACAACTCCCTCCTAATATGTCTGGAAAAACAATAGAAGATGGCCCAAGTCCTTGGACCCCTGCACCCACGTAGGAGATGTGGTAGAAGCTCCTGGCTCCTGACATTGGCCTGACTCCAGTGAGGCTGTTGCTGCTGCTTATGAAGTGAACCATTAGATGGGACGATCTCTCTCTCTCTATCTCTCTCTCTCTCTATCCCCCTCCCTCTCATTGTAATTCTTCTGTTCAAATAAATAAATAAATCTTTAAAAATAGAAAAAATCACTTTCTCTCTCCTGGATATAAGTAAAGCATACAGCTGGATCCAAGTAAAACAGACAGTAAGCATGACAGCATGACAGTTCTATGGCAGCATGACAGCACATAATCTGACCTGACCAAACAGAGTACTCCATGTTGAGTTCACCAGGTTAACCGGTTTGTAGGAGAAACCTTGTTGTTCTAAGAGGTTGGGGTGGGTTGGTCTGACTGTTATGCTGTGTAGAAATGAGTAGTTCCTATTTGCTTCCCTACCTGCGTGGGGTGTGATGTACTTTGAGGCGAGGAGTGCTGACCAAGCTCAGCTATGGTATAATGTGTATTGGATTTGCAGTGATTTCTGCTTCTTTCTCAGGATGGGATCTGGCTTTGATCGTTGAGGCCTCAGGGAACATTGATTAAGCTCTCTTAAGTGAAGACATGGTGCCTATTATGAATTGACATGCACTCTGGGAGCTTCTCTGGCCCAAAGCAGAATCATAGAGAATGTCTGAGGCTGGGCATGCAGGCATTCAAGCCAGACAGCACCACCCACCTCTGCTGGGAGTGTGTTGGTCAGGTATGTTTCAGCATAACAAAACACCCCAGGGAAGCTACTTGTGCAGCCAAGAGGTTTTTTTTTATTATTATTTAGTAAATATAAATTTTCAAAGTACAGTTTATGGATTACAATGGCTCCCCCCCCATAATTTCCCTCCCACTCACACCCCTCCCATCTCCTGCTCCCTCTCCCCTTCCATTCACATCAAGATTCATTTTCAATTCTCTTTATATACAGAAGATCAATTCAGTATATATTAAGTAAAGATTTCATCAGTTTGCACCCACACAGAAACATAAAGTGTAAAATACTGTTTCAGTACTAGTTATAGCATTACTTCACATTGGACAACACACTAAGGACAGCTCCCACATGAGAAGTAAGTACACAGTGACTCCTGTTGTTGACTTAACAATTTGACACTCTTGTTTATGGTGTCAGTAATCTCCCTAGGCTCTAGTCATGAGTTGACAAGGCTATGGAAGCCTTTTGAGTGCGCCGACTTCGATCTTATTCCGACAGGGTCATAGTCAAAGTGGAAGTTCTCTCCTCCTTTCAGAGAAAGGTACCTTTCTTTGATGGCCCTGTTCTTTGCACTCGGATCTAACTCGCGGAGATCTTCATTTAGATCTTCTTTTTTTTTCCCCATGGTGTCTTGTCTTTCCATGCTTAAAATACTGTCATGGGTTCTTCAGCCATATCCAAATACCTTAAGGGCCAATTCTGAGGCCAGAGTGCTATTTAGGACATCTGCCATTCTATGAGTCTACTGTGTATCCCACTACCCATGATGGATCATTCTCTCCCTTTTTGATCCTATCAGCTAGTATTAGCAGACACTAGTCTTGTTTGTGTGATCCCTTTGACTCTTAGACCTACCAGTGTGATCAATTGTGACCTGAAATTGATCAGTTGGACTAGTGAGATGGCATTGGTACATGCCACCTTGTGGCATTGTATTGGGATTCCCTGGCATGATTCTAACTCCACCTTTTTGGGCAAGTCCGATTGAGCATGTCCCAAATTGTACATCTCCTCCCTCTCTTATTCCCACTCTTATATTTAACAGGGATCACTTTTCAGTTAAAAATTAAACACCTAAGAATAACTGTGTGTTAATCACAGAGTTCAACCAATAGTACTAGAACAAAAGAAAGAGAAAATACTAAAATGGATAAAGTATTACATTGTACATCAACAGTAAGGACAAGAGCTGATCAAGTCACTGTTTCTCATAGTGTCCATTTCACTTCAACAGGTTTCCCCTTTGGTGCTCAGTTAGTTGTCGCCGATCAGGGAGAACATACGATATTTGTCCCTTTGGGACTGGCTTAATTCACTCAGCATAATGTTTTCCAGATTCCTCCATCTTGTTGCAAATGGCCGGATTTCGTTGTTTTTGACTGCTGTATAGTATTCTATAGAGTACATGTCCCATAATTTCTTTATCCAGTCTACTGTTGATGGGCATTTGGGTTGGTTCCAGGTCTTAGCTATTGTGAATTGAGCTGCAATAAACATTAATGTGCAGATAGCTTGATTGTTTGCCAATTTCACTTCCTTTGGGTAAATTCCAAGGAGTGGTGTGGCTGTGTTGAATGGTAGGGTTATATTCAGGTTTCTGAGATTTTTTGAGTGTCAGTCTTGAAGGTTCAAGATCATAGCAAATGTGCTGGTTCAGTAATGGTGAAAGAAACACAGACAATGGCAGAAAACCGTGGTGGGAAGTCATGTGGGAACCAGCAGTCACATTTCAAAGAGGGAACAGAGATAGATTTGAAATCCATCATTCATTCTAGGTATACAGTCCAATTATCTAATCTCTCCCCATAAGGCCACTATTGGAATGTAGCTTTTAATCATAGTGGACAGTGAGAGTTCACCAGCAAAACACATGCACCATAGCTGAGAGCAGGTTTTTCAGAGGTGTGTGTTGTTTGCTGGTAACTGATCAAATATCACTGCCAGTAAGTACAACAACCTCCTACCAAGTCTAAATGCTGGTCTCAGTATCCACAGCCATGCTTTGTTTCTATCAGAACAACATGATATAGACAAACAGACCCCTTGGGGATCTCTGTTCCCCATGAGCTGAGAATGGATTTGGCTTCCAGGGCAGCATTTAAGAAACCTGAGGAAGCAGGATGTCCATATCACTACAGAAATGGGCACACTGGAAATCCTTCTCTGTTTGGCTTGGGGTAGGGGAGGAATGACACAGTCAAAGAGAGACCATTTTTCCTAAGCTTTCAATGAGGATATTTATTCATTTCCATGAGACACACAAGTGATTCAAGATTATTGTCACATTTTAGAGTTTTCAACAAGGCATTTTTCTCTGTAGATAGATGCTGGATGATCATTCTGTGGTGGTAAGTGAAATGAGAGACTTCATGCACTACCAACTTTCTAAAATAATCTTTAATCTTTTTTATAAAGATTTATTTTTTATTTATTTGAAGGCAGAGTTAAAAGGGAGAAACAAAGGTCTTCCATATGCTGGTTCACTCCCCAAATGGCCATAATGGCTGGAGCTGTGCCAGGTCAAATCCAGGAGTCAGGAGCTTCATCTGGGTTTCCCTTGTGAGTGCTGAGAACTGGATCAGAATTGCAGCAGACAGGTCTTGAACCAGCGCCCATATGGGATGCCGGCATTGCAGGTGGAGGCTTAAACTACTACAGCACAGTACTGGTCCCACATAGTCTTTAATCTTAATCGCTTCACAGCACCCTGTCAACTCAAGAAGAGAAGGATCTGCCGCTGAAAAAATGCTGGTGAATTTTGTCTACTTGACTGGACAAGAAATTATACACTGAAAGATAAAAGATGGAATTATGAATATAGCTAGAAATCTAGATGAAAAGATAGAGCAAGAGAGAGAGCATGTTGTGTCTGAGTCAGCATTATTCTGATTTGCTCAGTTAAAGCATCAATGTTGTCTGTGAGTGTCTGGCAATATTTTTTGAAAATGTGTTCAAATTAGTACCAACTAATACGCACATGAAACATGGCAAAAACAGGGACAGAGAGGGCTCAGTGTGCAGACTTTACTTGGGATTAGGAAAAGACATGAGGGAGAAACAGAAGAGGGAACACTGCTTTGTCCCTTTGCCTTCACATTGAATCTTGAAATATTTTGCATCCAGGTTCCTTTTGCCAAGTGACAGCAAGGCCTGTATGGAGCTTCCCTGAGAGAGTCGGTCCCAGAGGGAAGCTCTTGAGGCTGTTGGCATCTTTGTATAGCAGAGCAGGCTCATTGTGTCTGGAGGAAGAGGCAGCCTAGGGCACAGCAGATAGGAAAGTGAGCATGGTGGAAGAAGCAGGAATATTGGAGAAGTTACATTTTGATTCAGAGGAGCCATGTACATAGATCAAATTAGCCAAGTACATAGATCAAATCTAATCAAATTAGATTGACAGTAATATTCATTTCCAACAGAACGCAGACAATGGGACTCAATCCCTGCCAGTGAGGAATGGGGCCCTCACAGCCTTACCTGTCTTGACTTCATGCCACAGGACATTTGTCCTCCTCACCATATTCCTATACACATTCACTTATTCATATCATTTTTAATTTTTATGTTAATTTGATGTTAATACAAAGAGAAAAGATTCAGTAGAGTTCACTGATATAACTCAAAGAATATAATGATTTTCCATTCTCCCTTCACTACCCCCTAACCGGTCTTCTTTCCTTCCTTCCTTCCTTCCTTCCTTCCTTCCTTCCTTCCTTCCTTCCTGTCTTTGTTTGTTTCATTTTTGAGATAACATTTTTAATTTACATTATAGTCAAGGGCTTAATACTCCACCAAATTAAAAGTTCAGAAAGTAAAAAGACTCCAGTTCACTGGGAATGTAGGCAAGCCCTATAGTGTTTTGCCCTTTACTCTTTCTTCAAATATTGCTTTAGATAAAGAATAGGACCAATTCAGGGACCAGGAATCTGACTTTGGGGCGTGGTGTGCTCACCAACTATAAAGCACTATTAGAACACAGCCAGCTCACCCACTCACATATCATCCGTGGCTGCCTACAGGTTCAGAGGCTTTTCCACTTGTCATAAAGTCAAACATCTGTAAAAACTAACCCCTAAGAGGCTGTTGCAGCCCACACTTTAAGTTTTCAGATGAAGATGCTGAGGCATGGGAAAGTAAGTGATGTGCTCAGAGGAAATAACTGGCTGTGCCCATCTTGAGTCCAGAACATGAGTATCTTTGTTCTTCTCCATAGCACTCAGATGATGACTCCTGTCACCTGGAGCCTTCGGAGCTGAGTTTTTATCTTCTAAAGAAGAGATGGCAGTGCCTTGGTCCTCTCCTGCAAAACACTTCTGAGTTGTAACCTCAAAACCTCTTTCTATCACTGGCTGTGACTAAACCTGAAGGCTGGCTAAGTGTGTTGAGAGGGTGAGCCATGGGAAATGCTCCCACTGACTTTGGAGTCTGCAGCTGCAATGAACCATCTATCACATGGACCTATCTGCCTCATGTCACCACTAGCACCAATAAGGACAACTGTAACCCTCCTACTCTCATCTAAATGTGGCCTGCTTCTTCTTGTAGCACCATACCCATCCATGCACACACATAGTGCACAAGTACACATAGATACAAGCACAACATGTAGACACATCCACAAATAGGAAATCATTATATCCATTCAAGAAGATCAGAGACACTAATACCTCCATTTGCCCAGTAAGGGATATTTATTACTTAGAGTTATCACTTGCTTATATCTTTCCAGGGCTGGTTTTTTACTGTAATATTAAAGCCCTTCCTGCTATAAAATGTTGATTGTCTCACCATCATTCATCTCTCAGTGACTGAATCTGGAGTAGAGAGAAAACTGTCCCTTTGATGATTGACCTTCCATGCTGGGGTCAACAAAGAGACCTACAATTGTTTTTTTCAGAAGATATCTTTCTGATATATAGGCAGCCTCCATCCAAATCTCCAACTTTTACTAGTTTCAGGGGTTGGTGATATCTCCCACAAAGATTTTCTTGTAGGCAGTGGAGATTATTGCTGTGGGCCTATTGGAGGGCACATTCCAGATCATTATAATGAAGAGAGAAGCACTCAAACAGGTGAACATGGAGAGCATCAGGCAATGACCTCACGGAAGTAAAAGACCAAGAGTAACCTATGCCAAGTGAAAGAAGCCACCAATGAAAATGGGATTGATCAAGTCACCATTTCTCAAAGTGTTCATTTCACTTCAAAATGTTTCCTTTTTGGTGCTCAGTTAGTTGTCACCTATCAAGGAGAACAAGTAGTATTTGTCCCTTTGGGATTGGCTTATTTCACTCAACATAATGTTTTCCAAATTCCTAACAGGGATCACTTTTCATTTAAAATTTAAACACCTAAGAATAATTGTGTGTTAATTACAGAGTTCAACCAATGGTACTAGAATGATCAGCCCTCACCCTGACTGTTGATGAGCAACTTGATATGTTATCCCTCTTAGTATTTCTTTTGTTTGTTCTACTTAATACTTTTGGTTGAATACTGTAATCAATACACAATTCTTCCTAAGTGCTGAAAATTAACTGAAAAGTGATCGCTGTTAAATATAAGAGTGGGAATAAGAGAGGGAAGAGATGTGCAATTCGGGACATCCTCAAGCTGACTTACCTCAAATGGTACAGTTAGAAACATACCAGGGGATTCCAATTCAATCCCATCAAGGTGGCATGTACCAATGCCATCTCACTAGTCCCAGTGATCAATTTCTGTTCACAATTGATCATAGTGATAGGACTAAGAACCAAAGGGATCACATAAACAAGAATAGTGTCTGCAAATACTAGCTGATAGAATCAAAAAGGGAGAGAATGATCCAACATGGGAAGTGAGATACACAGCAGACCCATAGAATGGCAGATGTCCTAAACAGCACTCTGGCCTCAGAATCAGCCCTTAAGGCATGCGGATCTGGTTGAAAAGCCCATGAGACTATTTCAGAAATGGAAAGCCAAGACACTCTGGGGGAAAAAAAAAAAAAAAACCCTAAATGAAAGATCTCCGCGAGTGAGATCCCAGTGGAAAGAACAGGTCATCAAAGAAGGAGGTACCTTTCTCTGAAGGGAGGAGAGAACTTCCACTTTGACTATGACCTTGTCTAAATATGATCAGAGTTAGTGAACTCAAAAGGCTTCCATAGCCTTGGCGACTCATGACAAGAGCCTAGGGTGATTACTGATGCCATAAACAAGAGTGTCAATTTGTTAAGTCAACAACAGGAGTCACTGTGCACTTACTCCTCATGTAGGATCTTTGTCCTTAGTGTGTTGTACATTAAGATTTAATGCTATAACTAGTACTCAAACAGTAGTTTTCACTTTATGTTTCTGTGTGGGAGCAAACTGTTGAAATCTTTACTTAATGTATGCTAAACTGATCGTCTATATACAAAGAGAATTGAAAATGAATCTTGATATGAATGGAAGGGGAGAGGGAGTGGGAAAGGGGAGGGTTGCGGGTGGGAGGGAAGTTATGGAGGGGGGAGCCATTGTAATCCATAAGCTGTACTTTGGAAATTTATATTCATTAAATCAAAGTTAAAAAAAAAACGAAAAAAAATTACCTAGAATTCCAAAATTATTTTGCAAAAGAACAAAGTTGGGGGATTTTCACTAAATAGTAAAATAGTCAGAAGGGGTATTTGGCCTAGCAGTTAAGACTTCTGCACCCCATATCAAAATTCCTGTATTTGATTCCTGCCTCCAGCTCCTAACTTCAGCTACCAGTTAATGCAGACTATGGGAGGTATTAATGATGGGCCAGTTAATGGGGTTCCCTCCATACATGTAGGAGACTTGGATTGAGCTCTCATATTCCAGCTTAAGCTTCAGGCTTATTGGGACCATTCATTGAGAGCATTTGGGGAGTGAACCAATGGATGAATTTTCTCTGTGTGTTCATCTGTCCCTGTGCCTCTAAAATAAAATGAAAACATTAATTACAATAAGCAAGACAGTGTAATATCATAGTAAGAGTAGATTCTAGATTAATGTGTCAAGAAAGAGGTCCACACATTAACTTTGGACAGAAATATCAATTCCATTCTATGGAGGAAAGGATACTGTTTTCAAAAACAATTCTAAAACAACTGAATATTCATATGGAAATACCAAACAGAAAAAAATTAAATTTTACTGAATTTTAAACCTAAATATAAAAGCTGAATACATTTAGTATCTAGAAGAAAATATAGGAAAACACCTTCACAGCCTTAGGGTAGACAATAAACACTAAATAACCAAAGACTGAAAGATTGATAAATTGAATATTTTTGAAGTTAATAATATCTGCTTTACAAAAGGTACCAAGATAGGTTAGCGAGGTGACTAATAAATTGATTAGTTTGATTTAATCTTTCTACATTGTATATTCAAACATTGCCTTGTACTCCATAAATATATGCAATAATGATTTATCAACCAAATAAAATATAATTTATTTTAATAAAAACAAAGAAAATGGGACTGATCAAGAGCCATGGTCAATGTCCATATAGGAGCACCAATAAGATCATACCAAGTTTTAAGATGTTTGTACCCATTAAGGTATATAATACGTGGTATGGGTATGGGGATACTACTGGATGCCAGGCTGCAGAAGTGATCAAAGGGACTACCTTGGTCAAGAATTGTAACCCAGAGCAGAAAACTGAGCCTTGCTATAAAGCCATGTTAGAAAGACTGCACCCCAGGCCAACGCCGCAGCTCAATAGGCTAATCCTCCGCCTGCGGTGCCAGCACCCAGGGTTCTAGTCCCAGTTGGGGCTCCGGTTCTGTCCCAGTTGCTCCTCTTCCAGTACAGCTATCTGCTGTGGCCCAGGAGTGCAGTGGAGGATGGCCCAAGTGCTTGGGTCCTGCACCCCATGGGAGACCAGGAGAAGCACCTGGCTCCTGGCTTTGGATCAGCACGGTGCTCCAGCCACAGCGGCCATTGAGGGGTGAACCAATGGAAAAAGAAGACCTTTCTCTCTGTCTCTCTCTCTCACCGTCCACTCTGCCTGTCAAAAAAAAAAAAAAGAAAGAAAGAAAGAAAGACTGCACCCCAAATGCCACCAGATTTAGTCCAATTAGACATTCATTTTTTTCTCAAATGGATCCAATGGCACTGAAGTGTAAACACACTGAGGCCCCTACACCTCGAGATCCTATTATAATGACAGACAAATGGCAGTGCACTTGCCCAGGCCTACATGAGAATGGAAGAAAAATGATATCCAGAACAAATCACACCTGGTATACTGAGGGTATGCATCTCACATGCAGAGAAAGAAATTAAGGTTGTCTCAGCTCAGAGATGCACACAGGGCTCCACTTTACACTTCGTGAAGAAGGAAGCACACATGCCTCCCAAGAGAGCACTGAGGCGCTTGACACAAAGCTCCCATGAAAACCCATAGGGGCCCCAAGGATTGTGCAACACAGCCAATAAAACAAGGCCTTGGGGAAACTCTCCAGAGGTCCTTGCACTTTCATTAGCCATCAGAATCAGAATGTCAAGTTACATTCATTCCTGGTAGGGGTCTCTGGGAAGATGAGCCCCTCATGGATGGCTGCTGCCTGGTTTACACCAGCTTAGCCCACCAGGTTGTTGGTGCAGATGACACCACCTCAGACCACAACTCAGTTCTTTTGTACCTCAATAACCCAGGAACAGTCCAGCAAAATTTGTGCCACGTAGCTACACACATTTCTCACTAGTGCACAATCTACCCACCTGTTCTCCAACATCCCCACTCTGCACAATTGATTTGATCTGTTTTCATAAATAGGTCCCAGGCCTGCAGGAGACTGATGGAAAACTGGGTTCCAAATCCCCTGAGTGTGCACTAGCATTTCAACCCTAGTCACCTTAATAAGCAGTATACCAGAAAGGGTAGGCCAGGCAGCAGACTTTATCACTTCTTTGCTCCAGGAGATTCAGTTTCAGCAATGGCCTAGGCATCATAGTGTCAACAAGACAAGGAGTTGAAGAAACAATGGGCCTTCTGCCTACTACTGGGGAAGGCTGACCAAGATGGGTTAGAAGTCCCCTGCTAAGTCCTTCTTTTCCCCAAATTCATGCCCAACTGTCCTGGCCACAGACAGTTTCAATTTCCCAATAGGAAGTAATCCTGAAAAAATTAAGACATCTCACCACCAAAAGATCCTTAAATAGAAGAAGTATTCTCTTTTTTTAAGATTTTATTTATTTATTTGAGAGGTAGAGTTACAGTGAGAGGCAGAGACAGAGAGAAAGGACTTCCATCCCCTGGTTCACTCCCTAAATGGCTGCAACTGCTTGAGTTGAGATGATCCAAAGCCAGGATCCAGGAGCTTCCTTCAGATCTCCCACATGGGTGCAAGGGCCCAAGCACTTGGGCCATCCACTACTTCCCTCCCAGGCCATAGCAGAGAGCTGGATCAGAGGATGAGCAGCTGGGACTCCAATTGGCGTCCATATTGGTGTCAGCACAGTGCTGGCCCCAAAGTCCTCTCTTACGTGTGTAGTGTCTGTTGCTAAAAAAACCTTGGTCAGAAGGCCACTACCTGCCCCTCTCTGGTCATCCTGTATAGCCTGGGATCTTTAAGTATTGGGAAGCTCTTATAGTTTCACTTTGTGGCTATGTCATTGACATCCAAGTGTAATCAAACTGGTAATGGAGAGGCTTGACCTGGTAGGACCCACACATGTGGGATTGTGCTGTGTAGTCCTCCGGTGGCTGCTGGAGAAAGTAGCTGCTAGGTGATTGAACAGAGAAACCTGGAAAGATTTGTTCAAAGTACACATATCCTAGTTGACATATCCAAAGGGACAATAACACCTTCTTCAAAGGTGCTTTTATTTTGCTGACCTCATTTCCTCGTGCCCTAATTAGGTCATTGCACTCTCCCACACTCATACCAACCAAAGAATACACACCACCAGGAGCTCAAATTCCTTCTTCATGACAACAGCAATGCCCTAAGCACAGCAATGATCAGCTCTCTACTCACGGGGGTCCAGGTCTGGGATGAAGGTTCAAGCCTCCAGAGCAGAAGGGCCCATCTTCAGAAAAGAGATGCATTTCTTCGCTGAAATTATGGAATGAAAGCAGTGCTTCTTCTCCATTTTGAATTTTTTAAAAATTTTATTTAAGGTATACAAATTTCATGAATTTCATATATATAGATGTAGGAACATAGTGACACTTTCCACCCTACCTTCCCTCCCACCGAAGCTCCCACCCTTCTTCCTCTGCTCTCTCCTATTCCCACTCTTAATTTTCATGAAAATTTATACTCATAAGACTAACATAGTTCAGAGGGGATAGGGTTGTGAACACTAAAACATCAGGCCTACAACAAAAGCATCAGACCATCACACTGATAAATTCTTTTCCATGTCTTCTATTCATATTTAGTAGAACTGAATTGCATACAGATAGAGTTGGTTTTAAATACAAAATCCACCCAACTCCTCCAGGGCTAATTTGCAATTTGAGCTCACCTGAGTTAATTTATGCTGCTAGGAGCCTGACACTGTCTGTAAAATGCAAATTCAAAAGAACACCTGGGAAAAGTGAAGAGAAGCACTTGGAGGTCCTTGATTGGGCTGCAGTTGCTGATGTTCTAATACCCAACATCCCACACATCAGTGAGCCAAGGTAGGTCTGGGTAAAGGATAACAGATACACAGCCTGCCCTGGAACAGCTATAGCACCCCCTGCTGCTCGGTCCCAATGTGACCCAAACACACACACAACATTTGTGAGAACTGCACCATTCCTGAGCCTCTCTTCTTATTCCATCCCAGGAAGTCAGGCTCACTGACAAGAGAATGTCTCTGAAGGCAAGGCTGACATCCTGGTGGGATGTCATGTGTTTCCTCCTGGACTCTCTTTCCATCCACAAGATACTCAATGACCCACAACATTCATCCATTATGTCTGCAAGATCAGCTGTCAGGATATGGCTATAAAGCCCTTTGAAAGAGTCCTATGTGATTACATTTAAACAACCTATCATAATGACATAAAATTCCACTATTATTGCTAGGATTTGTAGATTATCAAAACCTACAGAGGGAAATCAGCCCGTGTATTTACAGTCTGTGACAGTAGACATTGAATGACTGATGATAATCACTGAAGACTTAAACATATGAGAAGTGAGTAAGTAGAGTGTGCTTTCATGAAGTGTTAGGTCTTTGGAACAGAGGAAGAATATGACAAGGAAGGATTTCATGGTGATCTTAATTGAAATATTATTTATGTGAAAAAGTTACATTAAAATGAGACTTAAGGGTGTTTTAGATAAAGAGAAAGGGATAGGGGAGAGAGATGTACAGGGCCAGGATCTGACTCCTACTAGTTGGAGGAGTAAGGTGGGAAGAGAGAAGGAACAAGTCAAAGAGTCATTTATGAATCAATAGGAAGGTACAGAGAAGGGATGGAGCACCCCTGTCCACTCTGAGTGGATGAAGGAATGCAGGCAGCAGCACATTTGCTTGTTGTTACTGAAATACATGCTGGGCAATGAAAGGCATGAAGTCCTGCACAGAGATGATGAGGAAGATGTGAGTTTCTTTCTAACAACCAAGGTAACTTAGCCCGTAGAAGACACGATGCTCAGTAGGGAGAAGCACACTCTGTTTCTCTACTGAACACTCACAAGGCATTGTATCCCTTAAATCAGCAGCTCAGGAGACAGGATGAGAAAGTGGAGAGTGAGTCACAAGGAGCCATTCCTTTGAAAGGCAGTTTTCCAAAAACATAACCACCATCTCTGTGGGCAGCTGGGAGTCTAACTTCATTCAATACAGATTATCAAGCACAGATGACCTGATGACATTGACCAACCTCCGCACTGCCCTCCCCAGAACTTCCCTGCTGTTCTACTGCAGCAGTTTAAATCTCCTGCCTTCTGCTTCATGACAATTGAGTCCAACCTCTCCCCTATAGCAAAATCGTGACCCCCATTTCAATACTGAAATAATTCTTGCTTTCTATATTGAAAAACATCTGGTTGATATTTTTAATATAAGAATCTCTATTCCTTTGGTTGACACATAATAATTGTATAGGTTTATCTTCCACAGTGTAAAGTTTTGTCACATGTACACCTAGTGTAAAGATCAATTCAGGGTAAATAGCTTATCCATCAACTCAAGTATTTCTCATTTCTTGCCAAGGAACCATGCAAAATCCACAGAATTTCACATATACATTGTGTTTTTAAAGACTATAGCAAAACCCCTGTGCAATAGAAGAGCATGAAACATCCCTCCTGTCTAACTGACTCTAGACGCATTGACCAACCTGTCCAACCTCACCAACCTGACCAACCAGGCTCTAGTAACCAACACTCTACCTTCTACTTGTAGGATCAACTTTTTAATATTTCCCATACGAGTGAGATCTTGCAATCTTTGTCTTTATGAATCTGATTTGTTTTACTTATGTATTTAGCATGATGTCATCCAGTCCCATTAAAGTTGCCATGACAGACAGGATTAACCTTTTCAAGGCTGAGCAGTGCTCCACTGTGCACATGCTGCCCATTTCCTTTATGCATTCATCCACTAGGGACACATAAGATGACTACATAACTTTGCTATTTCTATAGTGCTGTAGTAACATGAGGGCTCAGAGAATCCCTTCAACAGAGACTCCCTTTCCTCTCTGCTGTTAGTGTTTTTTGGTTTTGGGAACTCTACTGACAATCACAACTGGAGTGCAACAGATTTTAACAGTACTTGTGTACTTCCCTGGGTTTATTTTCTCCTTTCCCATTCAACAACCCAGGACTCATTAAGAAACCTAAAGATCGTAGGGCACGGTTTCCAAGACCACAGTATTATGCATCACCTAACCATGTTGTGATATTTGTTTCAGAAATAACGTGAGAAGATTTCATCCTACTTCATCAATATTATGGAGAAACAAAACTACACACAGAATATGCACAAGTCCAGCTGTTACCCCTGAGAGAAATATGCTGTGTTCACCTACCACTGTGTACGAAAACACCACCAAACTTAGTGACTTAAAATTGCACATCATTACCTAACTCCATACAGCATCAGAATGAACGGATCTGCAAGAACGTAGGAAATAAATCAGTGTCGTGACAACTCACTTATACGGCTGGCAATTGGTTGTTAACATCTATAGCTGGAAGAATTGCAACCAGAAGCATGTCCCAAACATTACAAATAGGCATTTTTGCCCCCAGAAAACAGGTGTGTCAATGTTTTCTAGTCCACAATTGCAAGTGGCCTCAGCTATTCTCCACGGGGGTCTCTCCATGAGATACTTGGGCTTCCTTAGACCATGGTGGATGGGACCCCATGTGACTTTTGTCATAGGTCATCTCAGAGGATATAGCAAAATGCCGTAGGGTAGGAAGTTTTTGAATAGCACAGTTTTGGGCACTGGGAAGTCCATAATGAGAGAGCCAATAGACCACCGTCTAGTGAGGGCCTGTTTCCTGCTTCCTAATGGGCGTCTTCTCAGTATGTGTTCACATGGTGGAGGGACAAGGACAAGGTCTCTGTAAGGCCCTCTTTTGTAAGAAACCAATCCCATTCACCCAGGTCCCAGCATGCACCCTCAGCTGCTCTTGTGTACACAGCTACGGCAAAGATCTGGCCCAGAGAAAGGAATTTCATTCCTGCTGGTAATGCCGTGGTCTCGATTTTCTGATCAGTAAGAGTGATAGGTGGGGCAGGCATTGTGGTGCAGTTGGTTAATCCTCCACCTGTGACATTGGCTTCCAATAAGGGTACCGTTTCAAGTCCCAGCTGCTCCACCTCCAATCCAGCTCTCTGCTGTGGCCTGGGAAAGAAGTGGAAGATGGCCCAAGTGTTTGAGCCCCTGCACCCACCTGGGAGACCCAGAGGAGGCTCCTGGTTCCTGGCATCAGATCTGTGCAGCTCTGGCCATTGTGGCCACTTGGGGAGTGGACCAGCAGATAGAGGACTTTTCTCCCTGTCTCCCTCTCTCTGTCTGTAACTCTACCTCTCGAATAAAATAATAAATGAAATCTTTAAAAAAAAAAAAGAGTGATCTTCAACCAAACCTGTTGTGTGGCAGAATGCAGTGGCTAGGTGCCCCTTCCCACAGGCTGAACACTGCAAGGTGAGGCAGGCAGCTGTGTTCACAAGCCTTCCTTACTTCCTTACTACTCTGTATCTGGTGTGTGAAAGATAAAAACTCATCATTCATGGCAAGGAGACACTTCAATATAAATTGTTTTGGTAATTGCTTTAGAAGAAATATATGCACAGTGAAAAACTAACACATTGGTAATCAGTATTACAAATTAGTTATGGCAGGTCATGGAAATATTTCTATAAAATTATATTAAATATAATAATTGTGTATAATGTATATGCATTGTTTGTATAATATTATGTAGAAAATCCATATATTCATGTATTATAATACATATAGTATCTAATTACTTGTATATAGTTTGATACAAAAAACATCTAAACTACCACCTAAAATAGTAAATTAATGCATACATTTGGGTCATTACAGTTTGCAGTTCTTTTGTGTAAACCTCCTGGAAAGGTTTGAAACTGATTGATACTACCACAAATACAAAGTATCACAGGAGCCACAGGTGATTCTAAGGAATGAGGCTCTGGACTGTAGGGTCTTTCCTGGCTATCCAGGGTCAGCCCAAACAGTCCCATCCCCCTGAGAGGGGCCTGCTCCCACAGCCCAAGCAGGGCAGACTCAAATGTCTATGGTGGATCTCTCACCTGCTCTCCCCTCCTCTCTACAGAGGGCCAAGCCCTGTTCATGAACCTGGCCTAACATCTCTCTCTCCACCTGTGAAGGGTCCCACCTCCACCCAGGGAGGATCCCTTATGTGTCCCCTGAACTCTTCAGGCCCTAGCTTCAGAGCTCTTTGGTCAGGAGGCAGTAAATGCAGCTCCAAATCAGAGAGAAATGTCCTGTTACTAATCCAAGTACAAACTTCACAAACCTGTCAGATAGAAATGCATGTTTGTTCACTTTCCAACTGTTAACTGTTGTCCAAAGAGGTCATCAACATATTTACACTTGAAATGTACGTGTGAGTGCTCCCAAATTGCTTCCTTTTGCTTTTTTTATTAACTCTTTATTCAAAGGGCTAATGTTGTGGCATAGTGGGTACAGCCACTGCCTGTGATGCCAGCATCCCATATGGATGCCAGTTCATGTCCTGGCTGCTCCACTTCTGATCAGCTCCTTGCTAATGGCCTGGGAAAGGAGCAGAAGATGGCCTGAGTGTCTGGGACCCTGCACTCACATGGGAGACCTGGAAGAAGCTCCTGGCTCCAGGCTTCAGGCTGGCTCAGCCCTGGCCATTGTGGCCTTCAGGGGAGTGAACAGAAGATCGAAGATCTCTGTCTCTTTTCCTCCCCTCTCTCACTGTAGCTCTGACTTTCAAAAAATTAGATAGATCTTTTTTAAAAAATCAAAATTCATGTATTTGATTTTCCTAAATTCAGAAATAATTTACATTTCTTCAAAATGCCTTGAGGGTTTATTGGTTTAATTATAATTTTTGTTAAATCATAATTATTTAAATTATTAAATTAATTTATTATAATAATTATTGAATTATTATAATAATTTTTAAATTATAATTTTTAAAAAATAATAAATTAATTTGAAAGGCAGAGTGACACTCCTGAAATGCTCATAACAGCCAGGGCTGGGCCAAGCAGCAGCCAGGAGCCAGGAACTCCATCAGGGTCTCCCACATGGTGGCACAATTCCCATTTACTTGGGTCATCACTTGCTTCCTTCCCAGGCTCATTAACAGTAAGCTGGATAAAAAACATGAAGTAGATAGGACTTGAACAAAGCACTCCACCACAGGATGCATCCTTAATTACGAGGTACACTCTTTAGCTTTCAAAGGCAGTAAACTTACTTTGACTGCACAAACTCTACAACCCCACCTGCTTTGGGCTGGGACCCTGGGGTCCTGAGACCTCACGTGGTTAGCCCGGCTCTCCTTGGAACTTCTGAAGTTTCTACCCAAGTTTCAAACAACACACAGTCTCATTGAATAAGAATCTACACAGAAATTATTAAATGTCATTTAGGAAAAAGACTGCATCTATTTTCAACAATTACACTGGGAGAATGTTTTAAGATTTCTGAGCCCAGCATGGCAGGGTGTCAAGTTAACCTGAAAGAGGAATAGCATCACATTGATTAAGGAAGCAAACTCACAGTAAACATTTTAATGTAGGGAAACCAGGGGGACATTCTGTCTGCTGCAAAAGGTAGAGGCAGAAGCAGAGACCTGGATGTCTGGTTACTCCAAGCATTTATTATCAGTGCAGATGTGATCAATCAATCATTTAAAAAAAATGCACTGTTTTGTGAAAACAGGATTTCATGATGAAGGATTTTAAACATGGTGAAACAGGGAACAAAGGGGAGTTTCGGTGTTTACAGGAAGAACTTGTTTGCTTGGAAGGTGGGATTAAGTGAACAATCCCAACGTAGAGGAACCTTGAGGACAACTAATTATTAACTAGGGCGAATTCCACTTGTCCACTTGCTGTTTACTGGAGCACACAGCTTTTCATTAGCTGTTTCAGCATCATGTCAAATGACCTTTGCCATTGATATAACTCCACCAATCACCTTTGCAATCTGGTCAAGCATGCCATCTGCAGAATTCAAACCTTGTAGTTGTCTCTAAAATCTAGGCCTTTAATAGAATTCAGGCCATTTGATGGTCCCCGATGTAAGATTCCTGCTATTTTTCCTATTTGATTAAATCATTGGAACTATTTGCTAGAGCTGGCATTGTGGCATAGCAGATAAAGCTGCCACAAGCAAAGATAGCATTGCATATGGGTGACAATTAATGTCCTGGTTGCTCCGTTTCCAATTGAGTTCCCTGTTGATGGCCTGGGAATGCATCTGAAGATGTCCCAAGTACTTAGGTCCCCGTCACCCACATGGGAAACCCAGATGAAAGCTCCTAATGAATGAATGGACAAACAATCTCTCTCTGTCTCTCTCTGTAACTCCAACTTTTATATTCATAAATAAATCTTTAAAAAGAACTATTTTCCAATCTTGTTGATGGAATTCCATGGTGGACAACATGGGACACAAAAGCTGAAACCTCCCCATCTTTCCTCTGGAGGAGCGAACTGGTTTACCCCAACTCCGTGGCCTGTGTTCAGTTCTCTGTGTCAGCACCATCAAGAAGGGAGGAATTCAAGCTCAGAAGGTCACAGGGGTTGCACGGGGCCGCCCATACCACCCATATGACATGACTCAGCAAGAAGTAGATAAATCCCTGGTGTGGACTCTCGCAAGATCCACACCTCATACGGGAAATGCTGATCACACACAGGATTTGAGGCTTGTTCTCATTTGCCCTTACTTTAGGTGCTCCTGCCTCCTTCACACTCATTTCTCAGCATTTTCTGTTTCCTCTCTGCTTGAATGCTTATTTTTAATATTAAAAACATAATTAGTGCTTTCATTTAATAATCCAAGAAGCCAATGCATCTCATTTTCTTCATCAGTGCCAAGATGTACTCAGAGTGTCGATGCTGACCCAAACACAGACCTCAGTGGAGTTGGGAATGGATTCTTTATAAATCAAGATGTGGCCATCCTCAGGAGGGAGACCTGAGGTTATGGAATGAGCAACCTCAGTCCCATCTATTATTCCTCAAGCTTCCTCTCACAGAGAGAGGACAACATTCATCTATAACTACATCTACAACTGTGCATCCAGAAAGGATGAGTTACTATGATGCCCCACATCTCAAATCTAGCAAATATCACAGACATTGTTCAGAACCAAAAGCCTTGGGCGGGGGGGATCTCTTGCATTTCTTTGGCTTTTACTGTATAACACATATATGAGAAAACCAAGGCCTGAGAAGGTGCCTAATAGTCCAGAGCCCTGCCCTTCCCTGCTAGACATCATGGCTAGGCCATTGTGATATCAATCTCCTGTGGATTTTAGGATTCAGCTTTAAACCTTTGCAAAGAAGGGGGCCACAATATTGCCCATTCCCCCATGCAGTTCCTGACCTGTGGTCTTCTCATATACTGCTAGGAGGGCTTAACCTGGGCTAGGAGGGCCAACGTGGGAATGGTAGCAAGAAGGATGAAAGTCCTTGTGGCTGTGAATTGTGAGAGAACAGGAGAAGAGGTGAGCAAGTGTTCTCAGGAGTGAAGAGCCATCCTGTGTCCACTGGTGTTAGAAGAAGCTTAGAGACAAAGAATGCGGTCAGAGAAGGTATCCGTCCACTCGACTGGGGAGTGTGTGGACTCACTCCCTGTCTTAAGGAGCTTTTGCTGTTCTTTGATGTTCCTGTGTGCTCCCAGAGTTCATTATAGTGTGTTTGCTGTTGGTCCTCCCTTAGAGTTGACAATGATGGAAGAAATCCTGCTATATCTGCTTGAACTTTTATGTTAAAATATTTAATTATTGGAGCCGGCGCCGTGGCTCAATAGGCTAATCCTCCACCTTGCGGCGCCGGCACACCGGGTTCGAGTCCCGGTTGGGGCGCCGGATTCTGTCCCGGTTGCCCCTCTTCCAGGCCAGCTCTCTGCTATGGCCAGGGAGTGCAGTGGAGGATGGCCCAGGTGCTTGGGCCCTGCACCCCATGGGAGACCAGGAAAAGCACCTGGCTCCTGGCTCCTGCCAGGATCAGCGCGGTGCGCCGGCTGCAGCGGCGGCCATTGGAGGGTGAACCAACGGCAAAGGAAGACCTTTCTCTCTCTGTCTCTCTCTCTCACTGTCCACTCTGCCTGTCAAAAAAAAAAAAAAAAAAATTTAATTATTGGAGCTATTTCCCTAGAGTAGTCAACGAAATAATGCCTCTTAATTTCTTCATCTTGGCCAAGCAATCCCCTGGGAATTAACTCTTTAAAGAACTCAGGGCACTAATAATACCTCCTAAAGAGGGGGGTGTGGTTAGGGGGTGAGAATTCTCTGCAGACAATGTTGGAGTGGATAACAACCTAAAAAAAGCATAGATCAAATAGGTAAAAAAATCTGTATAAATTGTAAAATGTTTATTTTTCCAGTTTTACTGATTTATGAGTAGTAATTTAAAATTGAGTGTATCCAAAATATAGAACACAATGGTTCCACATGTATACATAATTCATTAATATCCTTGTCTTGTGGTTTAAAGGAAAATCATCTCACAATGGGCTGAAGACCTAAGCATTCATCCTGAACTCCTAAAACAACTAGAATGCATAGGTATCAGCAAATTTTTTAATTATTATACTAGAAATTTTTAATAACCTCAAATACACATTTTTATAGAGTGTGCAGAACCCAAGTTGTCTGTAAGGTCTGGCCTCAGTGGTGCAGTCCTCAAGCTACACAGAGTCTCTGTCACCTCCCAGGGTGATGTCTCTGACACACTGTGCGCCACTGTGAGTGAAGTCAGGAAAAGTGGGTGTGAGGAAAGCACAGCACCGCTACCCTCCTGTTAGAGCCACGCAGCGCACTCCAGTGTGGACATTGCCCCTCAGCTTCTCTGTCTCTGCTTTGACTCATGCCCATCCCAACTTTCACACCCTATTTCAGGACCGTCTGCTTCTGGAGCTTGTCTTTCTCTTCCCTTTGGAGTTGTAATGCTTTGTGCCTAAACACAGTGACCCTGAGGACAGTGTGACATGAGTAAGGTGTGCTGAGCCTCTTTCTCTTGCCTCAACATTCTTTTTAAATTTTTTTAAAATGTGACTCTTGAAGGTCACCAAACATCTTTTCCTCAAGTTCAACAGGTATGATGACAGCTCAGCGGGCTGAGCCCTACTCCTGGTACATCACGCAGATCACCACATGGTCCCACCCATGGCACAGCTCAGGCCATTTCCACCCAGGCAGAAACAGCTGCCTTCCAAATCCTGTAGGAATGGCCTTTGCTGTAGCACAACACATCAGGCCAAATCTACCAGCTTGCATTTGTAGCATGGAGCACACACACAAAGAGGTTTTCATATTCTATGCACTTCAGCACATCATCAAATGGGCCAGCACTCACTTTGGGTTTCAGAAATAGACTCTGCTCTTCTGGACAACAAACTTGATGGTATCACTGTCAGGGTTTCAGCCGTCTGGGAACATATCCCCAGACTAATCTCAGAATCCCATTCACAGAACTTCCAACAGGAAGATCATTTAAGAGATGTGTCAAAGGAAACCCTCACCATCCATGACACAAGGGCCCAGAATAAACTTTCTGAAGAGGATCATTCTGAATTGTTTTCATTTCATTTTTAATCTTCCATTCTTTTTCTCTATGTTGAAAGATTTTGGTTTTATTTAAGATTTATTTATTTATTTGAAAATCAGTTAGAGAGAGAGGAAAAGACTGAATGATCTTCCATCCATTGGTTTATTCTCCAAGTGGTTTCAATGGTCAGATCTGAGGCAGGCTGAAGCCGGGAGTCAGGAGCTTCATCCAGATCTCCCACTTAGATGTCAGGGGTCCAACCACTTGGCCCATATTCCATGTCTTTGCCCAGGCCATTAGTAGGGAGCTGGATCAGAAGTGGAGCAGCCATGACTTTTATTGGCACCCATACAGGATGCCAGCATCATGGGTGACAGCTTTACCCACTACACCACAATGCCAGTCCCAACTTATTTATTTATTTGGAAGACAGAGTGACAGAGATGGAGATACACAGAGAGAGAGAGAGATCTTCCATCTTCTGATTAATTCTTCAAATGCTGGCAACATTAGGGTTGTTTCAGGCCCAAGCAAGGACTAGGAACTCTATCTGGGTCTCCCACATGGCTGACAAGAAATCGAGTACTTGGGCCACCATCTACTGCCTCACAGGTACATTATGTGGAAGGTAGAAATGAAGGCCATAATAGCTGGCCCTAGAATCAGACACTCCTATACTGGGTGTGTCACAACTGGGGGCTTAACATGTTGTGCCACAATGCTACTCCCCAGGTCCTCCAACTTTTAAGATCAGTTATTGGAGCTTTCTTAGTATCTTTTGGAGGTGTCATGATTTCCACAGTCTTTGTAACATTTCAATCATTACGTTACTGTACGCACATTTGCAAAGACACCATTTTTTAATTTTACAGGTAGATGTCACCCAGAAGGTGCAGCCTAAGACTCTGTATTGGCCAGCTGTTTATGTCCTGAGCAAGCAGAGCTTCCTTTCTGGTTCCCCGTGTGTAGGTGGCTACCATTGCTCTAGATTCGGGTGAGGTATCCAGCTGAGCTCCACAGTAACCCTAACCACTCCATAGCAGTGTGACAGTCTCTGATCAGGCCTGGACAAAGAGCATAGTCCTAATTGAGTTCATCAGGGGAGCAGGTTTATAGGAGAAGCCCTTACACTAAGTGGTTGCACACGTTTGGCCTGACCACTCTGCTAACTAGGAATGAGCAGATCAGACTTGCTCTCCCACCTGAGTGGTGTCCAGGCAGGGAGAGTAGGAGCAAACTCAGCTTTGATTGAACCTGGCATGCATTTTTGTCATAATTTGCAGTACTGGCTGTTTCTATCTCGGGGTGGAGTCTAGGGGTGATCTTTAGGACCCAGGGAACATTGATAAGCTCTTGGAGGTGAAAAGTGGTACCTACTTTGTGCTGAAATCCCATGTGGGAGCTTCTTCCTCCCTGAGTAGGGCCGCAGGTAATAACTGAGGCTGGACAGGCAGGCATTCAGGTAGGCAGCAATTCTCACCTCTTCTGGGAGCCCATTAGTCAGCTTTGGGTTAGCATAACAAAACACCCCAGGCAAGCCACTTGTGCAGCAGAAAGGGTTACTCAGGTGACAGTTTTGAAGGTCAACTCCTGCACTGGCTCAGTTCTGGTGAAGCTCACATGGAGGATGGCAGAGAGTGATGATAGGAGGTGGTGTGGGAGACACCAGCCACACTTCAAAGAGGAAAGACAGATAGACTCGAATTCCATACTTCATTCTGGGAGTACATCCTCAGCGACCTAACGTCTTCTCACAAGGCCACCATGAGAACCCAACTTTTAATCGTAGCGGATGCTGAAAGTTCACCACTAAAGCACAGGCAAACCAGAGCAGACAGTGACCAGCTGGCTTTTTACTGGACTGTGCTGTTAGCTGGTAGCACTGATCAAGTACCACTGCCAGCAGACACACTGACCTATTTCCAAATCTGAATTATATTCTCAGTGGGCTCTCCCTCCATGCTTTGTTTGTACCCATCAAAGGTGATCAAACAAAGCAGATCCCCCCACCCAGGATCTCTGTTCCTGATGAGGTGAGAATAGAAGGGGCTTCCTGGGCAGCATCTCAGAATGCTGCAAAAGCAGGATGTCCACCTCGCTGCAGCATTGGGAGCCCTGGGAATCTGTCTCTGTTTAATTTCAGGGAGTGGGAAGGGTGGCACAAAGGGAGATCATTTTTCCTAAGCTTTCAGTAAAGATATTTATTCTCAAACAATATATTTCACTTTGTGTTTCTATGGGGGTGCAAACTGTTGAAATCCTTACTTAATGCATACTAAACTGATCCTCTGTAAAAAAAAAAAAAAAAAAAAAAAAAAAACGAAAAGAAATTATCAATTCCCAACTTGATTCTCACTGGGATTAAACATGACAATAGGTCTGATCTGATTTCATCATCATTTAAAAAAAATCATCTATTATTTTTCACTTTATGTTTCTGTGTGGGAGCAAACTGTTGAAATCCATACTTAATGTATACTAAGCTGATCTTCTGTATATTAAGATAATCGAAAATGAATCTTGATGTGAATGGAAGGGGAGAGGGAGTGGGAAAGGGGAGGGTTGTGGGTGGGAAGGACGGTATGGGGGGGAAGCCATTGTAATCCATAAGTCGTACTTTGGAAATTTATAGTCATTAAATAAAAGTTTAAAAAAAAGATATTTATTCATTTCTGTGGAAAACGCAAATGATGGTGCTGTTTTTATAGAAGATTTTACATATTTATGCTTGAAAGTAAGAAAATTACAGGGAGAGAGAGAGAGAGATTCCATCTGCTGATTCACTTCCCTGGTGACCGCAACTCCCAGTGTTGGACCTGTTCAAAGCCAGGAGACAGGAGCCTCTCATTCAGTTCTCCCACATGGGTGGCAGGGGCCCAAACACTTGGGACATTTCTACTCCTTTTCCCAGGCCATTAGCAGGCAGCTGGATGGAGCAGCCAGCATGAACAGGCACCCTTACACGATGCCAGCTGTTCAGGCAGTGGCTTTACCCGCTGTGCCACAATGCCAGCCCTGTGATTGAGTCTTTTTTTTTTTTTTTTGACAGGCAGAGTGGACAGTGAGAGAGAGAGAGACAGAGAGAAAGGTCTTCCTTTTGCCGTTGGTTCACCCCTCAATGGCTGCCACGGCCAGCGCGCTGCGGCCGGCGCACAGTGCTGATCCGATGGCAGGAGCCAGGTACTTCTCCTGGTCTCCCATGGGGTGCAGGACCCAAGCACTTGGGCCATCCTCCACTGCACTCCCTGGCCACAGCAGAGAGCTGGCCTGGAAGAGGGGCAACCGGGACAGAATCCGGCGCCCCAGCCGGGACTAGAACCTGGTGTGCTGGTGCCGCAAGGTGGAGGATTAGCCTATTGAGCCGTGGCACCGGCCGGTGATTGTGTCTTACAGTGAGGTTCTGGAGCTTCCATCAACTCATTTTTCTGCATATATAAGTTCTGAATCATCTTTCTGTGTGAGAAGCGAAACCTGGGAACTCCCATTCCATCATCTTACTGACACCTGACTTCACAACACCCTGACTGTCAGCTTAAGGAGTGGAGGATCTGTTTCTAAAAGAAATGCAGGTGACTTCTGTCTAGTTGAGTGGACATTAGATTATACAGAGAAGATACAAGATATAGATTGGTGATAGGTGATAGATAGATACAATGGACAGAGCTTATTTTTTGCACACAGCCAGCATTACTCTGAATTGCTCAAGTATTATGTCAATGTTGTGATTGGGAGAGTTTGATGAGATTGTTGTCAATTGCATTTACATTAGTACCAACCGATAAACATGTAACATATCTCAACAGCAAAGGCCGAGAAGATTCAGTGTACAGACTTCACTTGGGATTAGAAAAAGACGTGAGGGAGAAACAGAAAAGGTAAAATTGCATTTAATTTAGAACACTTTTGCATTCACATTCCTTTTTAAAAAATTATTTAAATTATACAAGTTTCAAGTATTTCATACATTCAGATTTAGGAACACAGTGATACTTCCCACCCTACCTTCCCTCCCACCCATGCTCCAACCCATCCTACTCCTCCCTCTCACATTCCCACTCTTAATTGTCACAAAAGATCTATCCTATAGTTAATCCTACACCAAGTAAGAGAGTTCCACAAATAGTTCCTTATGCCAAGCGACAGAATTGCCTGTAAGGAACTTCCCCGAGAGGCCAGCCCCAGAAAGATGCTCCTGAAGCTATCAGAATCCTTGTCTGTGTGGCAGGAGAGGCTCATCTTTCCTGTTGGAAGAAGGAGCCTCAGGCACAGGGGATGGAAAGATAAGAATGGAAGGATAAAGGAAGCATCAAAGAGACATTACATTTTGATGTAAAGAAGCCATCTGTTTTGAAATAGTGAAACCAAATACAGCTGACAGTAATACTCATTTCCATCAAAGCAAATGAGATTTAATTTGGATGCCTGCTAGAGAGGACTTGGGCCCTCGCTTTGCTTCACAGTATAGAACATTTGTCCTCTTCTTCCACTCCTTCTACTCATTCACTTACTCATACTTTCTGCCCTTTGCTCTGTCACCAAATATCTCCTTAAATAAAGATTAAGATCATCCTATGGGTCAACAAGCTATGATTTGGGGGCCAGGTTTATTTCACCAACTATAAAGCTCTATTGGAACATGTCCAGCTCACCCATTCACATATCATCCATGGCTGCCTCCAGCTTCCAAGACTTTTCTGGTTGTCATGAAGTCAAACAACTATGTAAAAACTAACCACTAAGAGACTTGAGAACAATGTTCTCAGTTTTCAGATGAAGACACTGGAGGTACCAGGATATTAAAAGAGGTGCTCAGGGTAGTTATTGCTTGTGTCAACCATGAAGCCAAAACACAGCTGTTATCTGCTACCTGAAGACCTTTGAAATGGGTTTAATCTCCTACAAAAGAGATGGTAGTATCTTGGTCCTCAGTCACAGGTCACATCTGAGCTGCTACAACTTCAAAATCTTCTCTTAACAGCTGAGACTGTGTCTGAGTGGGCCATGTGATATGCTATGGCTATCTTTGGTCTCTGGCACAACAGTGACTCCCTCTATCTGACAGGTGTTTCTGCCTCATGTCAGCACTAATGGTAATATAGAGCCTTAACCCTCCTCCTCTAGTCTGTCTAAATGTCAGCAAATTTCCCCATTCTGTCACCATACACACACACACACACACACACACACACATGCACATATTTTCTTTTTAAAAAAAAAAGATTTTACTTAGTTATTTGAGAGGTAGAGTTACAGACAGTGAAAGGGAGAGAGAGAGAGAGAGAGAGAGAGAGAGGTCTTCCATCCACTGGTTCACTTCCCAACTGGCCGCAGTGGTTGGAGCTGTGCTGATCTGAAGCCAGGAGCCAGGAGCTTCCAATGTGAGTGCAGGGGCCCAAGGACTTGGGCCATCTTCCACTACTTTCCCAGGCCATAGCAGAGAGCTGGATTGGAAGTGGAGCAGCCGGGAATAGAACTGGCACCCATATGGGATACCAGAACAGCAAGCGGGGGATTAACTTACTGTGCCACAGCACTGGCCCCACACATTTTCAAATAAATAGGGAATCATTAGTCCCATAAAGAAGAACCAATAACGCTAAGATCTCCACTCCCCCAATAAGGGACATTCATAGCCTAGAGCTAGCCCTAAACTAGACTTTTCCAGAGCTGTTTCACCAATAACGATGCCTATCCTTCTTGCTAGAAGTGTCTCACAGTAAAATATCCCTTCATGATCAAATTTTGGACAGAGAGTAAACCATGGTCTACTGATGGCTGACATCCCATGCTAGGGTCAGCAAACAGGCCTAGATTGCCTTTACAAGGTCATATCTGTGCACTACGCTTGCAGCTCTCAGCAGAATCTCAAGTTTTGGTTTTAGGGGTTGGTGATGTCTCCAACAAACCCTTCCCTGCCAGTAATAGAGGTTATTGTTCTGAGCCTCTTGGAGGGTACAAGCTGGATCACTAAAATGATGAGAAAAAACCTTCAAACAGGTGGACATGGAGAGCATTGGGAATGACCAAATGGAAGTAAAATTAGCAAGTTTAACCTATGCCAAAGATGGAAGAAGTCACCAATGAAGGTGTGGGACATGAGCTGGTCCCACAATCACTGTCAGTATGGGAGTACTGGTAAGAAAGTGCTAAGTTGTTAAGATATTAGTGCTCCTTAAGGTGTACTTTGCTTGAAGTCTAATATGTGGTACAGGGCCTGTAGCTACTTCTGGATATGAAGCTAGAGAAGTATTCAACAGGACTGCCCTGGTCATGAACTATGAGCCAGACTGGAAACTTGGAACATGTTGCAAAGCCACTTTGCACACCACAGTGTAAACTAGTGCAACCACTGTGGAAGACAGTATGGAAATACCTCAGAGATCTGAATGTAGACCTACCATATGATCCAGCCATCCCACTCCTGGGAACTCGCCCAAACCAAAAGAAATCAGTATATGAAAGAGTCATCTGTACTTCCATGTTCATTGCAGCACAAGAAACAACAGCAAAGATATCAAACAAACCAGATGTCCATCAACTGTTTACTGGGTAAAGAAATTATGGTGTATATATACCCCATGGAGTACTACTCATGTGTAAAAAAAATGAAAACCTGTCTTTCACAACAAGATGGTCACAACTGGAAACTATTAATAACTTAGTGAAATAACAAATTCCAAAAAGACAGATATCATTTGTTTCCCCTGATCCAACTAATAGAAAACCTGGAATGTAATGTATTGGACTGAAACAGACATCTTGAGATTTGATGATTGTTTACAGCCCTTGTCTCCTCCATTGAGGAACAGTGTTTTGTTTAGTTTTATTCTGTTTTGTTTTCTTTTTCTTCATACTGTTTGTTGAGCGCCATTACTTAAAGTTCAGTTAACTCTATGATCATTAAATATACTGAAAATAGATCATGGTACAGGTTAAGAGTGGGAATCGGGGGCGGGGGGAGGCAGTTAGAGTGTGTGGGTGGGGGAGGATAGGGAGGACATCCCACTATGTTCCTAAATTTGTACATATGAAGTATATGAAACATGTATAACAAATAGTTTTTTTTTCTTTTTTTATTTTACACAGAGAAGCAGAGAGAGACAGAGACAGAGAAAGAGAGGTCTTCCATCTGCTGGATCACTCCCCATTTGGCCACAATGGCTGGAGCTGTGCCGACCTGAAGCCAGGAGTTTCTTTCAGGTCTCCCATACAGGTGCAGGGGCCCAAGGACTTGGGCCATCTTATACTGCTTTCCCAGGCCATAACAGAGAGCTGGATCAGAAGAGGAGCAGCTGGGACTTGAACTGGTGCCCATATGGGATGCCAGCCCTGCAGACCAGGGCCTTAACCAGCTGCGGCACAGTACCGGCCCCCAACAAATAAATTTTTTATAAAGAAAATAAAGAAAAGACTGTGCCCCACATGTCACCTGATTGAGTCTGATTAGGGCACTCAATTTTTTTAAGTGAAATTGGTCCAGTGACATCAAAGTGTAAACACGCCCAAGCCTCAACAACTGTGGATCCCATCTAATGGCAGGTATATGGCAATGCAATTGCTCTGGCATCCCCGTGAGTGGCTGAGTGGTGCCAAACCCAGACCTAATAAACTGAGGGTAACAGCCTCACATATAGAGAAATAAACCAAGTTCCCTCAGCACAAGGATGCATACAGGACTCCATTTTACACTATGTGAAAAAGTATACACCCCTGCCTATAAGAGAGCACCCTCATGCTTTCAACAAAGCCCACTGAAGACCCACAAGGGCTACTATGCTTATGAAACAAGCAAGGCATTAGCAAAGGGCCTTGCAGACTTTCATCAGCCATTAAAATGCCCAGAACCCAATTCACTTCACAGATGGCCCTCTGGGAAGATGACTCCCACCAGGATGGCCCTGTCTCCAATGACACCAGCTTAACCCACAAGGTTGTTGGTATACATGACACCACCTCAGAAAACAGCACAAAAGGTAATTAAGAGAAATGGTGGCATCACCAAAACCAGAAACATAAAGAATCTCACTTTGACCACAAAGTGACCATGAAGCCAGCATCTTCTTACTGCTAATAAGGCAATGGGCTTTGGAAATCCCCTGGATCACGCACAATACATCTGCCCCCATCAATGTTGCCTCTCTTAGCTCACAGTCCACTAAATATCTCATAGATGACTCTGCAGAATGCTACTTTGCTTTATAGGTAGCCAGTTAGCTCCACTCCAACTGCAGAAAAACCACAAGGACAAGTTTGTGAGACTTCCCTATGAGTTGCACAAAAATGTGGATTTGTTTCCTCATAACGTCCCTCTCTCCTGCCTGGTG
The DNA here is from genome assembly GCF_964237555.1 of Oryctolagus cuniculus. Taxonomy (NCBI): domain Eukaryota; kingdom Metazoa; phylum Chordata; class Mammalia; order Lagomorpha; family Leporidae; genus Oryctolagus; species Oryctolagus cuniculus. Next base: position 112,726,326 of record NC_091439.1, read on the forward strand.
GAGAAATATCTGTGGATTGCAGTGCGTGCTTTGTGCAAAGAGGCTGTTCCCAGTATAACTTCTGTTCCTCACTGGTGGTTACCACACCAACAGGGCTTTTCCCATGTGGACACAGGACCATTTCCTTTTTATCTCCACACACACAACCACAGGGTCCCAAATGCAACTACAAAATCCCAAAAACTTAAAACTGTCACCCAGTCCAGCCCCTGCCCGGCTCCCGCAGCTGTTCACTCCCTCTTCCCCACCACACACTGCCCCAGGACCCAGGCCTCTTGGCTTCAGCCTCAGCTCCCTAGAAAGTGCCTTCTATGTCTCTCCTGCTGCCCCAGGCCCACGGACTAACCCAGAGTGGGAAGTGAGCGCTCCCCGTGGGGTGTGGCTGGGGGGTCCTCCCGCGGGGGTGCTATCGGCTGGCCTGCTCCCAGGGAGCCCCAGCCCCCAGAACAGACTCAGCTCCTACCTGGCCCAGGGACATTGGCCAGGCTGTCTCCTGACCCCTGGCACCGGTCGGTGCCCCTCTCCCTCCCCTGTTCTTCCCAGCCCTTGCTCTTGGTGGCTCCCACCCCTGCTCCACCTCTGGCTGAGCTTTGTATGTTCCACTAACCTGAGCTGGCGGCAGGTGGAGATGCCAGGGTCATAGTTACCCCCAAATTTACTAAATCCTTGGGTTGAGACTTGTGCCCATTTCCACAAATGCTATTGTTGCTGAGTCTGCCCCACCACTGGAACTCAGTACTTTTCCTTGGGTGACACCTAACTTGTGGATATGGCACAGTCATCACCATTACATGTCTTGAGATGAAGGGAAACACTTCCTCTTTCATTCAATTGCTCCCAGTTCTTCACAGACTGACACTTCCCTTCTTCCAAAAAACATATGGTGGTCCTGAGACTCTGCTTTGTTCCTTTGGATGATGTGAGCATCCTCCTGACCACATTGACTGGCTAGATAGCACATCTGTACCATTACATTGAAAGTTACCCTGTTCCGTTCTGTTTTCACCCAAAGCCATATTATTTACCTCTCCTTGAGGAGGCAGAAGATAGAGAAGAGCAGCACATTTCAACAGGTGAACTGGTGGCCAAGGGACTTCCTATTCAGTTAATTTAGGGAGAGATATGTGATGTGAAGCCTGCTATCCCTGGCACATGGTATTCATACCTGTCACATTCAGTATAGGTTCAATCGTCAGTCTAGTCTGGACTGATTTGCAGAGCTCTCACTCTGGAAGTCTTCCTGAGGAATTTGCTGGGTATTTTAAGTCTCATTCACCAATCTCACAGGTCCTTACTAGACAACATTTATTGCCAGCCCATCTATTACTGAAGTTAGATAACATTCATTCCTTCTGGGGTACAACACACACTTGATACATCCATAGTTTAGACTCCAGCAAAAGGGCACCACACAGTCACACATTTCTCCTCTAGTGCACCATCTACCTAGTGTTTTCCAACTTCCTCACCCTGCACAATGAGCAGACCTCAGGTCTTCAGGAGGTTGGACAATCGGATTCCAAATTCTCTGAGTGTGCATTGGTGTTTTCACCCTGCTCCCTTAACAAAAAATATACTATAAAGGGTGAGCCCATGGTTTCTAGTAGACTTTGATATTTTCTTGATCCAAAATATTCAGCCTGGGCCAATGGCCTAGGCGTCACAAGAAAAAATAGTGATTGCTGCCTAGGCATGCACAAGGCTGACCAATACAGACAAGAAGTCCTCTGCTGAGCCCCGTTTTAACCCAGTTTCCTGAAAAACTGCCGAATGGTCCTGGCCCCAGAGTTGATTCAATTGCCCAATAGGAAGTAAACTTAAGAAATTTTGAGAAAACATCTCGTTAAATAGAAGTCCTGTGCAGCAGATGTGAGGTGGCTGCTGCTCCTGGAGACCTGGGTCAGAGGACTGCTTGCTGCGTGCCTCTCTCTGATCATCCCACAAAGCCTGTGGATCTGTAAGTACTGAAAAGCTATCAGCTCTCACTTGGTGGTTGTACCATTGAATCTCAGCAGCAATCTGACCCTAAAGGTGAGTCTACCCAGGAGGAACCCAGGCGTGTACTCCCTGCTGCAGCTCTTCTGAAGGGCTCTTGTGGCTGCTGGGGACAAGAGCTGCCCTGTGAGTTAATAGAGAAAGGTGAAATGATTTGTTCGAAACACAAATATCCTACTAAACTCATCCAGTGAAGACAACAACGGCTTCTTCAGGTGTGCTTCTATTTTGCCAATTGTTTTCTAATCAGGTAATTTATTTTACGCTATTCAGATTTTGCTGTGATGCTATTATTTGGATATTAACCCTTATCAGATATCCCCTGCTGTTTACTAGTTTGCTTCTTCTGCTGCCGATTGTTTCCTTTGCTCTGTAGAAGCTTCACAATTCAATGCAACACCACTGTCCATAGGCAAGAAGATCCACATCAAGAAATTTCATCTCTATCTGATCACTGAGTAGTTTTATGGTTTCAAGGCTTGAATCCACTTTAGTTTAATTTTCCTGTATGATTTGAGATGAGGGTACAATTTTGGATAAATACATCAGATTGTCAGATTGGGCACTTTCTTTACACACAATTTTAAATTGTCACTGCTGCTTCAATAAAACAGGAAAAAATAAACACTCTCCCATCCTTTGACCAGTTATTTCTGTAGTACCAACTGAGTTCATTTCCACACTATCAGCAGCAGGAACCTACCCACCCCATAACCTTAAAATCCTCCTTCAAGACAATAGAAAGACCTAAGCACTGCAGTGATCAACTCTCTACTCACAGGGTCCAGGACTGGGAACAGATTTCAGACCTTTAGAGAGCAGCAGGCCCCATCTTCCAAAAATAAGAGGCATTTGCTACTTGATCTTATTAAATGAGAGCACTGCTTCTTCTCCATCTTGAATATTAAAGGCATATGCTCCAATGAGCTTGAAATAGGAAAATTTAGCAGAGTCGGCACAAAAATTTTGAGCCCCAGCCCAGAAGAGTCAGTAAACACACAGACTTGTATTACATTGGGGCTGCCAGAACAGAGAAGCATCATGAGGATTTGAGGGCAATGGCAGCTCTCTCCCTCCCTATCAAGGTACACCTTCCCTTCCAGCAGCAGGGTTGTATCTGAGCCTCCTCTAACAGACCCACAAATACAGACTGATGCCTCACTGCTCACACTGTCCTGCTCTCCCATCCTGCAGGTGCCTCCCGGCCATGAGGACCCTCATCCTCCTTGCTGCCATTCTCCTGGCGGCCCTGCAGGCCCAGGCTGAGCTCTTCTCAGTAAATGTCGATGAGGTTCTAGACCAACAGCAGCCAGGGTCGGACCAGGACCTCGTCATCCACCTTACAGGGGAGGAAAGCTCTGCTCTTCAAGTTCCAGGTGAGAGATGCAACACAGCTGAGCTGGTAGAGACTCCAGGGAATGAACAGCACATGGACTCTGGAATTGCCTGGGAGAGTAACCGAGATGATTTTTATTTAACCTTCCTGGCTGGTGATATTCAAATCTGTAAATTGAATACTGAAAGCCAAATGAATCTGAGGGTATCTTTTAAAAAGACTTTTGAATCAGATTTGTGTGTGCTATTCTCAGGTTTTATGACATGGAGAGGCACACGGACTAGTTGGTCTTATCTAAATAAGTACAATTAATTATAAGGTGAATATTGAACTCTAACAATAAGAGGTTTAGAAACTGAAATCAGAAGTAAGGTTGTCTTCATGTCTGTGTGTAATGGGGTCAGAGCACATAGAAGTGAACACAGTGAGAACTGGTCTCAGGCTCCACGTGTCCAGCACTTGCTTGTATGTTTATTCCTACTGTTGGGAGTTGCCCATGCTGCTGGCTATACTGGAGCCAACTTGATGATCCCACTCAGTCTACATGCAACTTCTCCAGCACGCCTTTTGGCACCCACCTGTGACTCAGTGCCTGACATTTTCCTTGTGTCCTCAGATACAAAGGGCATCTGTGCTTGCAGAAGACGCTTTTGCCCGAATTCTGAACGCTTTTCGGGGTACTGCAGAGTCAATGGAGCCCGCTATGTACGCTGTTGCAGCAGAAGATGAAGAACAGAAAAACGGATTCCTTATTTGCTTTTACAATTCAAGGGAAACTGTTTCCACTCCTCTGCTATGTCCTTTGCTTTCCTACCCCAAATAAAATTCTTGAAGAGAATGCTCTGCATGTGCTCCTATGCTGCTCGCATGTATTCTAGTCTGATCTATTTGAAATGCAGGACCCAGAATCTTAAATTCTTTTAAACAAAAGTCTGGCTCCAAATTCCACACATCTGACTTGGACTCAGGCTTCATGCAAAAGTGATATGAAAGCTCCAGTCACAGGTCTGATCTACCAACCATCTTCTACAGTCCCTTTCCTCACTGAGATGAGATCCACTTTCTTTTTCTTAACATTTATTTATTTATTTGTTTGATAAATAGAGTTACAGATGGTGGGGGGGGGGGATTCAGAGAAAAGACAGGTCTTCCATCTGCTGGTTCACTTCCTGAATGGCTGCAATGGCCAGAGCTGGGCCATTCTGAAGCCAGGAGCCAGAAGCTTCCTCTGGGTCTCCCACATGAGTGCAAGGGCCAAACACATGGGCCATCTTCTGCTGCTTTCCCATGCCATCAGCAGAAAGGAGCAGCTGGGAATCTCATCCAGGCCTATATGGGATGCTGGCATTGCAGGCAGAGGCATAACCTACTATGCTACAGTGCCTGCACCAAGATGTACTCTCAAAGTTTTAAAGACATTTCTCACATTTCCCACAAGTAATGCAAGGGATCACTGTCAGCTTTAGTAGAAGCAATCACAAAACCTTACGTCTCAGGAAAAGCCACTATACACTTAAGCAAAATTGTAGAGTTTTATTGAAAAGAGCCAAATGTAACAGATGCCTCTTAGATCTGGGATTTCACAGTTAATTGAATCAACACCAGTTTGGATTGGAAAAGGCTGAGAACAAAAACGCCATAAAGTAAAACAAAAAAGAAAAGAGCACTACACTGATAAAGTCTTGTGCATGTTATCTACACAAATACTGGAAGCTTGATTGTGCAAAATAAAGCTGATTTTCACATACACTGCACTCAAGTCCTCCACTGCGCTTTGCAACTTGGGCTCTCTACAGTTAATTTAAGCTACAAGGGACCCAATACTCTCCATAAAATATAGCTTCAAAAGAGCACCAGGGAAAAATGAAAAGAAGCACCTGGGACTCTTTCATAGTGCTGCAGGGAGCTGAAGTTTTGATACCAGACATCCCACTCATCAGTTAATGAAGGCAAGGAACTGGGTCTAAGCAAAGGACGTCAGATGCACAGGTTGCCCTGAGACAGCCGCAGCTCCTCCTGGTGCTCCACACCAACACACATACCACATGTGGTAATTATGTACTTCCTCAGCTTATCTTCTTGTTCCCACACAAGACATCTGGTTCACTGACAAGCATGTGTCTCTGAAGACCCAGCCTGACATCATAGTGAAAGGTCATCTGTGTCTTCCTCCTCTGGGCTTCCCTTTCCCTCTGCTAAATACTCAGACTCTCAGACACTCATCCTCCATGATTACAAAGTCACCTATCAGGATGTGACCACAAAACCCTTTTGAGGATTCTCATCTGATTAAGTTGATGCATCATAAAGCATAAAATTATAGTATCAGGGAATAGAAGCTTATGCCGCCAACTGCAATGCCAGAATCCCATATTAGCACCAATTTGATTCCCGCCTATTCCACTTCTGATCCAGTATCCTTCAAATGCGCCAGGGAAAGCAGTGGAAGACAGCCTAAGTACTTGCATTCCTGTCACCCACTTGGAAGATCCAGATGAAGCTCCTGGCTCATGGCTTTGGCCTGGTCCAGCCCTGGCCATTTGATGAGTGAACCAGCAGATGGAAGAGCGATTAATCTATCTATCTGTCTGTCTATCTATCTATCTATCTATCTATCTATCTCTCCCTCTCCAAATCTGCCTTTAACATAAATAAAATAAACCTTTTTTGAAAAGTTTCATTATTATTTCTGGTCTTCAAGGGAGAACATGGAAACTTAGAGAGGTAAACCAGGTAGCCCATGTATATAAATTGCGTGACAGTATAATTTTAACAACTGATGAACATCACTGAAGGCTGAAATATTTAAGAAGATAATATGTAGATTGTGCCTTTACAAAGCATTAAGACTTTAGAAAGAAAGAAAAGTATGGCAAGAAAAAATTCACTGTCAATCTCAAATGGAAGCATAAATGATCTTGAAGTTTTGGACAGATTTAAAGAAGAGTTAGAGCCAGCATTGTGCATAGGGGTTTAAACAGCTGCCTTGATACTGGAAATGGCCCTCAGTTCATAGTTCATATGCCAGCTGTCCCACTTCTGATCGAACTCCCCACTAGTGGCTTGGGAAAGGCAGTAGAGGATGGCCCAAGTGTTTTTATGCCCCTGCCATCCTCATGGGTGACCCAGATGAAGCTCCTGGCCCCTGGCCTCTGGTTCTTGGCTCCTGGCTCCAGCTTCTCCCAACCCTGTCTCTTGGATCCATCTGGGGAGTGAATCAGTGGATGGAGAATATCTCTCTCTCTCTCTCTCTCTCTCTCTGTTTCTCCCTATGTAACTCAGACTTTCAAATAAGTGAATAAATCTTTAAAAAGTAGATAAAAGAGCTAGAGTAGACTTTTAGGTAATGAGTATGATGTAAGTGAATGAGGAATACAAGGCCAGTAAGTCACTGGGACCTGATTTTCTCACCTATAAGGAAACAGTGAGAGTCAAATGAATCTGAGAATTATTTTTTCTCCAAAGGCTTTTGATTCCAAGATATGTCTGTGAAATTCACTAGTTTCAACATCAGAAGAGACATACTGATTACTTCTTCCTGGATGCAAATGCAGAGATTTAATAATATGGAGTTGACTGTATGCAGTCTGTTTGAGTGGGTTTCAGAAGACAGAGATCTGTGTTTGATGCATGTGTGATGGGGCAGGGGCACACAGAAGTGAAGACAAACAACATTGGATCCCAAATCTGTGTGATCAGTGCTGGCTGTGGATGTTGCTTCCTGTTTATGGGCTGTCCGTGCCTCTGGCTATAGTGTATCCCACAAGAGAACCTTCTCATTCCAACCCATGGCCTCTCCAAGGCTCTCCTTGCTACCTGTCTGTGACTTCGGAGCTCAATACCTGGTGTTCTGTCTGTGCCCCCGAGACACTAGCAATATTGCTGCCTGCACCCACAGAGCTGGATCCCGTCATCCAGGAGAGATGCCTCTGGGCTCTACTCCTCTGATGATTTTTGATTCAAACTATACTGTGACTAAGTGGTGAAAACAGCAGGAATATCTTGTCCTCCACTTTCTTTCTCCATCTGAAATAAATTTGTGGTGGAAAGTGATCTGTGTGTCAGCTTCCCTGAAGTTTTCTTCATGTCTCATTAGGGTCCCATCACACATGCATCAAACACAGATCTCTGTCTTCTGAAACCCACTCAAATAGGCTGCATACAATCAACTCCCTATTATTAAATCTCTGCATTCATTCTGATGTTGAAACTAGTGAATTTCACAGACATATCTTGGAATCAAAAGCCTTTGGAGAAAAAATAATTCTCAGATTCATTTGACTCTCAGTATTCCCTTTATAGGTGAGAAAATCAGTTCCCAGAGACTTACAGCCCTGACTTCAGTAGCTCATGTCTCATTAGGGCCCCTTTGAGTCAAATGATTATCTGAAATCAAAATATTTTAAGCAAAATAGTTGCTCCAATTCTAGGAACGTCCAGATCAAAAACAAGATTCATATAAAAATTTACAAGAAAGCTTAAATAATGCTGCTAATATATTTATGAGGATACTTCAAATGTTTCTTGGGGAAAAAAATAGGCATGGCTTTCAAAAACATTTGTACAGAAATCAGCTGTCTTTTAATTCCATTTATCCATGAACTTTTTGAAAGAACCGCCTATCTACTTCTCTTTTAACTACACTTTCATTTTGAATGGATGCCCTGTCAGAGACATTTTCTATGTGCTAGACAAAGCATTTATTCTCAGACTCTAACTTACGTGGTCCTGACTCATTCCCTTCTCTCCCAAGGAGCTGAGATTATACTGCATAGCCCACTTCACACAGCTGCCTTTTAAGACCTGGTACTGCAGCAACGCCCCTGAGATAGTCTGACTTCAGATTGGAATCACAGTTAACATAGACATAGTGAGCAGAAGAAAGCCCCAGGAGCACCACACTGTGATGCAGTCTTCATCATCCTCTCGTAACTACTAAGAGCTGAATTTTATCAATATAAAATGATGCATGACCAATTTCTCATCTACACATTATAATGTACACTTTCTTGTGTTTCCTTCACGATGCTTAAAGCCTATAAAACACTGCTGGAAGTAACACTCGGGATAAGCAGTGAGAGAGAAAGTAATTCTCCGAGCAATGTGGCATCCTTGCTGTGCTGCAGTATGCTGAGTTTCCAATCCTCAAAACTGATCCTGCAAACCTGTGAGCAAAGTCAGCAAACTGCCCCAGAGGATGGAGGGCAACCACTGTGCCCTCTGCCCACAGCTCCCCTGCTCTGCTCTGTCTCCAGCACTACCCACCCCTACACACACACACACATGTGGGGATAGAGTCCTTCCTGAGCCTGACTTCCTCTTCCCCTCTAAGAGGTCACACCCCTGACCAACACTCAGATGGATGGCAGGCAAGATGCCATTCTGAGGATTCCAGACCTGGGAAATGTGACGATCAACACACGTGTCTGGAGACCCAGCATACTTCGTGCTAACTATACTGTAAGCAGAAGCATTTTCGTTTAAACTCTTTCAGTTCTATGCTGGTACGCTCTTTACCTGAAGCCTGATCCCCAGGCCATGACTGTCACCTGGCTGCACAGTAGTACAGGAGCATATCCTGTGAGTGCCTTGGTCTCAGTGAGGGTGTAGGTCAGTGGAACACCTGCCTTTCATTGGGAATAGCAAGCCAGGCCACCTGCAGTCCACGTGTCCAGAGCCATAGGGAGCCACATGAGTCATGTTTAGTCCATAGGTTCCAGGAGGTGTAATAGACAGTATGAGGCCTCCACACAAATCTTCAAACCTTCTGAATTCAGGGGTCTGTGGGGCCAGCAGTAGCAGGACCCTGGTGTGTTGCCCAAAAGCACATGAAGAACATCCTCCTGATAGCACAGGTGAGCCTTAGTAACAGGGACCAACGGAATGTGGATGCCTCCCAAAGACAGAAGAGTTCCCATAACACATGTTGGGCATGCCTCAAAGAGGCCATAGGCCAATGGTCAGAATTAAGTAACTGCATGGGAAATCTGGTGGTGTGCTAAGGATCAGGTCCTACCCAGAAATTTTACAATGATCCTTGACCATGAATCTCACATGGGATGTGCCCTGGCCACCATTGAAAGAAATCCACTACAACAGTTAGTGTGGCTTTGATGCAACACTGACTAAAGTGACTTTTCTTCCATGGAGACATTAAGTAGAATGTGACCAGAGTAATGACACTGGGTACAGGGATTTAGATTTAATAGCACCAATTCAGAGTTTCGAAAGTTATAGATGGTAGTATACTGTTGAGATAATTCATGGCAGCCTAGCCAATGTGTACTGGGTCCCTGAACACGAATGTAAACAGGGACCAAAACTATTTAATTAAGAAATTGAATAGAACACATCAGACAAGTCTTCTATGGTTAGTCTCTAAAATGCCAAAGTTAGACCTTGTATTTTGACTCTAAATGTGCCCAAAAGGAACTCATTCTGGCTTTGATTTTCAGTACAATGTTCAATGAGTAATGGTAGGTTCAGTATTTTATCATAAGGGGTCTATAAGTATGTGTTAGCCAGCACTTGATCACTAAAAAAAGTTTCCTGAGGCAACATAATTAATTAAATAAAAGACATTCTGTTTCAATTCACAACTCAAGAGGGTCACAGTCAAAGGCCAGTTGGCCCCATGGGTTCAGGCTGTGGTGAATGTGCCCTTGCTGGCAGAGTCCGAATGTAGCTCAGGGCACCTGTGACAACACAGTAGGCATATGTATTCACGTGTATGTAGTCTCTCAAAAAACACCAAGATTCATCATGGGGGCTCCATTCCAAGAATCTGATCCAGTTTAATCACATCCCATAAGTCCTACTTCTTCTAAACACTGCAATTGGATCAAGTTTATATCTTCTTATGCTTAACATAAGAGATTTAACCAGTGAACTTTTTTATTGGCAGCCAGGTGCAGGGGTGGAGTATACAATTTGAAGTAGCGTTGGATGATTTTATCCAACTGAAGGTAATGTAAGTGTTCTGAGCACACCTATAAGAGTGAGGTTCACTTATGATAATACAGTAGGTTAGGCATTTTAAAGGCATTTTTAGCACACAGCATTTTCAAAGTGCTGAATCACAGATTGGAGCACAGTGATGTTTCTCCTGTGCCCCCTTCAGTCCCCGAGGCTGCACCACTGCCTTGGCAGAGCACAGCAAGTTCAGCAAAAAGGTTTTGTGCCTCAGAGTCCAGGCAGGTCCTGTGTTTCCACAGTGATCTGCAGCCTGCACCACAGTCCTGTCTTCCCAGGATTCTCCACCAGTGTCAGTGTCCAGCAACATAGACACAGCTAATGCTGTTCTATCACATGCACACACTTGAGCTCACACAGAATATTTAGGTGAGTCTGGACATTCAGTAAGAGTCTTCACCCTGTTTTGTAGTCAGTGTTCTGCAGAAGCTTTGGAAGAGTGTGCATGTGCAGGGGTGGGGAAGGGGAGAGAGAGAATTGAGAGAAATGAGATATGGCCCCTCACACTTACTCTCCAGGTGGCCCAGAAGACATAGTGGGCTGAGGCATTGGCCACGACTCAGATGTGTAGTTTTGCAAGGGTAAGAAGGTTTAGGCATGGAATGTAGACTGCATTTCAGAGCGTGGCCAGGTGGGGGAGCAGCTGAGACAGTGACTGCTCTCACTGTGGGTTGCCTCAGAGCACAAGGCTCTTGTCCTGTCTTGTGCTTCATTGTCCTGACCCCAGGCAGGAATGTTCCTGGAGCTTCTGTTCTCACACAGGGTCCCCCCACTCTCAGGAAATAGTAGGTACTCTCAGGGGGCTCCTGGATCCTCCTATTTCTCCACATTCCCTGACAACTCTTACAAGCTATCTGTGTGTTTGTCATTTGTATTCTGTGGCAATATTGCAACAGATGAGTTGGGAATAGCTGCCTTGAGCAGTTTTAAAACATAGTCCCGGCCGGCTCTGCGGCTCACTAGGCTAATCCTCTGCCTTGCGGCGCCGGCACACCGGGTTCTAGTCCCGTTCGGGACGCCGGATTTTGTCCCGGTTGCCCCTCTTCCAGGCAAGCTCTCTGCTGTGGCCAGGGAGTGCAGTGGAGGATGGCCCAAGTGCTTGGGCCCTACACCCCATGGGAGACCAGGGTAAGTACCTGGCTCCTGCCATCGGATCAGCGCGGTGCGCTGGCCACAGTGCACTGGCCGCGGTGCGCCGGCCGCAGTGGCCATTGGAGGGTGAACCAACGGCAAAAGGAAGAACTTTCTCTCTGTCTCTCTGTCCACTCTGCCTGTCAAAGAAAGAAAGAAAGAAAGAAACCATAGTCCCAAAGCTGTGACACTTATCTGGTAGAATTTCCTCATCTGGAACGCAGTGCTGGCAGTATCTTGATGAAAGGAATGTGCCCAGCCTGGTGCTGTGCAGTATGCTGTGCCAGATCTTCAGAAACTGCTGGCTTCACTGCCTCTCTCTGGGGTGTTAGTACAATCTGAATACCTGTACACCCAAAATGCATAGGTTAACATCTTAAAACTCAAGCTGACAGCACTTAGACCTGAGTCTCTTGATAGGTGTTCAGATCAGGGGGGGCAAAGTCCCTTTGAAAGTGCCTCATGGAGCACCCCAGTGCCTGCCTCTCTGTAGGAACAGGGCGAGTAGGCATGGGGGATGGAACAGAGAGTAGGCCATCACTAGGAGAGAACCTGCGTCTGCTGGCAACTTGATCTTGCATGTCTCAACCTGTAGCACCGTGAGAAACGTATTTCTATTGGTCACAACCCATCCAGTTGATGCTGCTTTGTTTACAACAAGCCAACAAGACTCGGTGGGATGGAGACTTTGGACTCCAGATACTTTACTTTCTGGATGCCTAAACATCCCACATGGAGAGAAACTGAGGTCACTTGTATGACAGCAAAGAGAGCATTTACCAACCACAGTCCTGCAGGCAAAAATACCTATTTGCACTTTCTGCCATGATAGGATCTATCTATTATCTTCTCCAAACCTGTCCCTTACAGGAGCCTCCTCACCACAGGAGCCCGCAAAACCTTTAAGGAAAGCCCTACATCCTCCAGTAGACTTCTACTCCATGAGATCCCTGTCTTCCTGAGGGTTTAGGCCTCCAGAGAGCTGCAGTTTCCACCTGCTGAAAAGAAGAGCTATTTGTTTCCTGACCTTGTGAATAAATGCACTGTTGTTTCCACTGTCAGTATTTAAAAGTCAATATTCAAGCAGGTGGGAAAACTCAGATAGCAAGATCCTTATCAAGGTTGTCAGCGGGAAGCCTGACAGACACTAAGCACAGGGCATCCCGCGGTGATGGAAGTTGTGAAAACAGAAGAACATCAAAGACACCCACCTGAGGGCAATGGAAGCTCTGACCCTGCCTCTCCTCCTGTGGGCTAGGTTAGCCTCAAGCTCCTATTTCAGGCTCTTGCCTTTTACTTAGAGGAGAATTTGAAGTGTAACCTGATACAGTTTATTTAAGGAGTGAGAAGAATACATAGGAACATGAGGGCTTTATTAAGGGAGAGTGGGGCCAGGAAGGGTAAAGACAGGCTTCCACACCAGGCTTTCCCTGAGTCCAGGAGGGGAGAGTGGGAGAGAGCCCACCCCTTCATGTGCTTCTTATCCACTTCCAAAGGAGGGTGGTTACATAGTCTGATTGACAGGTGTGTTTATAGGATTACATAGGGGCGGGGAGGCGTGGCCTCCAGCTCCTGAACTAGCTATCTACCTTAAATTTTCCCACATCACATGCACAGCTCCTCCATAGCAGCCTCTGTCTCTGAGCCTCCCTTAACAGATTCGTGAATACAGGCTGTCTGTATTCTCACTCCTCACATAATTAGGCTCCTGCTCCCCGGTCCTCAGGTGATTCCAGACATCGGACCCCAGCCCTCCTCTCTGCCATATATTCTCCTTGTGGCCATCCAGGCCCAGGCTGATCCTCTCCCTCCAAGACTGGATGCAGCTCAAGAGCAGCCAGGGGCCGAGGAGAAGGATTTGTCTAAGTTCTTTGGCAGGGCTGTAACTGCTCTTGTCTCAGGTTAGAAATTCCCAGGCCCGAGCTACAATCTCTAGTGAGGAACGACTTGAGACAGGGACCAACTCCCCCTCTCTGGGGACTTTCCTCAACCTCTCGGGGCCTTGCTTTTCTCTACTTTAAACTGAACAATGAGAACCAAGGATCTAAGATATCTCATTCTCAAAGATTTTGACCCCTAGAGAATCTCTGACTCATTACTTTTACAACACAGAGAGACCCACTGACAATTTTGTACCCAATCAAAGGAGTATGATTGGCTATAGGGAGATTATTTTACCTTGTCTAGCAGGAAATCTCTTAGAAAGTGGTGTGTGGCTAAGGTTGCTATCTGACTGGTTATTAATTTTTAATATTAATAAGCCTGTGGTCTCTTGCCACCTATTCAGAGAAGAATTCTGAATACTGGCTCAAATAGACCAAACAACACTGAGACCAAGGTATTCATGAGATGTGCTTGCTTGTAATTGTGCAGCCAATTCCCAGTCATGACCTGGAAACTTCAAGCAAAGTGCAAATCAGCAAAGACTAGAAGATGTTCAAAAGGAAGTAAGTTCAATTATAGCTCAGTTAGCAAGAGATTTGCGTGTCCACCAAACAAATGTTCTGACCCTCACATTCCCCAGGTCTAGAATACTGAGAATGGCATCTCCACTGTCAACCATCTGAGAGTGAAGTGCACCTTAAGGCCAATTCGCTTTGCTTCTAGTCTTATTGTCTTGTTCACTATCAATTAACTCTTCCCTGATCACCTGGCTTGCAACACTAATGATCTTTGACCTCAGAGAGTTTTCGGGTATCATGCCAATTGCATAAGAGGTGACTTGATGCATAGTTTTTACCTAGTAGGTGAATGTAGTAGATGATGTTTGATGGGAAAGATAGAATCTTTCATGCAAGTTTTCACTTGTTATGTAGAAAAGAGATAAATTATTTTCTTGGTAGCTGAGGGAGTTACATGTGCACTAATATGTTAATCACTAACCACAAGTATACTTAAATCAATAATAATTTAAAGTAAATGCAATTAAAGATTTGGACACTCTAGCCACTCTACAAGCGCTCAATCTGCACATATGGCTGGTGGCTGCCATAATGGTTAGAAAAGAACTGGCACATTCTCTTCATTTGTAGGCATTTCTATCGGACAGTGTATGGCTGCAGAATGAATAGAGAGGAGACAGTGGATCAAATCACAGTTAGATGCCATCAAGAAAAAAGAAACATGGAGAGAAACTATTGTTTATGAACTAGAGCAGAAGCAGGGAACAGAAATGCTGAGTGACACTCTTAGTGAAACAGCAGATAGGAAAGCGAGCACCAGTTGCTGCTTTGCTAACTTCTCTTGTACCCATGTGGATATTTATGTATGGTTTTAAGAGTACTGGAAATATCTATAAACCATCTGTTTAACATGGGCTGGAAGGTTGGAAGCCTCTTATAATGCCAGTGCGTCTAAGAAATGTCCTGGGCAATGGGTCTCCTCCCCTGAGTGAGTGAGCATCTGTCCATCACTACAGACTGATGTGAGGGTGCAGGGGTGCAAAGAGGGAGAAGGGCTTCCCCTCCTGCTATGCTCATATCCCTTGAAAAACAAACACACTCCAAGCCTATGGCAGTTTCCACTTGCCTGTAGATACTGTTGCCATTGAGGAGGGAAGCAGAGGGGCGCTGACAAATGAGGGCATCGGGCATGGCCTTGAATAGACAAATACTCAGAGTACAATCCATAAGAGAAAGAGGACTGAAAGGAGAAGGAAAACTTTTATTTCCACCTAGACTCCTCAAAATACTTTAAGAGCGGCCAGTGCTGTGATGTAGGGAAAGCCACAGCCTTCAGTGCCATCATCCCATATAGGTGACAATTCGAGTCCCAGCTGTTCCACTTCTGATCCAGCTCTCTGCTGTAGCCTTGAAAAGCTGTAGATGATGGTCCAAGTACTTGGGCTCCTGCACCCACATGGGAGACCTGGAAGAAGCTCCTGGCTCCTGGCTTTGGATTGGTGCAGGTCCAGCCATTGTGGCCAACTGGGGAGTAACTAGTGGATGGGAGACTTTCTCTCTCTCTCTCTCTCTACCCCTACCTCTCCTTCACTCTCTGTGTACTTGTGACTTTCAAATAAATAAATATATCTAAAAAAAAGAAATACAAGTGAATTAAAGAATTTATGTTGGGAGATAAATAGTAGATGGGAACTGGCAGGGGAAAGTGTTAACAAACTGAAGGACAGAGTAATAGGTATCATGCAACCCAAAGAATAATGTGGAAACAAGACTAAAGTTTCAGAGAAAAGTGGGGTACCACAAAGCACACTGGCTGGGTGTAACGGGGTACAGGGAACAGTGGAGAATGGACCAGAGACAGAGAGACTCACAGAGCACCTGAGGCAAGGACGTGGAATCCTGCATTTGTGAACCTGAATGGTGACTGCAGAGACCTGAGTCAGCCAGGACACTGTGCTGAGCAGATGCCCTGAAACTGGTTTCCGGGTAACAGGACTTTTAAGCACACCTCAGACATGGCCAAGAAGAGAGCAGCCATGGGCAAGGAGGCAGCCCCTGTCACTTAAGGAGGCGCAAGCTTCATGTCTGAGGGTCACTGAGAGTAACTGCTTCTCTCCCTTTCGATCACATACCCTGTGGGAATGTGTGTGGGAGGCAGTGCACCTGCTTAGTCATTGATGGTGTCTGTGAGCTGCTACCAGGTCCTCCTCAGTTTTCAGTGAGGTATTCTCTGATTTTCAACGTAATTGATGACCACACAAAAACCAGTGTTGTTTTAAACTGACCCAGGGTATGTACTCACCCCATCAGAAAAGTATAA
Source organism: Oryctolagus cuniculus (assembly GCF_964237555.1). Taxonomy (NCBI): domain Eukaryota; kingdom Metazoa; phylum Chordata; class Mammalia; order Lagomorpha; family Leporidae; genus Oryctolagus; species Oryctolagus cuniculus. The sequence continues at coordinate 112,742,482 of NC_091439.1, forward strand.
AACCCGAACCAAACTCAGGAAGGGAGAACAACCATCTGAATAAACTTCAAGTCTGATATTTCAAGCAGTCTAAATTCTGAGTTAACACATTGGAAAAGGAACTTAATAGAAGATCAGAGTTCTTCTGGGTGAGTCTGGGCATGGAGCTACTCAGAGCCTTCCAAGGCAGAGATAGGCATGAAAGTCCTCCTTATGATGCTGAGTAACTAGGAGGAGGCAGAGCTCAGGGAGAGGCCTGGAAGTGAAATCAGAATATGCCCCCCAAAATGTCCCATCTGGGGTGCCATATGATATCGGACTTTGGGATGCCCTACAATATTACCATGTTCTTTTTTATAAATTCCCAACATTAATAAACCTGTGTGGGTTCTTGCCTAATATTCAGAGAAGAATTCTGAATATCGGCATAAATGAGTGAGGCAGCATGGTACATTGTAAGCTTTTATTCAGTGAGAAAGATGCACAGGAGAGTGAGGGCCCTATCCAAAAGAGAGATAAATCTGGGTTCATACGGAGAACCAGGAGGTAACCAAGCAGAGGAGCATGCAGGGCAGGAAGCATGGGGCAAGTGGCCCAAAGGCCACATGCCCTGGAGGCACTGGGCCACAGGGGCCCACACTGTCCAAAGGACAGACAGCCAAAAGAAGAGGGCAAGCCCACCGTGTCCCAGGCTTTTAATCCACCTCCAAAGGGGAGTGGTTAATTAACCTGATTGGCCATTGGGCAAACAGGTGTGGTCAGGTAGGGCGTGAGGTCACACAGGGGCATGGTGAAGGAGTGTCTTCCAGCTCACAAACCTGATCAATTTTATTCTAGATGCCTGACTACAACAGAAGGACAGGGGTAAGGTTAGGGACCAGGAACTCTGGACTTGATCTGCATAGAGGGGGAATTCAAAGAGATGGCAAGACTCAGGGTGAGGCTAAAAAGTAGGAGCTGGAACAAAGAGAATCAAAGGTCATCATCCCAAATAGTGTTAACGTACTGAGAGTTTCGGGGGCTGAGCTGTCAGTCATGAGAGGATCATATTTTTTTTTATGAATTCTGAGGTTTTGATGGCAATGAGGGAAAAAAAAGAGCCCAGAAAGAGAAAAAATGACTGTTTTTAAAAATCCCCTCCATTCTACTCTGGTTGTCAGCAGAGTTTGAAAATCAAAAAGTCAAGCTTTGCTATCGTGAAAAAATTGCACCAGACAATTTTTGAAAAGAGCAGAAAAAACTTCTTCAGAACTGTTATCAAGGAGGCCAAGATATTGCAACAGGGTGAGCAGTTGAACTGAACTCTTTTGAAGCAAACAGCAGGAGAACTTCTAGTCCCTGAGCCAGTTGGTGGGAAGTTCCCCAGAGGTTAGTTGGGAGGTTAGGAAAGGCGATTACACCATCTGTGTTCCTTAACGTGCACTCACTGAAGTGAGACTCCAACCTGCCCACAGAGACGGCAGTGCTAAGTCCCTGGGCAATTACAGCTTCAACAGATGCCTCCTTGTAACTTACCCTCCATCTCCTCGTCTTAGCACAGGAGCAGCTGATCTAAGCTAGAACATGCCTTGTGGGTCTTCAGATGATGCTTAGTGTGTGTGTGTGTATCCTGCTAACAAGATTTGCATCATAAGTGAGGTTCAGCAGGCACCCTGGTTGTGGTAGCCTCCTACACATCATGCCACCATCTCTGCCCCTAGGTTTGCGTCTGCCATTGCCCAGCCTGGATTGTAGAGCCACAAGCAAATCTGATGTTCCCTATGCTCCATCATCCACACAGTAGACAGGGATGTCCCTTCCCTCAGTTGTCCCTTTAATTGGTAGGCAATGCTGAGTATTCTGAGTACATTCACATTGATCTCTGTCTAATCCTTCTCTCTCTCTGGAAGGGGAGAGGGAGTGGGAAAGGGGAGGGTAGTGGGTGGGAGGGACGGTATGTGGGGGAAGCCATTGTAATGCATAAATCGTACTTTGGAAATTTATATTCATTAAATAAAAGTTTAAAAAAAAACTCCATGTGATAAAGTAGAAAGAGCAGGAGAATTTTAAATTACTTCTTTTTAAGTTTTATAGCTATTTGATGGTAGTTTAGCTATGTCTCAGATTTTCCATTTGTAAAATAAGGATAATAGGATAGCTGTGAGGATTATATAAGGTAATGTAAAATCTTTACATGGTGGCTTCCAAACTTTAAGCAGCAAAATGTTATTTTTTCATTTTAGTTTTCATCTCCAAGTGTTCATGAGCTTGAAGAATAAAGTGTATTGAAAGGTTCCTTCTCTCTTGTAACATCAAATCCTAAGGGCATATTCCATGACCCTGCATTTGTCTTGTCCTTATATAAGTCTCTCTACCTACAATTCTACTCTATCCATTCTTGTAATCAATACCTGTGATGCTTAAGCTTAGAATTCACAATGAAATCCCTCGTGTATACTCCAAATCATAATGGTTTCCTCTTTCATTCTAAATCAGAAGGCATCTTTAAAAAAAAAAAGAGTATTTATTTATTCACTAGAGACGTAGAGTTATAGACATAGGGAGAGACAGAGAGAGAGGTCTTCCATCTGATGGTTCATTCCCCAAATGGCTGCAATGGACAGACCTGGCCCGATCTGAAGCCAGGATCCAGGAGCTTCCTGCAAGTCTTCCTTGTGGGTGTAGGGGCCCAAGGACTTGGGTCATCTTCCACTGCTTTCCCAGGCACATTAGCAGAAAGCTGGAATGGAAGAGGAGCAGCTGGAACATGAACAGACACCAAAAGGGCTGCCGGCGCCAGAGGCAGAGGCTTAACCTATTACATCACAGTGCTGGCCCCTCAGAAGCCATCTTGAAGCCACATTTCCTGTTACATTCACCTGTCTTTCAGACTTAAGTTACCCTTCAGGTGTTTAAAGGTCTATTCTCACATAAAAAATATATATTTGAGAGGCAGAGTAACAGAGAGAGAGAGAGAGTGCTTCTGTCTGCTGGCTACTCTCCAAATGGCCGAAATAACCCAAAGCCAGGAACCTGGAAATCCATCCAGTTTTGCCAGGTGGATGGCAGGGGCCCGTGTATTGAGCTCTTTAGCACAAAGCTGGATCTGAAGAACTGCCAGGTTGCGGAAGTCAGAATCCATTTGTTCTTCCAGATCATAGAAGAAATATTCTTGATTTTTTTTTCCTTTTCAATACAATTGATGTTGGCTGTGATTTTGTCATATATAGGCTTTACTGGGTTGAGTTACACTCCTTAATACCCAATTTGTTGTCAGGAGAGAATATTGAATTTTATTGAGTGTTTTCTGCATCTATTGAGATGATTCTGTGAATTTTTGCTGGATTCTGAGATGTGATACATCACATACATCTGTATGCTTCTGTTGAACCATCCCTGAATCCCTAAGATGAAGCCTTCTTGATCAGTTCAGTGTGTTAGTATTTTGTTGAAAAGATTCATTTGTGTTGGCTAACGATATTGGTCTGTAATTGTCTTTGTGGTTGCATCTTTATCTGGCTTTGATATCAAGGTAGTACTAGAAATGCTGGCTTCATACAAGTTTGCAACAGTTCTCTCCCTTTCAACTCCTTGGAAGCATTTGAGAATTATTAGTGTTAGTTTTCCTTTCAAAGATTCTATAATTCAGCATCACTAGTGGACTTCCCTTTGCTAATTTTGAAGTTTACCTACTTAATCTCACTACCTATTATTGCTCTTTTCAGATTGTTTTTCATGTCTTCATGATTCAATTTTGGTGAGTTTTATGTGTCTATAAATGCACTCTGTTCTTCTAGGCATTCTAGGAGATCAGGGTGTAGTTGTTCATAATACTTTTTAATGAAGCTTTTTATTCTTTTATTATCAGTTATAATGCCTCATGTTTAGTCTCAGATTTTAGTTATTTGGATCTTCTCTTTTCTGCACTTCTAGTTAGTGATTTATTGAATTTATCTTTCCATAAAAAGGAGCTCTGTCTTGTTTATCTTCCTGTTTTTTCTAATTTTTATTTTTATTTATATAAGGTGAACAAATTTCATGTATTTCATATGTACAGATTTCAGAGCATAAAAATACTTCTCACGCTACCCTCCCTCCTGTCTATGCTCCCACTCTCGCTCCCCTCCTTCCTTTCATATTTTTTCTTTTAAATTTTATAATGACCTTCTTTGTTTATTTTATAATCACAAGCTTAACCCTTCACCAAATAAAAAATTCAACAAGTACTTAGTAGAGAAAGTGTTGCTCCTCTATAGACAAGTGCTGTAAACAATCATCAAATCTCAAAATGTCAATTTCACTCACATAATTACATTTTTGTGTTCTGTATATTAATGACCACAAATCAGGGAAAACATATGATATTGGTCTTTTTGGAAATGAATTATTTCACTAAGCATAATGGCTTCCCATTACATCCATTTTATTGCAAAAGACAAGATTTCATTCTTTTTTATGGTTGAGTAGTATTCCATAGTGTATATATACCACATTTTTTTTCATCCTATCATCAGCTGATGAATATCTGGGTTGATTCCAATCTTAGCTATTGTGATTTGAATTGCTATTATTCCCTATCAATTTCCTCTATCTTTTTTTATTTCTTTCCTACAAAGTTGAGTTTGGTTTTTCTGGTTACTTGAATTTCATTGGTAAGTTGTTTACTTTAAATCATTCTAATTTTTTGCCGTGGGAATTCACCCTTAAACTTCCTTCTCAGTACTGATTTGCTTAATCACATAAGTTTCTGACATTGATTACATTTTCATTTGATTCAAGAAATATTTAATTTCTCTTGTGATTTTTTCAGTGATCCATTGCATTCAAAAGTATTGCATCTAGGGCTGGCTCCCGGCTCAATAGGCTAATCCTCCGCCTAGTGGCGCTGGCACACCAGATTCTAGTCCCGGTTGAGGCGCTGGATTCTGTCCCGGTTGCCCCTCTTCCAGGCCAGCCCTCTGCTATGCCCCGGGAGTGCAGTGGAGGATGGCCCAAGTGCTTGGGCCCTGCACCCCATGGGAGACCAGGAGAAGCACCTGGCTCCTGCCTTCGGATCAGCGCGGTGCGCCGGCCGCCGCACGCCGGCCACGGCGGCCATTGGAGGGTGAACCAATGGCAAAGGAAGACCTTTCTCTCTGTCTCTCTCTCTCTCGCTGTCTACTCTGCCGGCTAAAAAAAAAAGTATTGCATCTAATTCCCACATATTTGTATAATTTCTAAAGTTCCCTTTGTATTGGCTTCTAGTTTTATCACACTATAGTGAGGGTAGACATGTGTCATAGTTTTGGTATTTTAAATTTGTTGAGACTTGTTTTGTGGCCAGCACATGGTCTATCCTGGGGAATGTTGCTTGTACAGATGAGAAGAATGCTCATTCTGCATCTGTTGGGTGAAATGTTCCGTAAATGTCTTTAAGCATCCATTTGATCAAAGGCATCAATTAACTTCAAATTTCCTTGTTGAATGAACTTCTCAATAAGGAAATTATGATGAGGTCCTTAGAGATCTGTATCTCCCCTTATAGAAAATATTTATCTCATATATGTGACCCATTTTTGAGTACATATATATTCACAATTGTTATTTCCCCTTCTTGAATTGATTCTTTTATCATTTTAGTGGCTTTCCTTGTGTGTTTTCAGCTTCTTATTTTGAGTATATTTTACTTGACATAAATAAAGCTACTCTTCCTTATTAGGTTTCTATTTCCACTGAATAGCTTTTTCTACATATTCAGTTTTAATATTTTTGCATCTTTAACAGTATTTAATTTATGAAAAGTGAAATCGGGTTGTTACAGGCAGAGGAATTACATCATTTTTTTTATTTTTGCTATCCATTCATCCATACTATATCTTCCAATTGTGGAATTTAATCTCTTCACATTTGATGTTATATTTTTCCAGAAGCTGTTATTATTTTTCAAATAGTTCAATGACCACACTAAATTAAATATTTAGCATTTTGTCAATTTCACTTCATGTGTGAATATGATATAAATACCATGAAGATATTTTTCCTGAAGGCACAGCTATTAATATCACATAACGTGGGATTCCTGGCCAAGATAAAAAAAGGGAGGAAAGTATGGTATATTATTATTTAGTAGATATAACCTTTATGAATATCTATAAACCAAATAATACAGAATGTATACTGCATATGATATATGTATGATATATTGTTATGTATTATATTATGTCTTTTAATTCCATTCTTCTGCAAACATTTTGAGGACATTCATGATTGTGCATTAGTGTATCATCTGCTTCCACTAATGTAGGGGGTTGCTTTGGTACTGAAAGACCTTCTGCTGGAATTGTGTCCTATGGGGTCAGTTTGGCAGCCTGTGCTGCCTTTGGTTTCAGGTGCATGTGGCAGTATAGTCTCTGCGTCACTTATGAGATGTAATCAACACTGGGAGTGCCTGAAAATACGGACATTCCCCTGATCCCAGCAACTGGGCTTCTGTGTTTCATCATTTAACTCTCAGTATTTATATAGAAATTGCTTATGTACCAGAATATTCAGTGAGATTTATTGGCAATGATAAAAGTGTGGAACTTCCTAGGCTATTTTATTTACCAATATTTAATCGATAAATGTAGTTCAGCATAGGACAGGTGTTTGGAGTAGTAGTTCAGATGCTATGTATGATGCCCACATCCCACATCAGAGTAGCTGAGTTCAAGTCCCAGCTTGACTACCAGTTTGTCTCCCTGCTAATGTTCACTCTGGGGGGGCGGGGAAGCAGAAAACAGCTCATGTAATTGTGTCCCTGCCTGAGTTCTGGTCTCCCGGTTTCAGCCTGGCCCAGTGAGTCCTGTGGTAAACACTTGGGGAATGAATGAAAAGATGGAATCTTTCTCTCTCTTTTTCTCTTTTCACTTCCTTTGAAATAAGTGAAAATAAATGAGTAAACATTTTACAAAAAAGGATTATAATATATTTCCTAACATTAAAACTACTTTTTGAATACTCTTTTAAGCTTTCTGTCCATATTTATGTTTCTTTGTTCTTAGCATTAAATTGCTTGAGTTCCTTACATATTTTCAATATTCATACCACATCTTTCACTAATCATATTTATTAGTGCATGAAACATAATTGTTTGTATAACACTCTGCAACTAATGATTTTGCTAAATAAATTTATCAATTATACTATTGCTGATTGTTTTGAATTTTCTTTAAAAATATGCCATCAGTGTATAAAATGATTTTAGCTCATTCTCTTTGATGGAATATTAATCCTTGCATATACGTATAGGTGGCCTATACACTAGCTGAATGTTTCCCTTACTGCATTGCATTTCAGTGCAATCCCACTTGCTCATTGGCCTTTTGTTGCCTGTGCCTTTGCCTTCATGCATCTTTAATTTCCCAAAGCCAAGGAGGCCAAGTGAGAGGCCACAGTGCCTCGTTTGAGAAACCTATGAAAAGATGCCTTGAAGAAGGTAGGGAAGAGTTGCCATGTCACATCTGCCAGGGCTCCCAGTAGCCCAGTGTGAGAGGGAATGGGAATAAAGTCAAGACCCTAACCTTAGACCCAGCACCACGCCCATTGTGGTGAAACCTAGGGGACACTTCCCCAAGCCAGTACCTACAGACTGAGCCATGAAATCCTCTTAGCCAGGTGGCTAAAAGCTGCCTCTAACACCCCTCCACAAACCCCCAGCATGGAGCTGAGGAAGACTCCAGCCCCGTAGAAGAGGTTAAAAAAGAGAACATCGCACTTTATTTGAAGATCAGTCCCTGCCTCAGGGGGACAGAATGGTTTTGGCCTGCAATACCACCACCAACATACAGGCCTAGCACACACTCTGCATCTGAACAGCAATGGGTAATTATAAGACTTGCATGTAACTCAGCTTAGTGTAAGTCTGGGCTGGGAATAGCCTGCCATCTCTCTCAAAACCTCTGGCAGACAGCAGACTAAACTCCACCTACTGGGAAGTATAGCAGGACAGAGAGCTTACAGCTCTGCCTGGACACAGAGCTGGGCCTACTGTGCAGAAATACAGCACCAGGAAAACCCTACAGGTCGCTACACTGCAGGCAGTGCTCAGAGGCACGGTTCCCAAACCTGCCCCAGCACCAGGCAGAGACCTGCACCATGGTGAATCTGAGGACTCTCTCTGGCTGCACCACCCCCAGCCTACCTAGGTCTGCTGTGCCTCTACAGGACAATAAGAGCCTCATAGCTGTGAGAATCCAAAGCACCCAGATTCATTGTCAGCCTGGGAGGCCAAGGGACTCCCTACATCAGTCTCTCCCAGCAATGCAAAAATAGATAAATGGGATTATTTCAAACTAAGAGGCTTCTACACAGCAAGTGATACAACCAACAAGGTAAACAGCAAGTGACAGTGAAAAATATGTACAAACTACACAACTAACATGAGGTTAATATCCAGAAAAAATTTTTTTTATTTAACTTTTTTTTTAACTTTTATTTAATGAATACAAATTTCCAAAGTACGGCTTATGGATTACAATGGCTTCGCCCCGATAACATCTCTCCCACCTGCATCCCTCCCCTTACCCACTCCCTCTCCCCTTCCATTCACATGAGGATTCATTTTCGATTCTCTTTATATACAGCAGATCAGTTTAGCATACATTAAGTAAAGATTTCAACAGTTAGCTCCCACACAAACATAAAGTGAAAAATAATAGATGATTTTTTAAATGATGATGAAATCAGATCAGACCTATTGTCATGTTTAATCCCAGCGAGAGTCAGGTTGGGAATTAACAATTTCTTCTTCTTCTTTTTTTTTTTTTTTTTTTTTTTTTTTTTTTTTTTTTTTTTACAGAAGATCAGTTTAGTATACATTAAGTAAAGATTTCAACAGTTTGCACCCCCATAGAAACACAAAGCGAAATATACTGTTTGAGTACTCACTATAGCATTAAGTCTCAATGTACAGCACATTAAGGACAGAGATCCTACATGAGGAGTAAGTGCACAGTGACTCCTGTTGTTGACTTTACCAATTGACACTCCTGTTTATGGCATCAGTAATCTCCCTATGCACCAGTCATGAGATTCCAAGTCTATGGAAGCCTTTTGAGTTCACCGACTCTTATCTTGTTTAGACAAGGTCATATTCAAAGTGGAGGTTCTCTCCTCCCTTCAGAGAAAGGTACCTCCTTCTTTGAAGACCTGTGCTTTCCACTGGGATCTCCCTCACAGAGATCTTTCATTTAGGGTTTTTGTTTGTTTTTTGTTGTTGTTGTTGTTGTTGTTTTTTCCAGAGTGTCTTGGCTTTCCATGCCTGAAATACTCTCATGGGCTTTTCAGCCAGATCCGAATGCCTTTAGGGCTGATTCTGAGGCCAGAGTGCTGTTTAGGACATCCGCCATTCTATGAGTCTGCTGAGTATCTCGCTTCCCATGTTGGATCACTCTCCCCTTTATTTATTCTATCGGTTAGTATTAGCAGGTACTAGACTTGTTTATGTGCTCCCTTTGACTTTTAGTCCTTTCATTATGATCAATTGTGAACTGAAATTGATCACTTGGACTGGTGAGATGGCATTGGTACATGCCACCTTGATGGGATTAAATTGGAGTCCCCTGGTATGTTTCTAACTCTACCATTTGGGGCAAGTCAGCTTGAGCATGTCCCAAATTGTACATCTCTTCCCTCTCTTATTCCTACTCTTATGTTTAACAGGGATCACATTTCAGTTAAATTTCAACACTTAAGAATAACTGTGTATTAATTACAGAATTAAACCAGTCATATTAAGTAGAACAGACAAAAAAAAAACTACTAAGAGGGATAATGTATTAAGTTGTTCATTAACAGTCAGGGCTATGCTGATCAAGTCACCGTTTCCCATAGTGTCCATTTCACTTCAAAAGGTTTCCTTTTTGGTGTTCAGTCAGTTGTCACCGATCAGGGAGAACATATGGTATTTGTCCCTTTGGGACTGGCTTATTTCACTCAGCATGATGTGTTCCAGATTCCTCCATTTTGTTGCAAATGACTGGATTTCGTTGTTTCTTACTGCAGTATAGTATTCTAAAGAGTACATATCCCATAATTTCTTTATCCAGTCTACCGTTGATGGGCATTTAGGTTGGTTCCAGGTCTTAGCTATTGTGAATTGAGCTGCAATAAACATTAGGGTGCAGACCGCTTTTTTGTTTGCCAATTTAAATTCCTTTGGGTAAATTCCAAGGAGTGGGATGGCTGGGTCGAGCGGTAGGGTTATCTTCAGGTTTCTGAGGAATCTCCAGACTGACTTCCATAGTGTCTTGACCAGTTTGCATTCCCACCAACAGTGGGTTAGTGTCCCTTTTTCCCCACATCCTCGCCAGCATCTGTTGGTAGATTTCTGCATGTGAGCCATTCTAACAGGGGTGAGGTGAAACCTCATTGTGGTTTTGATTTGCATTTCCCTGATTGCTAATGACCTTGAACATTTTTTCATGTGCCTGTTGGCCATTTGGATTTCCTCTTTTGAAAAATGTCTATTGAGGTCCTTGGCCCATCTCTTAAGTGGGTTGTTGGTTTTGTTTTTGTGGAGTTTCTTGATCTCTTTGTAGATTCTGGTTATTAACCCTTTATCTGTTGCATAGTTTGCAAATATTTTTTCCCATTCTGTCGGTTGTCTCTTCACTCTCCTGACTGTTTCTTTTGCAGTACAGAAACTTCTCAATTTGATGCAATCCCAACAGTTGATTTTGGCTTTGACTGCCTGTGCCTCCCGGGTCTTTTCCAGAAACTCTTTGCCTGTGCCAATATCTTGAAGGGTTTCTCCAATGTTCTCTAGTAACTTGATGGTGTCAGGTCGTAGATTTAGGTCTTTAATCCATGTTGAGTGGATTTTTGTGTAAGGTGTAAGGTAGGGGTCTTGCTTCATGCTTCTGCACGTGGAAATCCAATTTTCCCAGCACCATTTATTGAATAGACTGTCCTTGCTCCAGGAATTAGTTTTAGATCCTTGATCAAATATAAGTTGGCTGTAGATGTTTGGGTTGATTTCTGGTGTTTCAATTCTGTTCCATTGGTCTATCCATCTGTTTCTGTACCAGTACCATGCTGTTTTGATTACAACTGCCCTGTAGTATGTCCTGAAATCTGGTATTGTGATGCCTCCAGCCCCAGGAACACAGGCTGATGCTTGACTTCCTATATACTCGCACCCGTTCTGCTCATCTGATTGAAGGCAGAGGGAAGAGGCAATAGATGTCAATAGAGAGATCAGATCTGATCACATTCTGCCTGGAGCCTGAGTTCAACTCAGGTCAACCTAGATTCTAGATGGAGAGTTCTCGTTAAAAGGGTTTCATATTTTAGAGCTTGCTAACCAGAGTCAGGACTATGAAGTACATGAACTTCAAATGAACACCAGCACAGAATGTTGACTACAAGCTCTTTATTTAGGGTGGGAAAGGAAAAGATGAGGCAAAGAGTAATAATGTTTTCCCTCGAGGTCTCCAAGAAAATAAGGAACTCTTTTTTTTCTGTTTTTGATGCTCAGCGGCGGCAGCAGAGTGTGTGGCGGACTCCATTGACTGTGCAGGACCCAGAGGCGCGTTCCCCAAACCCACAACTGAATCGTCTGCAAGTACAGGACACGCCTGCCTTTGCACCTGCAGACACAGATAGAAAATAAGGCACTGAGCATGGGGTCAGACAGGGTGTCCTGTGTGTTTAGTGGGTTCATTTAGTGGGCCTCAATACGCAAGCACTTCAGCAGAGCCTTGCTTCTGTCTCCAGTTTCTAAACTTTCTATTAAAGAGGGTTCAAATTCTCTTTATAATGAATTCTACACATTTAGATACAGAAGCAAAATACTGTGACTGTGTCCATGTGTTAAACCTGCAGAATAACACGCACATCTCTCCCATTCAATAGTCTCTGCAGAAAGTGTCAGATTCATTTGGACTTCCAGTGTTCTATTTACAGTGGAGAAAATCTGGGGTCTGGGAGGTTACGTAACATCATCTACTCGCTCTCCCAGACTCCTGGAGTCTCCTCCCCTGGAGTCTCTACAGCTCTGCTATGCTGCATCTCTCACCCAAAACTTCAAGAGGGGAGGTTTCATCCTGTTTAATGTAGACGGCCACGTCCAGATCCTGTGCCCGGGGCTGTTGCTGGTCCACACCGTCATCAGCCATCCCTGAGTGGAGCTCAGCCTGGGCCTGCAGGGTCACCAGGAGAATGGCAGCAAGCAGAGCGAGGGTCCTCATGGCTGGGAGGCACCTGCAGGAGGGGAGAGCAGGGTGTGGGTGTGGGGTGAGGAGTCAGCCTGTGTTCACAGGTCTGTTAGGAGAGCCTCGGAGACAAAGCCTGCATGAGGGAAGGTGTGCACTGATCTGCAGGGTGAGGGCTGCTGTCCTCTAGGTCCCATGATGCTGCTCTCTCTGGCAGCTGCACCGTATCACAGGTGTGGTCGCTCACTGCCTTTCTTGGCTGACACTAATAATTAGATGGGGAACCTGTCATCTATTCCTGTTTCTGTTGTTTGAATACTTACCTTTTCAAATTCAAGATGGAAAAGAAGCAGTGCTTCCATTCATTAAGATGAGGGAACAAATGGTCCTCTCTCTGCAGATGGGCCCTGCTGCTCTGAGGGTCTGAGCTCTCAGCCCAGACTTGCACCCCACTAACCCTACTGAGTAGAGAAGTGGTCACTGCTGTGTTAGGGCTTGGCCATTGCTGTGAAGGAGGATTTTCAGGTTAAAGGGGTGAGGAGGCTCCTGCTGGCCAGAGTGTGTAAAGAACAATGACCTTAACAGGCTATAGGGAAAATGATTTCAGAGGGTCTACCAAATTAGTGATCTAAGGCTATGAGAATTTGTGGCTTTATTGTGCCTAAAGTAACCATTTAAATTGTGTATATCCATAGTACCAAACTTCACATATTTATACAACTTGAATCTCATGTCAATCATATTTTAAAAATTAAGTTAAACTACATTGAAGTCCTGAGACCATAGACCTACTAGGAAACCACAGCAGATAAACTCTAGATCTGGATTTGGGCAATGATTTCTTAGATACGGCAGCAGGACCTTTGGCAGTGAAGTTAAATTGATGAGGGGATTGTGACGATCAGCAAAGCAAAGAAAACAATCAACAAAGTGAGAAGTAAAGTAGGAAACAGGTGGAAATATTTTCAAAACATATATCTGATAAAAGCTAGCATCTGAAATACAGAAGCAGCTAAAGAAAATACAATAACAAAAAACATATGACCTGATTTTAAGTGAGCATAAAAGGTTGGATATTTCACTCGGTGTTAAAAATATCAGTTGGGAAGCCAGCATCCTACATCAGAGTTCTAGGGTTTGAGATCCACTTCCTCTAATTATTGGTTCCAGCTACTCAAACTTCTGAAAACCACACATTGTGATTTAAGAATTTGAGGTCCCTGTCACCCATATGAGAAAGAAAGAATGAGTGCCCAACTCCTTTCTTCAACTTGACCTGATTCAAGCATTTAAAGGCATTTGACAGGTAATCAGTAGATGGGAGGTCTCTCTCTCTCTCTCTCATAAATTAAAAAAAAAAGTATTCTTAATGGACCAAGTATCTGAGTAGACATTCCTAAAAATAAAGCAATACCTTAAAAGGTATTATTGTCTCCAATGGACATGCTGGCAACACCTGTTGTTTTGACAAATCATTTTGCGTTTCTGTAATTACTGTCTCCAGCAGTCCCCAGCACTCACCAGAGGCACAGACAGAAGGGCCCAAAAGGGGTCCACAAGCATGGGTTCGTCCAGGGCAGACTCACCTTTAGGGGTCAGACTGATGCTGGCCTGCAATGACACAAACACAGAGTGAGAGTAAGAGCATTTCAGTACTTACAGATGCAAAGGCTGTGTGGGATGAGCAGAGAGGCAGGCAGCAGTCCTCTGACCCAACACTTCTGGACCAACAGCCCCCACACACATGCAGCACAGGACTTCTCCTATTTAAGGATCTCCTGGGGTGAGATGTCCTAATTTCTCAGGATCACTTCCTGTTGGGCAATTCAGACCACTCTGGGGCAAGGGCAGTTGGGAAGTTTTGTGTGACACTGGGTAAAACAGGGATCTGTTGAGGACTCTGCACTTGCTTTGTTCAGCTTTGCCCAGGGCCAGGAAGCAACAACAGTTACTATTCTTTCTCCAGTACTCCTAGCATGGCTGATTCCATGATACCTAGGACATCCCCCAGGCTGAATCTCTAGGAGCAGGAAAGTATTATAGTCTGCCTGAAACCCTGGGCCTACCCTTTATAGTATATTCCTCGTTAAGCAGACTAAGGTGAAACGCCAATGTACACTCAGAGCACTTGCAATCCAGTTCTCTACCAAGCTCTCTAGGACGTGGGGTCTACCCATGAAAGTGAACCAAATCCGCTGTGCCGAGTGGGGGTATTGAAGAACACTTGGATTATGTGTACTATCACTGTATGTGTCCACATTTTTGTACAACTTTTTGAACAGCCTCACAAACTGACTTGTCTTTGTTTCCTTATAATAGTGGAGTTAATTGATTACAAGTAAGACGAATAGCAATCTCAGCCAAGTGCCTTTCTACAGGGTCATCTGTGAGGGGCTTAGCAGAGCTTGAGCTAAGGGAAGCAGCACCACAAGGAGCAGTATGTTGAGCGTGATCTAGGGGCTAGCTACGTCCATCTTCTTGGTGGAAGTAAGAGAGGAAGCTCAGCTGACTCTGTGGCCAAAGTCAGATTCGTTAATGCCTCCAGTTCTTGGGAAGCCACTGTTTCCTTCAACGACTTCTTGGGTTGTGGTGCTGTGGTCTGAGATGTTGTCATCTATTCCAACATTCTTTGTGCCATGGATAGGGGGTCAGCTTCTCAGAGGGCCACCCATGAAGTGAAGTAGAGTCTGGAGATTCTGATGGCTCATGAAAGTCTGTGAGGCCCTTTGGAGAGTTCCCCCTTAGACCTTCTTTCTGCAGGTATGGCACAAGCCTGCCAGCTCCTGTGAGTGCCCAGACAAGAGGGACCTGGGACAGATGACTAAGGTATAACTATGTCTCATGGAGAAGATAAAAAGTCAGCTTGGGTAGAGGATAAAACCTGCAGCAAAGCTTTTAGGAAAGTTTATGGATTCTTTTCTGGGTGAAACAGATGTTTCTATCCACATGCTGTAAAACTGGAGGCCTGTGTACATCCCTGGTGTGATGACAACTCTGAGCTTTCTCTGCCCTGAGGCCCACTCTGTATGTTGTGTGGATTTGTGCTGGATAGCACCATTCACTCATTCGGAGGGATATCTGGACATCCACATACTTGGCTACCAATCTGTCATTACAGTGGGATCTGGGGTGTTGAGTGCTGGTGGTGGTTACACATTGGTGCCTTTGGACCCATTTGGTTTAACAGGTAGAATTTCCTGACTTGAACTCAATCTGTCACCATTTGGAGTGCAGTCCTAACATGGCTGTCCAGCTTGGGCAATGATTTCTGACCAGCGTAGTTCTGTGCCAGCACACCTCTAGCCTGGTATCCAGCAGTAGCCCTGTAAACCCCACCACATATAAGACCCCAAGAAAGGCCAACTTTAAAGGGCAACAATACCCTATAACTCAGCACTTTTTCATTGCTGCTCCTATAATGACACTGATCACAGTGCTGGCTCAGGCCATCTTTTGTGAATGGTTTCCTCTACATTCAGTATAGGCCATTGCCTGATGCCATCCATGTCCACCAGTTCAAAGACTTCTGCTCACTTCTGCCTTCCATGGTACCTGGAGAAATAATCTCTAGTTCATATAAGTTTGTGGGAAATATCAACCAACCTCTAAAACTAGTAAAAACCTGAGCTTCTTTTGGAATTTTCTAATCAGTTAGCTATGTATGGTTTAGCACAGGTATTGCGGCCCTGTTCTTGATCCCTGTGTGGGGCTGTCAATCTTAAATAGAATATGGTCTACCTTGTCTACAATGGAGTCACCAAAAGATGTTTGATGTCAAAGCCATCAATATCTTGTAGCAGGAAAGCCTGGCATCACTGCTGCATCAAAACAGCTCTAGAAAGACCTGGAATGGCTAACTCCAGGAAATAACAGTCTTTTATAGGTAATAGAGGACTTAGTACCCCTAATCATCTTTATGGAATCAATGGTTCCCTGTGTGTGTATGTGTACATACGTATGTGCTTGCATAAAAAAGAGGTTAAGGGTGACAGAAGGAGGAAACAGCCAATATTCAGACAGATAGAACAGGAAGGTTACAGTTGTCCTCATTACCATTGAGGGAGATAGAGCTCTGTGATAGATGGAGTCGCTGCAGCAGCAGACTGACGGAAGTAGCGTTTCTTAGGGCTCACCCACTCAACACACTCTGCCTCATCACAGCCAGCAACAGAAGGAGCTTTGGAGGTTGCAGCTCAGGAGGGACCTGGGACAGAGGACACAGGCAGTAACATTTCCTTTGTAGAAGATAAAAACTCAGCTCAAAAGGCTCCAGGTGTCAGGTGTCAACATCTGAGTGCTATAAAGAACTGAGACACCTGTTTCTGGCCTCAAGATTGGCTCAACCAATTATGTCATCTTGAGCACCTCATTGAATATCCCAGTGCCTCAGTGTCATCATCTGAAAGCTGAAAACACTGGCCTGTCTAGTCTCGTAGCAGTTACATTTTATACAGATTTTTGACTTCATGACAAGTGGAACAGCCTCTGAGGCTAGAGGCAGCTAGAGATAACATGTAGTTGGGTAAGCTGGCAAAGTTCTAACAGGATTTAACATTTGGTGGGCAAACCTGACCCAAAAGTAGTAACAGCTTCTTATCGCAAAACTGATTTTAGTCTTTACTTAATGAGACATTTGGAGACAAGGCAAAATGAAGGAATCAGTGAATGTGTATCAAGGGTGGAAGAGAGGGGACAATTATCCTAAAGCATGAAGCAAAGACAGGTGAGGGCCCAAGTCTTCTCTGACAGGCATCATTGAGTCAAATCTTTTTCATTCTGATGGAAAGGAATATTATCACTGTAATTTTGCATTTTATATGGCTTCTCTAAATCAAAATAAACTTCTCCATGATTCTTCCTTCTTCCACTTGTTCTACACTCCCATCCCATTCTGCCCTTTTCCTCCAGGCACACTGAGCCTGCCTTGCTATGCAGACAAGGATGCTACAGCCTCAGGGGCATCCCTTTGGCACTAAAGTTCCTTACAGGCATTGCTGTCTTTTGGCTGCTTCAACCTAAATACAAAAATGTTCAAGGATCAATGTGAAGGCAAGAGACAAAGCATTGTCACTTTCTCTGCTTCTCCCTCATGTTTTTTTCCTAACTCCAAGTAAAATCTGTACCTGCAGATTTCTCTGTATCTGATTTTGTGATCTTTCACATGTGTGTTAGGTGGTACTAATTTATTTTTTTTTATCTTTTATTTAATGAATATAAATTTCCAAAGTACGACTCATGGGTTACAATGGCTTTCCCCCCCATACCGTCCCTCCCACCCACAACCCTCCCCTTTCCCACTCCCTCTCCCCTTCCATTCACATCAAGATTCATTTTCGATTATCTTAATATACAGAAGATCAGCTTAGTATACCTTAAGTAAGGATTTCAACAGTTTGTTCCCACACAGAAACATAAAGTGAAAAATAATAGATGATTTTTTTTTTAAATGATGATGAAATCAGATCAGACCTATTGTCATGTTTAATCCCAGTGAGAGTCAAGTTGGGAATTGATAATTTCTTTTTTTTTTTTTTTACAGAAGATAAATTTAAATGCAAGAAACAACAATCTCACTGAACTGTAAAATCACAATATTGCCTCTTTCACTTGCGGAATTCAGAGTAGTGCTGGGTTCAGACACAAAATGCTGTGAATGCATGAATAAGCTTTCTCTCTCTCTCTCTCCCTCTCTCTCTCTCTCTCTTTCACTCTCCCCCCTCCTTTCTTTTTCTCTCTCTTCTCCCTTACTCTCTCTCCCTCTCTCTTTCCACTTTGACTTTCAAAAAATAAACAAACCTTAAGAAATAGAAAATATATAAAGAAACCAAGTAACACAACTAAGAAACCACTGATTTTAAAAGTCGGCAAGGTACCTGAATAAACATTATTCAAAATAACACATTTTTAAGGGAATCTATTATAATATTTGTTGGATATTTCAAATATGGCATGTGTCATTTTTTCTCTCCATATTAACATTAATCTAAATTTCTGAAATATCCAAAAATCCCTTCTCATGTGCTTATATGAATGCTGATTTCAGCTAAGAAATGACACAAAATCTACACAACTGCATCTACCTGGTACCAGAAAAAGATATACCAGAGAAAATTGCAGACCAAAATTAATAATGAACACAAATGCAAAATTTATAACAAAATGTCTACAAGCAAGCAATACATAAAGCAATTTTTATTTGTGGCAAATTGTGACTCATCCCAGGTATAAAAGAATGACTCAACAAATACAATGGATTAATGTGATGCATGACATAAACAGAATCAAGAAAAATCCATATGACAAATGACTATCTCCTTAAATGCAAAAAATACATGCAGTAAAAGTCAGTGTTCACTCATGATAATAACCTTCAACAAATTAGGTACAGAAGTAAAGTACTCCAACAAAAAGGGTATCTATGGCAAACTCATAGTCAACATCATACTGAAAGAGAAAAATCTGAAAGCATTTCTTATATGATTAGGGAGAAGACAAGGATATCAATTTCCACCACTTTCTCAACAGAGACCTTTAAGTCTTAGTCAAAGCCATTAGGTTAAAAAAATAATAGATAAAAAACAAATAAGTGACATCTAAGAAAGGAGGTAGTCAATTTTTCCCATTTTGCAGAAAACATAATTTTACATGTTGAAAAACCTGAAGCCACTACCAAAATACTGTTAGAATTGATAAATGAATTCAATGGTGTTACTGCATACAACATTAGCATTTAAAAATCAGAAGCATTATTACTGATTCCAAGCTAAATTATACTCTACACCAAATAAACCTTTTATACACTTACAGGACATTTATCCAACTGCTGCAGAATACCCATTCTTCTCTATAGTACATTTAATATTCTCCAGGGTAGACTATCCGTTAAACCACAAAACAAGCCTCAATAAATTTTTTTAAAAAATCATATCAAGGGGCTTTTTGACAACAAAAGGGCAAAACAAAAATCAACAACAGGAGGAACGGTGAGAAAACTTGAGTGTATAGAAACTAACATTATGCTGAACAGCTAATGAGCTAATGAGGAAATTATGAAGGAAACTGAATAAACTTTCAAGGCATTCAAAATCTATGGGACATAGCAAAAACAGTGATGAGAGGGAAGTTTATAATAAAAATGCCTACACCAGAAATCGAGAGATCTCAAATAAACTAGCATTGTACCTCAAAGAATTAGAAAAACAAGAATAAACTAAACCTAAAACAAGTACAGGGAAAGAAATAACAAAGATCAGGTAGAAATAAAACAGAGGCTAAAAATCCACAAAAGATCAAGGAAATGAAGAGTTCTGTTTTGAAAAATGTAAATAAAATCAACAAACTTGTAGCAGAATAAGAAAATAAGAGAGGTCTCAATAAATAACATTAGAAATGAGATGGAAAAAATTACAGCTGAAATCACTGACTCAGAAGTGCCATGGTAGTATTAGGAACAAATATACACAATATATTGGTAAAGTTGGAAAAAATGGATAAATTCCTGAACATATACATCTTGTCAAAGTTGAACTAAAGAGGAAACAAAAAACCTGAAAAAATGAATAATGATAAATGAAATTGAATCAGTAATTAAAAAGTCTCCCATTAAAGAAAAGTACATGACTTCATGGCTTCTTTGATGATTTTTGTCAAACATTTAATAAGAACTAACAATACAAAGAAAATCCAAACTATTCTAAAAAATCAAAGAGGAAAAAAATTCTTGGAAACTCATCCCAGAGCGCGTGATCACGTGTGATTCCTCCCAGGGCTGCAAGAGTGTTTACATATGAGCAAATCAAGAAACATGATACATCACATCAATAGAATCAAGACCAAAAATCATATGGTCATTTGCATAGATACAGAAAAAAGCAAATGTGGTAAAATAGAGGGAAAGTACCTCAGTGCAGTAGAGAACACGTACAACAAAAGAAGAGCTAACCTCATACTGAATGAAAAAAGTTGAAAGTGTGTTCTCTAAGTTCCGGAACAAAACAAGGATACCCACTTCTACCCATAAGATATTGCAAGTCCTAGGTAGAGATGTTAGGCAGTAGACACAGATAGTATTCCTTGCTCTTGGTATTGGCCTGGCCCAGCCCATTGTGGCCATTTGGGAATGAACCAGCAGACAGAATGGGAGCATGCTCTCTTTCCCTCTCTCTCTCTCTCTCTCTCTCTCTTTCTCTCTGTGTGTGTGTGTGTGTGTGTGTGACTCTGTGTCGCTCCCCGTCTTCGTGGAGGAACGACACAGGACCCTGCGCTGTTCTTTTGTCTGCTCGGCCCTCCCCGGGTTTGCCGCTGGTTCTTCCCGGGTTGGCTACCGACCCTTCCACCTCCGTGGAAGGGCGGTTCCCCCTGCCACATTCCCCACTTCCGCGGGGGAGCGGCACACTGCCGGCCGGCTCTCTCGGGGGCTGCACAGGTGTTCCTTCAGATAGATGTTCCCCTTAGATGTTCCTTGTGCATGTTGTCTCTCTCCTCCTTTATAGTCCTCTTCCACCAATCCCAACTCTGCTACCCACACGCCGAGTACGCTGCTCTCCTCCAATCAGGAGTAGGTCCTACAGTTTATTGGTTGAACTGGACGCAGCTGTGTAGAAGCTGTTTCTCCCTTCTCAGCGCCATATTGTGGGAGAGCAGATGCATAGAATAAGTCTTAATTCCAGTAACTTAGTCTAGTCCGAGTTGCTCCCCACAACTCTGCCTTTCAAATAAATAAATAAGCCTTTTTAAAAAATCAGATAGATTTAAGATAATCGAAAATGAATCTTGATGTGAATGGAAGGGGAGAGGGAGTGGGAAAGGGGAGGGTAGTGGGTGGGAGGGACGGTATGTGGGGGAAGCCATTGTAATCCATAAATCGTACTTTGGAAATTTATATTCATTAAATAAAAGTTAAAAAAAAATCAGATAGAATAGGGGACTTTGAATGTTGTCATAAGAAAAAGTAAGTGTTTGAATGATGGATAACTTAAACACCCTGAGTCAGTCATTGAACAATGTGCACATGTCCTGAAATATCACACTAGACAACAAGAAAATGTGTAAATGTTGTGTCAGTTAAAAATAACAACAATAAACACAGCAGAAGGAAGTTGTGTTTTATTAACGTTTTGATAAAT
Source organism: Oryctolagus cuniculus (assembly GCF_964237555.1). Taxonomy (NCBI): domain Eukaryota; kingdom Metazoa; phylum Chordata; class Mammalia; order Lagomorpha; family Leporidae; genus Oryctolagus; species Oryctolagus cuniculus. Next base: position 112,763,738 of record NC_091439.1, read on the forward strand.
CTCAAGACACAGAGGTGAATGACTTGAATAATATGTGCAAGATCAAGAAAGACCACAGCATTTGGAAACTTCAAAAGCTTGTGGAAAAAAAAGATCTAAAAGTATAATATGCAAATAATTTTTCAACCAATGTGGTTTTTTCATAATAAACATTTGCCTTTTTGAAAACATGACTTCCTAAACTTCTTATAACTTCTTAAAGCAATCTTTTATTTTGAAAATATTTATGCAGTTTTATTACTCATTTTTAAATCAAGTTATCTGCTTTCTCATTGTTGAATTGTTTCAGCTCCTGGTGCATTTTGGATGCCCCCTCATCACATTGTATGCTTTGCAGATACTGTCTTTGACCTCCTAGTTTGCCTTTTCTACTCTGTTGGTTGCTTCTTTGCTATGCAGAAGCTATTTGTTTGGATGTCATCCCACTTGTTTATTTGTGTTTATGTTGGTTGTGCGTATAGTGTCATTTCCAAGGTCATTGCCCAGATCTATGCCAAAAACATTTACTCTTATGTGTTTTCAGTCTTGTTCTGGCTTCAGGTCTTTATATGTAGGCCTTCATTACACTGAGAGTTAATTTACATACAGACAGTAAGATAAGGATTCATGTATGTACATATATCAAATCATTGGGATGCACACTGTAGGTATACACAACTTTTAGTTATCAATCATACCTCAAATCTGAAAAAATTAATTTTTCATTAACCTTATATCAACTCTATTCCTAGTGTCCTCTGAGATAATTTCCCTTGTGGCTTCATAGCCAAGGTCCTCTCATCTCCCTCCACAGGAGCTAACTCTCCCTGTCACCTCAAAACCCCCTCAGGACCATGGTGATGCCCCTGAATCCTGTACAGAGTTATCTCTCCTTTGCTGAGGAATGGGTCTGGCCCCAGGGTCTACAGATCTAGAGAGTGGCAGGGCCATATTCAGAAAATAAGAAACATTTATTCCTTGAACTTATTCAATGAAACCACTGTTTCTATTTTCATCCTGAACTTTAAAAATAAATATTCAAGCACATGAGAAGCATGAAAATACAGAGTCCATCTCATCATTGTGAGGCTCAACCAAAAACCAACACTAAACTCACAAAACTCATGCCTGGATGGAGCTGAGAGGGAGCTTGAAGACGGTGGTGGTACTCACCATCCCAAACTAAACCCACACCTTCTCTAAATGCAGCCTTCGTCTCTGAAACTCTCCTAACAGACCTATAAAGACAGACTAACTCTGCACTCCTCCTACACTCAGGATCCTGCTCTCCCAGCCCCCAGGGGGACTCCCAGCCATGAGGACCCACACTCTGCTCTCTGCCATTGTCCTGGTGGCCCTTCAGGCCCAGGCTGAGCCTTTTTCTCCAAGAACTCATGTGGCTCCAGCCCAGGAACATCCAAAAGCAGAAGACAAGCTAGTGGCTGTCTGCTTTGTAAGAGGTGGAGTCTCCTATGTGAACACTGCATCTGAGAGATGCCGACATGGCAGAGCTATGGACAGTGGGGATGGGCTTTAGAATCAGGTCTAGATACATCTACTCAGTTAAGCAACTGCAGTTAAGCCTGTGGGCCTTGATTTTTTCACCTATAAATGGAATAAAGAAGGTCAGATTAATCTGAGAGATTTTATTTCTGCAAAGGCTTTTGATTACAAGGCACGTCTGTGCATTTCACTAGGTTAACACAAGAGACATACTGTCTACTTCTTTCTGGAATCAAATGTATAAAATCAGCAATAGGGAATCGATTTTATGCTGTCTACTAGAGTGGGTTTTGGAAGCTGGAGACTGCTAGAAGGCTGTGCTCAGATGTGCTTGTGGGGGGAGTTGAGGGGAAGGAGCATCTGAATGTGAAGACACATGAGAATGGGTCTCAGATACTGAGTGACCAAACCTTGCTACTTGGTTCTTCCTGTAGGCTGGGGACCCCAACAGAAATCTAGGGAGGGCAGAGTGAGTGTATGGGCATGATGTAGAAATGGACCACTTGTCTTCCTTGTGTCTACAGTGAGGGTGAAAGATTGCAATTTTGCATAACTTAACTGAAAAGTGATCACTGTTAAATATGAGTGGGAATAAGAGAGGGAAGAGATGTGCAATTCGGGACATGCTCAAGCTGACTTACCTCAAACGATACAGTTAGAAACATACCAGGGGATTCCAATTCAGTCCCATCAAGATGGCTTGTACCAATGCCATCTCACTAGTCCCAGTGATCAATTTCTGTTCACAATTGATCATAATGATAGGACTAAGAACCAAAGGGATCACATAAACAAGACTAGTGTCTGCAAATACTAGCTGATAGAATCAAAAAGGGAGAGAAGGATCCAACATGGGAAGTGAGATACACAGCAGACCCATAGAATGGCAGATGTCCTGAACAGCACTCTGGCCTCAGAATCAGCCCTTAAGGCATGTGAATTCGGCTGAAAAGCCCATGAGACTATTTCAGGCATGGAAAGCTAAGACACTCTGGGGAAAACAACAACAACAACAACAACAACAAAAAACCTAAATGAAAGATCTCCGCGAGTGAGATCCCAGTGGAAAGAACGGGTCATCAAAGAAGGAGGTATCTTTCTCTGAAGGGAGGAGAGAACTTCCACTTTGACCATGGCCTTGTCTAAAAATTATCAGAGTCGGTGAACTCAGAGGGCTTCCATAGCCTTGGCAGCTCATGACAAGAGCCTAGAGTGATTACTGATGCCACAAACAAGAGTGTCAATTTGTTAAGTCAACAACAGGAGTCACTGTGCACTTACTCCTCATGTAGGATCTTTGTCCTTAGTGTGCTGTACATTGAGATTTAATGCTATAACTAGTACTCAAACAGTATTTTTCACTTTATGTTTCTGTGTGGGAGCAAACTATTGAAATCTTTACTTAATGTATACTAAACTGATCTTCTATATATAAAGAGAATCGAAAATGAATCTTGATATGAATGGAAGGGGAGAGGGAGTGGGAAAGGGGAGGGTTGCGGGTGGGAGGGACGTTATGGGGGGGAAGCCATTGTAATCCATAAGCTGTACTTTGGAAATTTATATTCATTAAATAAACATTTTAAAAAAATAAAAAAAAGAAAGATTGCAATTTTTTAAATTTTTTTTTGACAGGCAGAGTGGACAGTGAGAGAGAGTGACAGAGAGAAAGGTCTTCCTTTGCCATTGGTTCACCCTCCAATGGCCGCCACGGCTGGCGCACTGCGGCCAGCGCACCACGCTGATCTGAAGGCAGGAGCCAGGTATTTCTCCTGGTGTCCCATGGGGTACAGGGCCCAAGTACTTGGGCCAGCCTCCACTGCACTCCCTGGCCACAGCAGAGAGCTGGCCTGGAAGAGGGGCAACCGGGACAGAATCCGGCGCCCCAACCGGGACTAGAACCCAGTGTGCCGGTGCCGCTAGGCGGAGGATTAGCCTAGTGAGCCGCGGCGCCGGCCCTCAAATTACCTTTTGCTAGTACTTAAATAATAACCACAAGTGATAATAAAGTAATGATACATTGTTTTAATTTTGAAAATAAATAAAATCATATCATTGTTTCTAAACTGCAAGGAAGAAAACTGAAACCTACAGAGGTAAATCAATGCATTCATCCAGTTAATGTGAAAAGAGTAATTTAAGTTTGAAATATAGACTTAGATAACAGGAAATGCAACTTTATGACGCTTTAGGATTGAAAATGAAAATAGGCCAGCGCCGTGGCTCAGTAGGCTAATCCTCCGCTTGCAGCACCGGCACACCGGGTTCTAGTCCCGGTCGGAGCGCCGGATTCTGTCCCGGTTGCCCCTCTTCCAGGCCAGCTCTCTGCTGTGGCCAGGGAGTGCAGTGGAGGATGGACCAAGTGCTTGGGCCCTGCACCCGCATGGGAGACCAGGAGAAGCACCTGGCTCCTGCCTTCGGATCAGCGCGTTGCGCTGGCCACAGTGGCCATTGGAGGGTGAACCAATGGTAAAGGAAGACCTTTCTCTCTGTCTCTCTCTCTCTCTCACTGTCCACTCTGCCTGTCAAAAGATAAAAGAAAATGAAAATAGACACTATTGTGGTTTGGAGTGGCGGGGAATGATTTCACTGTGAATGTGAAAGATAAACATTGCAGATATTTATTAAAAGAAAGGGTAGAGCAGAATTGTAGGTAGAGAGCACCATGTAAGGGAAGGAGATGTGCAGGGTCAAGAGCTGTGCCCTTATGATTTGGTGTTGCAAGAGACATGGATTAAATAAAGTTCAGAGTAGATGTCCTCAGAATCACCTATCAATCAGAGGGACAAATGAGGGATGGGACATCCCTAACCATGCTCTGTGATGAAGGAAGACAGGAAGCATGACGTTCTTGTGGCTGCTGTAATCCAGTCTGGGAGATGATAGATAGAAACCCAGGAGAGGTGGGATGAAGAAGTGTGAGAGGCTCCAGCAACCAGAGCACGTGCTCAACCTCACATATGATGCAAATCTCATCAGTAGGTTGCACACACACTGTATCTACTGAAAACCCAGAAGACAAGTTCTAACATAAGCTGAAGGCTCAAATTCAAGGATATGTAAATAAAGAATAAGTCACAAGCTACCATCTCTTTCAAATCCAGCTTTTCAAGATCATGGCACCCCTGTTATTGTTGTGGTTGAAAGTCTCACTTCAGTTAGTGCAAAGTAACAGACCCAAATGGCATAATCGCCTTTGCCAACTTTGCCACTAACCTCCTCCGGAACTTTCCCACCAGTGGGCCTGTGCTTGGAGATGTTCCTGCCTTTTGCTTCAAGAGAGTTCAGTTCAGTTCTTCATTCCTCAATGTCTTGACCCCTGTAGCAACAGAGTTGTACAAAATCTACTTGTCTTTTGCAAAAAGTGTCCTCTATAAGACAAGACATCACCTTTTTTTTAACTTTTGTTTAGCAAATATAAATTTCCAAAGTACAGCTAATAGATTACAATGGCTCCCCCCCATAACTTCCCTCCTGCCCACAACCCTCCCAACTCCCACTCCCTCTCCCATTCCATTCACATCAAGATTCATTTTCAATTATCTTTATATACAGAAGATCAATTTAGTATATATTAAGTAAAGATTTCAAAAGTTAAGGTATCACCTTTTTCCTTCTGCTTTTATATTTGGTTTCCAAACTCTGCTGATAATCTGAACCAGAATGGAAGAAACTAGAAAAACCATGTTTCTCTTTCTAGGCTTCTGAGTAATATTTTTTGATTATGATCAAAGCCTGAAGGCTCATTTAAAAAGTTCCAGAAAAAGGGAAATGTTTACCCTCTTGTGGCCTCCTGCTCACCCTACAAGCTCTCAGTACCTTGACCTCCTTGGGGACAGTGTCCCTCCCTTCTCTAATTCAGCTCTCCTCCCCACAGCCAAACTCCAGTGCTTACCATCACATGGAATTCCTTCCTGTCTAAGTATCCCCTCCAGAGCTCCTAACCTCACTATGGGTCCTTCCAGGCCTGTCTCTGAGCTCTCTTTCCTCCTGGTTACTCAGCATCACAAGGAATCTCTCATACTTTCCCCTGCCTTAGAAGCTGCCAGGAAGCCCAATGGCCTGGATTTCCCAGCAGCTCATCAATCTGCTCTGAATTTCCATTTCTAAGCAACCCAGCCATGGCTTTGCAGCAAGCTCTCTGTGTGTCCAAGAGGTTCTCCCCTCTTGTAGGCCCTATTACACTTGGCTACCGTGCTTTATTGTACCCTGCTTTTGTGTGGCTTAACTCACTTTAATTCACACTCTCCCTCATCTTTTGGATTGTGTAACATCCAAGCATGTAACCTCCACTTTGCTCATTCTTTCCTCAGCCATTCCCATGTACTACTGAAACTCTGCAGCAAACTCTTTCATTCTACTGTGTTTCTCAAATAAATAATTTCATGTTCTTCCCTAACTTTGGTATTTTTTTGATGTTCTCTATTTGATGAGAAATACAGTACTTTATATTTTGTGTATCTGTGTGGGTGCAGACTGTTGAAATCTTTACTTAGTATATGCCAAGTTGATCTTCTGTATATAAAGATAATTGAAAATGAATCTTGATGAAGAATGGGATGGGAGAGGGAGTGGGAGATGGGATGCTTATGGGTAGGAGAGAGGTTATGGGGGGAAAAGCTGCTGTAATTCAAAAGTTGTACTTTCAAAATTTATATTTATTAAATAAAAGATTTTTTTTAAAGTAAAACAAAGCCTGCATTTAAATTAAGCCTGAAAGGATGAGGAGTAACTGAGATTTCTGGAAATGGCTTTGAGGAAGAATAAAATTCCCATTGAGCTAAGAAAGAAAGAGAGAGAGAGAGAGAGAGAGAGAGAGAGAAGAAGGAAGGAAGGGAGAAAGAAAGAAATTGTCATTGTAGTACTTTTTCAAAGATAATTTCCTTTAGTTCTTCGAACACAAGAGTATGTAATACACATATAAGAACATGTGGCTAGTGATTAACCTATTACACAGGGCAGATACAATGCTCACTATGTTACCAAGGAATGGCTTTATATCTATATAGCAAGGGAAAACTTATCTAAAAGATTTTATTTGTCCAGTCAAATATTATCTATTATAATTTGCCTATTGGAGAAACATTGTGCAACAGATCATCTCCTATGTAACTGGTCTTACACCTGTAGCCTAAGGGTCAAAAGGCCACTCACAGTTTTGCAAACCAGGCGATGAGGGGAGAAGTGTTATCTGGTAGTGAACAGGTAAGTGGCAAAGAGGAAAGGAGCAAAACGACTCATGTTAAGCAGCCCTGCGTCTCTCACAAAGATGACAGGTCAGATGCCATGCTGAGGATTCCATACCTGGGAAATGTGAGAGTGAGTCCACGTGTTCGGAGGCCCAGCACATCTCATTCTAACTATACTACAATTAAACGTGTTTTCCTTTTCCTTTTCCAGTCCTAGCCTGGTATGCTCTTCCCCTGAGGTCTGAGACTTCAAGTTGGAAACCCAGGGCATGACTGGCTGCACAGGAGCACAGGAGCAGATCCTATGAGTACCTTTATCTCATTGAAGGTGTATGTGTAGGGAACACTGGCCTTTCTTGGAGAATAGCAAGCCAGGTCACCTATAGTCCATGTGTCCAGAGCCACAAATAATCACGTGGGCTATGCTTGGTCCATAGGCTCCAGGAAGCATAATGGACAGTAGAAAGGGTCTCCAGATAAATCTTCAAGCCTGATGGGATCAGGGTCATTTCCAAGGAGATGGAATGTGGGGCCGACTATATCTGGATCCTGGTGTGTTGCCCAAGTGCACATGCAGCACACCCTCCTGATGGCACAGGTGAGTCTTAGCAACATGGACCAAAGGGTGTGTGTTTTCTCTCAAACGCAGAAGGTTCCTATAAACATATGTTGGGCTTGCTGCAAAGTGGCTGGAGGCCTGATGGTCAAGATTTGAAGGTTTGATACCTGCAAGGGATGGTCTGCTGAGGTTCAGGTGCTACTCAGGAACATTATGAGGGTGGCTTAGCCCTGAACTTTGTGTAGGGGTGTGGCCTAGCCATAGTCTTGGAAGAAAATCACTACAGTGCTCAATGGTATTTGACATCACAGTTTCCCAAGTAGCATTGACTTATTTCTCCAAGTGGCTCCTAAGAAATGTGTGACTGGGACAAAGGCACATAAAAAAGAAGTCCAGATTAAATCACATGAATTCAGGTAGCACAACTTATGGATGAAACCAAGATATTGTGTTAGGCCATGGCAAAGTGATAAATGTGCATTCATTTCATGCAAAAGTTAAAGCTAATGGACTAGAACTCTTCCATTATGGAATTTAAAGGAATACAGTGGACAAGTCAATCACAGATAGTCACTGACTTACCGTGCTTTGACTTAGGATTTTTCAACTTTAAGATGGCACAGAAAAGCACCCATTCAAAAACTCTGGTTTTCACTTTCAGTAATGTATTCAATAAATTAATGGAGATGTTGAACATTTTATTATAAAATAGGTTTGTGTCCATATTATAAATTTCATTACCAAAATGATGTAACTGAAGCTGATTTTTCATACGTGTATAGTTGAATTCACAAAGAATATATAAGTGAATCTCGACATTCAGAAAGACACCTGACCCCATCATTTAGGAATTCATATTCCAGGGAAGCTGTGTGTGTGTGAGCCTGTGTAGGGATGAGAAATTACAATTCTAGAAGAAACACAGATATGTCCCATATGTTATTATCTCCAGTGGCCCTAGCAGATGTGGTTGTCTGGGCATTAAGCATGACCTGAGTGTATGGTCTGACAAGGTGTAGAAGGCTTGGGGAGAGACCCTAGTGGGCACCTTGGGATGGAGGCAAGGATGGGGGCTCCACGTGGGGAGCAGGTGAGGCAGTGAGAGTTCACTCTGAAGCTTTTTTCGGAGTGTACTGCTACTGTCCCATCCTGTAGACATATTGTCCTGACTTCAAACTTGGATGTTCCTGGAGCCAATTCTATTACATAGGGACACATGGCCCTAAGGAGCCAACATGGAAAGCCAGGGAGCCTACAGGCTACTCCCATTTTTCCATCTTCCCACATTTAATTTTATATTGGTAGTTTTCGGCATTTCTTAAATAAATGAAAAGAAAATAAACTAGTTTCAGCAGTTTAAAACATAGTCAAATATTTGACATTCTCATAGAGAAATACAGTTTACTCCTCTTCTTTTTTGTAAAGCTATATATTATTTATTAGAGAGCCAGAGTTATAGAGGTCACTTCACTTCATGGGTGGCCCTCTGAGAAGTTGACACCCTATCCATGGCACAAAGAATGTTGGAATAGATGACAACATCTCAGACCACAGCACCACAACCCAAGAAGTCGTTGAAGGAAACAGTGGCTTCCCAAGAACTGGAGGCATCAACGAATCTGACTTTGGCCACAGAGTCAGCTGAGCTTCCTCCCTTACTTCCACCAAGAAGATGGACGTAGCTAGCCTAGGATGGACTTACTTCCACCAAGAAGATGGACGTAGCTAGCCTAGGATGGACTTACTTCCACCAAGAAGATGGACGTAGCTAGCATGCTCAACATACTGCTCCTTGTGGTGCTGCTTCCCTTAGCTCAAGCTCTGCTAAGCCCCTCACAGATGACCCTGTAGAAAGGCACTTGGCTGAGATTGCTATTTGTCTTACTTGTAATCAATTAACTCCACTATTATAAGGAAACAAAGACAAGTCAGTTTGTGAGGCTGCTCAAGAAGTTGTACAAAAATGTGGTCTTGTTTCCCCATAAAGTCCCTCTCTCCTAGCAAGTACAGAAATATATATGGATTGCAGGACGTGCTGTGTGCAAAGAAGTTGATCTCATCATCACTTCTTTTGCTTACCACAGAAAACCACAACCATAGAGCCTTCCCCACATGCTCACACTACCATTTCTCCTTGTATCACCACACACACACACACTGGGTCCTTACAGCAACTACTAAACCCATAGAAACTCACACTGACACCTGCAACTCAATTCCCCCCCAAAAGCCCAAATTTGTTCACATGCTGGGCTGAGACTGTGCCCACTCCCTCTAATGTTGAAGACAATGAGTTTGCCACATGACACAAACTCCCTGCTCCCCTAGAAAACCTAGCTCGGAGATGTAGTATGGGCACCACTCTTAGTCACCACTATTACAAGTCTTGATATAGCTGATCTCTCCTTAGATTGGCAGAAGACACTTCACCTATCACTCAGTTTCTCCCACTCCATAGGGCAATGTACCCAGCATTTCAAAGAAGACCTCAGACTGGTCCTGAGACTATCCTTTGTGCCTGCAGATGGTGTGTGCATCCTCCTGATCACATTGACTGGCAGGCTAGCACACTTGGTAACATTGTCCAGATAGTGGCTTTAGGCATTATTCTTCTTCCCAAAATTTATGCTACTTAACTGAACAGGAAAATGAGGACAATGGTTAAATGTGGCTACACATGCAGTGATAGTGCACATAATCCAAGTGTTCTTCAATACCCCCACTCTACACAGTGGATTTGATTCACTTTCATGAGTAGACCCCAAGTCCTAGAGAGCTTGGTGGAGAACTGGATTGCAAGTGCTCTGAGTGTACATTGGCGTTTCATCTTAGTCTGCTTAACAAGGAATATACTATAAAGGGTAGGTCCAGGGTTTCAGGCAGACTATAATACTTTCCTGCTCCTAGAGATTCAGCCTGGGGGATGTCCTAGGTATCATGGAATCAGCCATGCTAGGAGTACTGGAGAAAGAATAGTAACTGTTGTTGCTTCCTGGCCCTGGGCAAAGCTGAACAAAGCAAGTGCAGAGTCCTAACAGATCCCTGTTTTACCCAGTGTCACACAAAACTGCCCAACTGCCCTTGCCCCAGAGTGGTCTGAATTGCCCAACAGGAAGTGATCCTGAGAAATTAGGACAACTCACCCCAGGAGATCCTTAAATAGGAGAAGTCCTGTGCTGCATGTGTGTGGTGGCTGTTGGTCCAGAAGGCCTGGGTCAGAGGACTGCTGCCTGCCTCTCTGCTCATCCCACACAGCCTTTGCATCTGTAAGTACTGAAATGCTCTTACTCTCACTCTGTGTTTGTGTCATTGCAGGCCAGCATCAGTCTGACCCCTAAAGGTGAGTCTGCCCTGGACGAACCCATGCTTGTGGATCCCTTTTGGGCCCTTCTGTCTGTGCCTCTGGTGAGTGCTGGGGACTGCTGGAGACAGCAATTACAGAAACGCAAAATGATTTGTCAAAACAACAGGTGCTGCCAGCATGTCCATTGGAGACAATAATACCTTTTAAGGTATTGCTTTATTTTTAGGAATGTCTACTCAGATACTTGGTCCATTAAGAATACTTTTTTTTTTAATTTAAGAGAGAGAGAGAGACCTCTTTTCACCTGTCAAATACCATTAAATGCTTGAATTAGGTCAGGCTGAAGAAAGTAGTTGGGAACTTGTTCTGTCTCTCACATGGGTGACAGGGACTTCAGACTCTTAAATCACAATGTGTGGTTTTCAGAGATTTGAGTAGCAGGAACCAATACTTACAGGAAGTGGATCTGAAACCCTAGAACTCTTATGTTGGATGTTGGCATCCCAACTGATATTTTAATCACTGTAAGAAATATCTGACATTTTTGGCCCACTTAAAACCAGGTCACATGTTTTTTGTTATTGAATTTTCTTTAGCTGCTTCTGTATTTCAGATGCTAGCCTTAATCAGATGTACGTTTTGAAAATATTTCCACCTGTTTCCTACTTTGCTTCTCACTTTGCTGATTGTTTCCTTTGCTCTGTTGATCGTCACAATCCCCTCATTAATTTAAATTCACTGCCAGAGCCATTGCTGCCATATCCAAGAAATCATTGCCCAAATCCAGATCAAGAGTTTATATCCTTTGGTTGCCTAGAAGATCTATGGTCTCAGGTCTTCAATATAGTTTAACTTAATTTTTAAAATATGATTGACATAAAGCCAGTGCCGTGGCTCAGTAAGCTAATCCTCCACCTTGCGGCGCCAGCTCACCGGGTTCTAGTCCCAGTCGGGGAACCAGATTCTGTCCTGGTTGCCCCTCTTCCAGGCCAGCCCTCTGCTGTGGCCCGGGAGTACAGTGGAGGATGGCCCAAGTGCTTGGGCCCTGCACCCCATGGGACACCAGGAGAAGCACCTGGCTCCTGCCTTCGGATCACCGCGGTGCGCCAGCCGCAGCGCGCCAGCCCTGGCGGCCATTGGAGGGTGAACCAACGGCAAAGGAAGACCTTTCTCTCTGTCTCTCTCTCTCACTGTCCACTCTACCTGTCAAAAAAATATGGTTGACGTAAGAATCAAGTTGTATAAATAGTGAAGGTTGGGCACTATAGATATACACAATTTAATTTGTCACGCCTGGTACAATAAAGCCACACAAAAAAATTCTAGCCTTAGATTACTTATTTGCCTAGAACTCTCTTAGCTTATTTCCCCTATATCCTGATAGTGTCATTGTCTTCTCCACACTCTCATAGCAGAAGCCTCCTTACCCCTTTAACCTGAAAATCCTCCTTTACAGCAATGGCCAAGCCCTAACACAGCAGTGACCACCTCTCTTCTCACTGGGGTTAGTGGGGTGCAAGTCTGGGCTGAGAGCTCAGACCCCCAGAGCAGCAGGGCCCATCTGCAGAAAGAGGACCATTTGTTCCCTCATCTTAATGAATGGAAGCACTGCTTCTTTTCCATCTTGAATTTGAAAAGGTAAATATTCAAACAACAGAAACAGGAATAGATGACAGGTTCCCCTTCTAATTATTAGTTTCATCTGAGAAAGGCAGTGAGCGACCACACCTGTGATATGGTGCAGCTGCCAAGAGAGCAGCATCATGGGACCTAGAGGACAGCAGCCCTCACCCTGCAGATCAGTGCACACCTTCCCTCATGCAGGCTTCCTCTCCAAGGCTCCCCTAACAGACCTGTGAACACAGGCTGACTCCTCACCCACACCCACACCCTGCTCTCCCCTCCTGCAGGTGCCTCCCAGCCATGAGGACCCTCGCTCTGCTTGCTGCCATTCTCCTGGTGACCCTGCAGGCCCAGGCTGAGCTCCACTCAGGGATGGCTGATGACGGTGTGGACCAGCAACAGCCCCGGGCACAGGATCTGGACGTGGCCGTCTACATTAAACAGGATGAAACCTCCCCTCTTGAAGTTTTGGGTGAGAGATGCAGCATAGCAGAGCTGTAGAGACTCCAGGGGAGGAGACTCCAGGAGTCTGGGCAAGCAAGTAGATGATGTTACGTAACCTCCCAGACCCCAGATTTTCTCCACTGTAAATAGAACACTGGAAGTCCAAATGAATCTGACACTTTCTGCAGAGACTATTGAATGTGAGAGATGTGTGTGTTATTCTGCAGGTTTAACACATGGACAGACAGATTCACAGTATTTTGTTTCTGTATCTAAATGTGTAGAATTCGTTGTAAAGAGAATTAAACCCTCTATAAGAGAAGGTTTAGAAACTAGAGAGAGGAGCAAGGCTGTGCTGAGATGCTTGTGTGATGAGAGCAAAGCACATAGAAGTGAAGACACTGAGAATGGGTCTCAGGCTCTGAGTGATCAGCACTTGCTGTGTGTAATTTTCTTATTGGAGGGACTGTCCATGCTAATTGCTACTCTGTAGCCAACCTAATGAACACACTAAACAGAAAGAAAGCTTCCGCAGGTTGCCCTTTGCTACCCTGTAGGACCCCATGCTCAATGCCTAATGCTCTATGTCCACAGGTGCAAAGGCAGGCGTGTTCTGTACTTGCAGAGGATTCCTTTGTGGGTCTGGGGAACGTGCCTCTGGGTCCTGCACAATCAATGGAGTCCGCCACACACTCTGCTGCCGGCGCTGAGCATCAAAAACAAAGAAAAAGAGTTCCTTATTTGCGTGGAGACCTCGAGGGAAGATGCTATACCCTTTGCCTCATCTTTTCCTTTCCCATCCTAAATAAAGAGCTTGTAGTCAACATTCTGTGCTGGTGCTCCTTTCATGCTCATGTATATCTTTGTCCTGGCTCATGGAAGTGCAAGTCCCAAAATGAAGCATTTTGAATAAAATTTGGCTGCAGATTCTAGGCTGAACTGTGTTGAACTCAGGCTCCAGGCTGAGAGTGATCAGAAAGCTCCAAGCTCGTTCTGATCTGTCTACTGATCTGTATTGCCTCTTCCCTCTGGCTTCATTCAGATAAGCAAGAGAACAGGTGAGAGTATATAGGAAGTCAAGCATCAGCCTGTGTTCATAAGGCTGTTAGAAGAAGGCTTAGAGGCAAAGGATACAGCTAGAGAAGAGGTTCATGATGGGGGAAGGTGAGGGCTGCCATTGTCCTTCAGGTCCATTTGTTGATTTTGAAGTTCTTCTCTTTTCCCAGAAATCATCACAGCACATTTCGTGTAGCTCTTCACTTTAAGCTGATAATGCACACAGAGTAGACAGGGAATTCCCCTCCCTCATCTGCCCACTACCCTTCAGGTGACAGGCACCTGTGCACACTGAACTCCAGGTGATCCTTAGCTCATTAGTTATCTCACGTCTTGTGAGGGTAACCTGCTGATCCTGGATAACTCCTGCTTTTGGGCAACTCTGTCTGCCTCAGAGTCTTGTAACTGTTCCCTCCCCCATTTACCTGCTGACTCTTGGACAATCCCATATGTCAGTGCAACATAACCACAAAGACCTGGTGAGGAGTCCGGGGAGAGCACCAGACTCCTTACATCTATTCTGGACCAAGCCATTCTTGCCTGTCATTCTACAGTAAGTGTCTGGAAAAGGAAAATGTCTGTTCCTTCCATGCCTCTCTTACTGTGGTAGACTGTCCCAGCAGCTCTGAGGGTGAATGAGGGGCTATGTTGTGCAGAGAAAGGCACAGTACTTCTGGTGGATCATTCACCATTCTTGACTAACATAATCTGATGGGCACAGACACTGGTGTGACCACCAGCACCAGAAACACATGCTGAGGCCTCCAGAGAAGGGACCAGGTCTCCCCCATGTCCACTCCATCTGACTCTGATGTAGATCACAGACCCAGACTGAGGGTGTGTCTGAGGAGGCCAGCTCGGGGGGGGGGGGGGGGACAAGGCACCCCGCTGAGACACTCCATGGCCAGGGATTCACAGCCTAAATCCCAGGGATTTCAGAGTGAGTCTGTGGGTCTGATGAAGATGTGGTCCCAGTTCCTCTCCTGTGTACACAGCAAAGTCATAGGTCTCTCAGTTCCTGTAACTGCAAAATACTTAAAGTTGTTTGTGCTTTTAAACTACTAGCTGTTGTGTACTTGATATGTCCACTGGAACAGACCAACTCCATCATGGAGCATATGCACTGAACACAGAGGCAACTGGCTCCCACAGCTCCAGGTCTCAGCTAAAACTTGACCTTGTTTGAGAACTGTCCAGATCTCCCTCTTTTTAAATTGCAACATCTTCACCATGGTGACCTAACCCTGTACTTTTCTTTCTTGTTTCTTTATAGAAAACCAAATTATCTCACAATCTGTACATAATAGACTTTTGTCTCCCTTCACTAGAAAAGTAAGATTCACCTTTGGTGGTCTTTGTACCCCAGGGCCTAGATAAGTGCCTGAGACAAGTAGGTGTTCACATGAAATAAAAATATATTATTGGACCAGGCATTGTGGCATAGCAGGCAAGGCCACTGCCTGAAATGCCAGAAGCCCATATGGGCACCACTTGGAGTCCCAGCTGCTCCACTTCCCATCCAACTCCCTGCTGATGGGCGAGGAACAGCAATGGAAGATGACACAAGTGTTTGTGCCCCTGCCACCCACATGCAAGACCAGAATGAAGCTCCTTGCTCCTGTTCCTGCCTTTGGTCTGGCTCAACCCTGGCTACTGTGGCCATCTGGGAAGTGAACCAGCAGACAGAAGATCTCTCTCTCTTTCTCTCGATCTCTCTCTCTCGATCTCTCTCTCTCTTTCACTTTCTTTCTCTCTCTCTGTAACTCTTTCAAATAAATGTTTAAAAATACATTATTTTTGCTGTCTTCACAGGATGAATCTGAAACTTAGAGTTCAATCAGTCCATTTATCCAGATATTGTGACAGGGAATCTTTCAAAATGATTTAAATCATTAAAGAATTGGGAATAGAAAATAGGGCAGAGAATGTTACAGCTTGTTGGTGTCAGGAACAGTTTCATGGAGATCTGAAACTTAAACACAACAAGTGTTGAAAATGTCAACTAATTAAAAGAAGAGAGAGGGGCTGACATTGTGGCATAGTGTGCTAAGCCTCTGCCTGCGGTGCCAGCATCCCAAATGGGCACCAGTTTGAGTCCCAGATGCTCCTCTTCTGATCCAGCTCTCTGCTAGGCCTGGGAAACCAGTAAAAGATGACCCAAGTGCTTGCATGGGAGACCTGGAAGAAACTCCTGGCTCCTGGCTTTGGATCAGCTCAGCTCTGGCCACTTGCAGCCATTTGGGGAGTAAACCAGTGGAAGACCTCTCTCTCTCTCTCTCTCTCTCTCTCTCTATCTATCTATCTTTCTCTCCTGCTCTCTTTCCCCCTCTCTGTCTGTAACTCTGTCTCTCAAGTAAATAAATAAATCTTTTTTTTTTTAAAAAAAAGGAGGTAGAGAAGAATTTTAGGCAGAGAGAATGGAATGAAAGAGAAATACAGTGTCAGGAAGTGATGTTGCAAGACACAAGGGTAAAATCAATTTAAGCAGATGTGGTCAGAATCATCTGTCAGATAAAGCGAAAAATGGGGCATGAGACATTTCTGTCTACTGTGTGTTGGTGAAGGAGCACAGAGACATCACATTTGCTTGCGGCTGCTACAATCCAGGCTGGGGAATGACAGGTGCAAACCAGAGAGCAGACATGGTTGAAAGATGTGACCAAAGCTTCAGTAATAAGGCACATGCTCAGCCTCACATAAGACTTAAATCTCATTAGTTGGATGCACACACACTGTGTATCTACTGAACACCCTATAAGACAAGTTTTAGCTTAGATCAGCTGCTCATGTGCTAAGAGAGGGAAATGAAGAACAAGCCACAAGGACACATCCAGTGAAGACTCAGTTGCTCAAGGACATAGCACCTCTGTCTCTGTGAGCAGTTAGGAGTCTCACTTCAGTTACTGCAAATTAGGGAACACAGATGGTGCAATCACCTTTACCAACCTGTCCACTAACCTCCTGGGGAACTTCCCATAGATCTGTTCAGGATTTAAACCCCTTTGTGGTTTGCTTCAAAAGAGTTCAGTTCAACTCCTCTTCCTGTTGCAATATCTTGTCTTCCATGGCAACAGTCCTGAAGAAGTCTTCCCTGGTCTTTGGTGTAATGTATGACAATAGCAGACCAGGCATTGTTGTTCAGAATCTGCTGACAACCAGACTAGAATGAAGGGGTTTTTAAAAACAGTTCTTTTTGTCTTTCTGGGCTTCTGGTTTTTTTTGTTTTTTTTTCCCTCTTTGCAATGAAAACCCAGGGCCAATAAAAAATTTTAAAATAAAAAAAAAACCTTTCAGATCTTGGAAAAATCCTCACATGGCTGCAGCTCAACTTATAAAACTCTCAGGACTTCGACATTCCTGGGGACAGTTGCCCTCTTTCTCTTTGCTCCAGCTCCCACCCCAGATTCTCACCCTAACCCTTTCCACCATCTGTAATTTACCCCCTTCTGAGTACCCAGTCCAGAGTTCCTGGTCCCAAACGTCACTCCTCTCCTTCCAGGCCTCTTTCCTGGATACTCAGCATCACAAGGAGGCTCTCACACGTGTCCCTGCCTTAGAAGACCCTGGGAAGTTCCCAGGCCAGGATCACCAGAAGCCCTCCCGTCTGCTCTAAATGTCCTTTTCTATGCAACCCTGCCCTGGCTTTACATCAAGTTCTCTGTGTGTCCTTCTATGGGTGGTTATTGCTCCCCTGTTCTCTGGACACCATTACACCTTTGCTAGTGTGCTTTGTGGTGCCTGACTTTTTTTGGGGCTTCATTGTACTTTTAATTTTCATTTTCCCTCGTTCTTTGGATTGCATAATACCCATCTCTGTATCCTCCAGCTGCTCATTCTTTCCTCTGCCACTTCCCATATACTACTGATTCCTTACAGCAATTTCTTTCATTCCATTGTATTTTCCAATCATTAATTTCATGTTAACCCTGATTTTGATGTGGTTATTCAATGTTATCAATTCAATGAGATATTGTCATCATGGTTTCTATTATTTCATTAAAGACGATTTCCTTCAGTTCTTTGAACAATGGAGTATATGAATGCCCCAGTATGTACAAGTAGTTAGTGATTAACCTGTTAGTGCAGATAAAAATCTCCCTTCCATGCCATGGAATGAAGTTATCTCTATTTAACAAGGACAAACTTATATGAAAGACTTTATTTGTTCAGCCAAACATTATCTATTATGTTTTTCCCATTGGGGAAAAAATGTGCATCAAGTCACTTTTTTTTTAATTTTACTGAATGAATATAAATTTCCAAAGTACAGCTTATGGATTACAATGGCTTCGCCCCCCATAACATCGCTCCCACCTGCAACCCTCCCCTTTCCCGCTCCCTCTCCCCTTCCATTCACATCAAGATTCATTTTCAATTCTCTTTATAAACAAAAGATCAGTTTAGCATACATTAAGTAAAGATTTCAACAGTTTGCTCCCACACAGAAACATAAAGTGAAAAATACTGTTTGAGTACTAGTTATAGCATTAAATCTCAATGTACAGCACACTAAGGACAAAGATCCTACATGAGGAGTAAGTGCACAGTGACTCCTGTTGTTGACTTAACAAATTGACACTCTTGTTTATGGCATCAGTAATCACCCTAGGCTCTTGTCAAGAGCTGCCAAGGCTATGGAAGCCCCCTGAGTTCACCGACTCTGATAATTTTTAGACAAGGCCATGGTCAAAGTGGAAGTTCTCTCCTCCCTTCAGAGAAAGGTACCTCCTTCTTTGATGAGCTGTTCTTTCCACTGGGATCTCTCTCGCAGAGATCTTTCATTTAGGTTTTTTTTTTTTCCCCAGAGTGTCTTGGCTTTCCATGCCTGGAATACTCTCCTGGGCTTTTCAGCCAGATCTGCATGCCTTAAGGGCTGATTCTGAGGCCAGAGTGCTGTTCAGGACATCTGCCATTCTATGGGTCTGCTGTGTATCTCACTTCCCATGTTGGATCCTTCTCTCCCTTTTTGATTCTATCAGCTAGTATTTGCAGACACTATTCTTGTTTATGTGATCCCTTTGGTTCTTAGTCCTATCATTATGATCAATTGTGAACAGAAATTGATCACTGGGACTAGTGAGATGGCATTGGTACATGCCACCTTGATGGGATTGAATTGGAATCCCCTGGTATGTTTCTAACTCTACCGTTTGAAGTAAGTCAGCTTGAACATGTCCCGAATTGCACATCTCTTCCCTCTCTTATTCCCACTCTTATATTTAACAGTGATCACTTTTCAGTTTTGTTTCAGCACTTAAGAAAAATTGTGTATTGATTACAGTATTCAACCAAAAGTATTAAGTAGAACAAAAAAAAAAAAAACTACTAAGAGGGATAACATATTAAGTTGCTAGTCAACAGTCAGGGTGAGGGCTGATCAAGTCACCATTTCTCCTAGTGTTCATTTCACTTTAACAGGTTTCCTTTTTGGTGCTCAGTTAGTTGTGGTATTTGTCCCTTTGGGATTGGCTTATTTCACTCAGCATAATGTTTTCCAAATTACTTTTTTAAAGATTTTTATTTATTTTTTTGACAAGTATAATTAGAGAGAGAGAGACAGAGAGAAAGGTCTTCTTTCTGTTGATTCACTCCTAAATGGCCACAATGGCCAGAGCTACACAGATCCAAAGCCTGGAGCCAGGTGACTCCTCCTGGTCTCCCATGCAGGTGCAGGGACCCAAGCACTTGGGTTATCCTCCGCTGCCTTCCCAGGCCACAGCAGAGAGCTGGACTGGAAGGGGAGCAACCAGGACTAGAACCCAGCGCCCATATGGGATGCTGGGTCTGCAGGCGGAGGATTAACCTAGAGTGCCACAGCGCTTGCCCTCTTAAGTCACTTCTTATACAACTGGCCTGAAATCTGAAGCCTCATTAAGGTCAAAAGCCCATTAGTCTTGCAAACCAACTGATCAGGAAAGAAATGTTACCAGGAGTGAAAAATACAAATGCAGAAGAAAAAGAGGCGAAGTGAATTGGGCTTAAATTGCCCTTCACTTCTCTGACAGACGACAGGTAAGATGCCAATCTGAGTGTTCCTGGCCAGGGAACTGTGAGAGTAAACACATATGTTTGGAGCCCAACACATTTCATGATAACTGTATTGTGGTTAAATGCATTTTCATTGAAACTCTTTCAGTCCTAGCCTGGTGTACTCTGCCTCTGAAGTCTGTGGCCCAGCTCAGGAATGTCAGCTGGCTGCATGATGGCCCAGGAGCATACCCTATGAGTGGTGTCAATGAGGGCTTATGTAGAGGGAACACCTGCTTTTCTTTGGGGATAGTGAGCCTGGCCACCTGCAGTCCATGTGTCTGGAAGCCATAGGTGGCTTCATGGATCATGTTTAGACCATAGGCTCCAGGAGGCATAATGAACAGTGGGGAGGGGCTCCACACAGATCTTCAAACATGCTAGGAATAGGGGCATGGCCTGGGAGATGGCCTCTGGGGCCAACAGTAGCTGGATCGTGGTGGAGGTCCAATAATGTATCCAAAGTGTGAACACAAATGAGCCTTAGCAACAGGAACCAACAGGGTGCAAGTTGTCTCCCAAAGGCAGGGGTTCCCATTCAATATACAGTGGGTCTGCCACAAAGTGGCTGGAGGCCTAATGGTCAGGATTGAAGGGAATCCTGTGTTCTGCTGAACACCAGATGCTACTCAGAAATGTTACAATGATGTCCTGGTCTTGACCTTTGTGTAGGATGTGGCCAAGCCTCAGTGTTGAAGGAAAACCATTACAGCAGTTAATGTGGCTTTGAGTTCACAGTGGTATTGACTTACTCCTGCAAGAGGCCACTAAGCAAACTGATCAGGGTAGTGCCACAGGTGCAGGAGACCAGATCAAAGCCCACCACTTTCAGGCAGCACAACTTATGAACGATAGCAGCTATTGAGACAGCTAAGCAGCAGTCTGATACATGTGTACTCATTCCTTGCAAATGTTAAAACATATGGACTGGAATTCCTCGATTATTAAATTCAATACAACACATTGGACAGTTCTACTCCAGACTATCCCTGATTTACCATGCTTTTACTTAGAATTTTTCAACTTTGGGATGACACAAAGGACTAGTGTTATGGCACAGTGAGTTAAGCCACAGCCTAGGAAGTCATATCCCATGAGAATACTGGGTCAAGTCCTAGCTGCTTGGCTTCAGATCCAGCTCTCTTCTAGTGTGCCTGGGAAAGCAGTGAAAGATGACCTGAGTACTTGAGCCCCTGCCACTGACATCAGAGACCAGATGGTGTCTTGGCTCCTTGTCTCATCCTGTCACAGCCCTGGCACTTGTGACCATTTGGGAATAAATCAATGGATGGAAGATCCCTCTCTCTCTCTCTCTCTCTCTCTCTCTCACTCACTCACTCTATGTGTAACTGTGGCTTTCAAATAATAAATAAGTCTTTTCAAAAACATGTTTAAATATACCCATGCAACAATTCAGCTTTTCACTTTTAGTGCACCATTCAGTAAGTTACTAAGGCTCCCTTCCTGCACTGTGGACCACCAGAACACATTATTGTCACTCACTTGCAGTGTGGTTCCCATTAGCTAATATCAGCTCAGCTTACTCCCTTCCCAGACCCTGCTCTTGAGTATTTTAAGTTCATATAAAATATATGTATTTCAAACCCACATATGAGAGAAAACATGCAGTGTTTGTCTTGCTGGGTTGAGCTTACTTCACTTAATGATCACTAGTCTACCCATTAACTTGTAATTGTCATTCTTTTTTATGTCTGCCTAATATGGTTATTTTTTCTTACAAGATTCACCAAGAAATTATTCTTTTCCCCTCCATGCCAATTCTTCCAAGAATTGTTCCTTAAGTTCCACTTATCTATTACATTCTCCTATGTCCAAACAAGTCGTGAAAAGGGATTTATTTGTCAATTTGTGTCTGAATGTTGCTTTTATTCTTAAAGTCATTATTTTGCTCCCTCTTATCTTACTATAGGTCATGCTCACTGACAAACACAGTGACCCCCAGGGCCAGTCTGACACCTGTTGGTTGGGATGTGAGTCTGCTTCCTGCATGGCCTCTCCTTCCCTCTCCTGCATACCCACTGATTCTTGGTCACTCTCCCCTGTGTCAGTGCAACATAGCCACAAAGTCCTGGTGAGGAGTGCAGCAAGAGCTTCAGACTCCTTAAATGCATTCTGGGTCAAGTAGTCCCAGTCTGTGATGCCACTACACTTGTCTGGAAAAAGAATGTGTCAGTTATTTCCATGGCTACTCTTACTGAGTTGGTCACTGGTAGATTGGCACACCTCCTCTGAGAGTAAAGGAGAGGCTACAGTGTGCAGAGAAAAGGACAGTGTTTCTACTAGGGGTGTTCACCACCTTGACTAAAACAGTCTGATCTGCACAGACACTGGTGGGACCACCAGAATCAACAACCAATGCCAAGGTTCCCAGGGAAAGGAACAGGTCTCCTCCATGTCCACTCCTTTCTGACCTTGAGCTGAGTCATAGTCCCAGACTGAGGGTACAGGTGTCTGAGGGGGCAAGCATAGGGGTCCAGGCACGACTCTGAGACCCTCCAAGGCTGAGAATTCACAGCCCAGATCCCTGGGAGTTCAGGGAGCTGTGAGTCTGACAAAGATACTGTCCTGGTTCCTCTCCCGTGTATACAACAAGGTCATAGCTGGGGACTCAGGATATGAAACTCAGTGAGCTATATAGTTCCTGTAACTGCAAAGGACTTGACTTTTGGTGATTTTACAGCTCTCTGTCATATTCCTGAAATGTCCACCAATATAGTCCAACTCCATCTGCAAGTGTCTGCACTAAACCTAGAGCCCCACTGCTCCCACAGCGCCAGGTCTCAACTGAAATTTTCCCTTGTTAGACAACTGTCCAGATGTCTATATTTTAAGTTACAACTGCTTCCTCCATGGTGTTCGCTATTCCCCATTCTTGCTTTCTTTCTCACTATAGAAAATCAAATTATATCCCACTCAGTACATATTATTTGTATACTTGCTGTGACATTTCTTTCCCTTCTATAGAATGTAAGGTTCAGATTTTGTTGATCATTGTATCCAGGGCCTAGACAGCTGCCCAAGGCAAGCAGGTTCTCATAGAACAGGAAAACACATCATTATTGTTCCACCTCATAGACTAAATATGAATTGTGGAGTTCAGAAACTCTGTTTATCCAGAGAATATGACAGTGTAGCAATAAAAACAATTGATTTAAATGAATGCAAACTGATATATACAAGATAATTTTTAAAATCTAACTTCAAGAAGCATTAGGAATTAGAAAGTAGGTGGGGAACATTATGTCTTGGAGTAGCAAGAACAGTTCATGGAGATCTGAAGCTAAAACACTAGATACTGAAAACTTCAATAGATTAAAATAAGATTCGGGGCAGAATTTTAGGCAGACAGTGGAATACAGGAAAGAGAAATCCAGTGTCAGGTGCTAATTACAGGAAGTGATGTGGAAAGACACAGAGTAAAACCAATTTAAGCAGATATAGTCAGATTCATTTACCAGATAAACAGAAAGGGACAAATGGGAATGAGACACCTCTGTCTACTGTGTATGGAAAAGGACACAGGGTGCATCACATTAGCCTGTGGCTGCTACAGCCCAGACTGGCAATGACTTGTGCAAACCCCATGATGGACATGGTGGGAAGATGCGAGAGAGTCTCTACCAACCTGGGCACCTTCTCAGCCTCACATATGGCATAAATCTTATCAGTGGGAGCCACACAGACACGATGCATCAGGTGAACACCTAACAAGACACGTTATGCTTTAAATCAGCTGCTCATGTGCTAAGACAGGGAGATGAAGAATAAGCCATAAAGAGCTATCCCTTGAAGATGTAATTGCCCGAGGACATAACACACCTGTTTCTGGGGGCAGTTAGAATCCCACTGCAGTTAGTGCAAAGTAAGGAACGCAGATGGTGTAATCACCTTTGTCAACCTCCCCACTAACCCCCCTGGAGAACTTCCCACCAACTGATCCAGAGCTTAGAAACTCTCCTGCTGTTTGCTTAAAATTCAGTTCAACTCCTCTTCCTGTTGCAAATCTTGACCCCATGGCAACAGTCCTGAAGAAGTCTTCCCTACTCTTTCCAAAAAGAGTCTGGTGCAATGCTTTCACAATAGTAGCCCCTGGCTTTTTTGATGTTCAAACTCTGCTGACTACCAGAACCAGAAAGGAGGGGATTTTTAAAAACAGTCATTTTTCTCTTTCTAGGCTTCCAGGTTTTTTCCCCGCACTGCCATCAATATCCCATGACTCATTTTAAAAACTTACAGATCATGGAAAAGGAACTGACCTTCACATGGCTCCCCTCACCCCACAATGCTCCTCGGTTTTCTTGGGGACAGTGTTGTCCCTTCCCTTTGCCCCAGCTCCTACACCATAGCCACACCCTGCACCCTCCATACCTGCAATTTCCCCTGTCTGAATACCCAGTCCAGAGCTCCAGGTGTCTAATCTCATTCCTGTCCTTCCAGGCCTCCCCCTGAGCTCTCCCTCCTCCTGGTTACTCAGCATCACAGGGAGGCTCTCACACTTGTCCTGCCTTGGAAGCCTCTGGGCAGCCCCACGGCCAGGCTCCCCCAGAAGCCACCTGATCTGCTCTAAATGTCCTTTTCGGGCCCACCCTGGCCTGGCTTTACATCAAGTTCTCTGTGTGTCCATCTGTGAGTGCTCTGTGGTCCCCGGTCCTCTGGACTCTATTACACACAGCCAGTGTGCTTTGTGGTACCCCCCCCCCATTTTCTCTGGGCTTTATTCTTTTTCTTCCCTTATTCTTTGTTTACATAAATCCATACCTGTATCCTCAGGTTTCTCATTCTTTCCCCTACCAGTTCTCCCATTCTACTGATGTCCTACAGTAAATTCTTTCATTCACCCGTATTTTTCAGTTCAATATCTTCACATTTTTCCATAATTTCTGTTTATTTGATGTTCTGCACTTAAGGAGATAGTGTCATCAGAGATCCCTTAGGTCTTCAGCAGTGATTTCCTTTCATTCTTTTAACATGACCTTGCATGCATGTCATGAGTAGTTTGAATATGCAATCTATTAAATCTAACATACGTTTGTCCTTGTGGGAAGTTAATGCTGCCCTATTTCTTCTTTTATATTAGTTTTAAATTCCGATTTTTAAATATACTTTTAAATTTTACTAGAAAGTGAGCACGGGGGCAGGCGCCGAAGCATAATAAGTTAATCCTCCACCTGCAGCGCCAGCATCCTATATGGGTGCCGGTTCTAGTCGTGGTTGCAGCTCTTCCAGTCCAGCTCTCTGCTGTGGCCTGGGAAATCAGTGGAGGATGGCCCAGGTGCTTCGGCCCCTATAGCCACAAGGGAGACCAGGAAGAGGCACCTGGCTCATGGCTTCAGATCAGTGTAGCTCCAACCATTGTTGCCATTTGGGGAGCGAACAAACAAAGGAAGACTTTCTCTATTTTACATCAAAATTCAGTTCTCACTGTCTGTAACTCTACCTGTGAAATAAATATATAAAATATTTAATAAAAAAAGAAAGTGAGCATTAAAGATATCATACCAACTGTGAAACTGGTCCTCCCCACTTCCCATGTTGTGACGCTCTTTGCTTCTTCACTTGTGACCGGCTGGGTTGACTCCTGGAGCTGATTTGATTCCCACACTGTCAAGCCTCTGCTGCTGTGTCTAAGGGCACAGCTGTGAGTGCACTCACAGTCACTGGGATGACAGTGCTCATGGCAGGGCTCACTTTGTTTTCTCCTAACAGTTTGATGCCTTCAAGTGTTGGAGTAGCTTTTAGAAAAAGTATGAGATAAGCATCATTACATTGTACACTTTATATACACAGGAAGATATTAAATTGTCACTCATAGTTCAACAAATCAAGAAAAGTAAGCAATCTCATAGCCTTAGACCAATCGTTTTCCTAGTGCCCACTGAGCTCATCTCCATTATAGATGATAAAGTCATTGTCCACCCCAGACTCATCCCAACAGGGACCCTCTCACCCTCCATCAGAAAGGTAACGCCCTCAGCCCTGCACAGAATTAGCTTTCGTCTCCACAGAGGCCTACGTCTACCCTAGGACCTAACCTCCAGAGAGTGGCAGGGCCCTCTGCCAAAATAAAAAAGCTGTTCCTGAGCTTACTCAGTGAGCACACTTTCACTTATTTTTTGAACATGAGAAAGTATGTGTTCCAGCTGTAAGGAAAATACAGACGTATCCACTTCACGATTATCAACTGGAAGTAAGCACAGACCCTTCATTCACACAAACACTCATGTTATAAAGGAAGTAGTGAAAACAGAAGAACAGTAGTGACCTTGTATGAAACACCAGTACTCACCCTCCCTACCCACGCACACCTGCTCAGCTGCAGCCTCTGTCCCTGAGCCTACCCTAACAGACCCACAAATGCAGGATGACCCCTGCTGCTCACACACTCTAGCTCCTGTTCCCGCAGCCTCCAGGGGACTCCCAGCCATTCTCCTGTTCTCCTTGCCCTCCTCACTGCCATTCTCCTGGCTAACATGGCCTCTGACCAGGGTAGCAGGGCAGAGAGTGAACAGCTTCTTTGCAGGTCTGTAATCTCTGCTCTCAGATTCTCAGGTGAGAGGTTTCACCAGGCCAGAGCTACAGTTTCTAGGGAGGAAGGACTGAGACAGGATCAGACATTGGGTCAGGGACTGTCTGCCTCTCTTTGGTGACTTGAATTACCTCTCAAGGCCTTGCTTTCTCTTCTGTAAATTGAATAATGAGAACCAAGGAGAGCTAAGGGAGAAAGGCTGATCACTAGGGATTCTCTAAATCACTGTTTTGATTACAGATAGCTACCGACAAATTTCTTCCATAATAAAACATGTAATTAGTTACAGGGAGCTTGTTTAACCTTGTCTGGTAGGAGAGCCCTTAGAAACGGGCATGGGACTTAGGTTGAGTTTAGATGTGTGTGAGTGTGTGTGTGAATGTGTGTGTGAGCTGGGGCAGGAGCACCTGCTAAAGGGCATGGTGAGAGCAAGTCTGCCAGCCTGCATGTGTCCAATGCTTACCCTCCTGTGTGGGGCTGTGAGTGCTCTGACTGCAGGGTAGCCCATGACAAATATGCCCAGTGCTGAGGATGACCTTTCCAGGATACTCCTCCTCACTCTCCACTGACCCTAGAACTCAATACCAGATGCTTTCTCTGTCCCTGATGGTCACTGATGGTCTCACCTGTCATTGCAGTATAGGATATTGTCCTTTAGGAGAACAGGACTTTCAGCCTGTAAAGCTGCTGATGTCCCCTTCAGGTTCTGCTGGTACTGCTCATCTTCACTCTCAGGGATTAACAAGACCTCATTTTGCCATGATTTGTACAAGGGAACTCACGTTATTCCTGTACCATGTCTTCAATTCCATTCCTCATCCCAAATAAAGTCCTTCAAGCAAGCTTCCTGCTCTTCCTCACTGCTTCATTTGTGTCTGAGTTGAAATTCTCACAGATCCAAATTCCAGAATCTAAAATCTGACTTTTTTAACAAAATGCCATAAAGACACCCACCTCATGGGATGGGAGACACATCATGGCTGGAATCCACAGCGCAGACCTCACAGTGGTCAAGGCAACCCAGTGGTTCTGACAAAACAACTGTCCCTGCCCATACCTGAATGGTATGTGTGAAAGTCATGGAGCTGTCTGGGTTCCTGTGACTTCAAAGGACTCCCTGTTTGAGTGGTGTTTTCTTTCTACTCTGTAGTGTTCCTGAGATGACCATTGAAGCATACTGACTCCGTTTCACAACATATGCATTGAACTCTGAGTCCGGCAGGTCCAGCTCCAAGACCTCTGAGACAATTTACTTTTACCATAAGGTATGCCCTGATCTCCCTACTTTAAATTGCACCATGCTCCTTGTGGTGGTCACCTCTCCTCTCTTCTTCAGCTTTCTGTATAGAATTTAAAGCCATCTCCATTAGAGCATTGGAACTCCTTGCTTTATGTGAATACTGTCCCCCTGCTAGATTATATGCCCACGTTTTATTCAACTTTATATGTATGTACTGTTTATGTCACTAACATAATAGATGATCAAGAACTTAAGTTTCAGCCAATGAATTCATTTTTTCAACTCCACATAGTGATATAAGAATACATTTTTGTTACAAAAGTGTTGAATTTTCTAATGAGACATAACAATATTACTTATAAATTTTAAAAAATAATGAAATCCTTATAATTTCAACAAAACCTATAGGATGGAGATCATTGTTATGTGAAATCAGGCAGATCCAGAAAGATATGCGTGGTTTCTGTTGTAATGGTAAGTGTATATATACATGTATATGATATGAATATAAAGTAGTGATTTGTGGAGGCCGAGAATGGTAGCAGTTGGATTGAGATTGGTAATGGATACTAAAATATAGCTGGGTGAAGGTAATTGCTCCTGGTGTTCTACAAGAAAAGGTGGGTAGATATAGTCAAAACATGGATGGGGTAGTAGCTTCTCATGATTGGTGTACACTGTATTTAATTGTGGAAATATTGTGCTATACATAATAAAATATAAAACTTCTCATGTTAATCCAAAATTTAAGAAAAATGGAAAAGAAAACATGGATAGATTAATAGAAGGGATAGAGCAGACTCTTGGGCAAAAGAATTCTCTAAGGGCAGAAGTAAGACGGAGTCAGTATTAACACCATCAGATGTGAGGGAGCCATGTTGCAAGAGATAAAGGGTCACAGAGAGGTAAGTGTAGGTCAGTACACAGGTGTCTATCAGATAAAGGGAAGGGGGCATATGAGAGCAGGAACGTTTTGTCTACTCTCCATGCAGGAAGGAATCATCACATTGCTTGTCGCTGCTACAATTACAGATACAATTACAATACAAATTACAATACAAATTACAATTACAGATACAAACCTCAAGCACAGAGATGGTGAGAAGATGTGTGAGGAGAGGCTCCTACAACCAGGGAACCTACTCAGCCTCACGCGTGATGCAAACCTCTTCACTGGGATGTGCATGCACTGTATATCTACTGTTAAGAATCTAGTTTCAGTGAATGCAAATCAGAAAACAGGTTGCCTAATCACATTGACCAACCCCCCACTAACGTCCTCCATCCTTTTCCATAAGCTCAACCACTGTCCTCGCAGCCTTCTCACCTCACTCTGCCTCCTCCCTGCTAAGCAGCAGCAGCAGGTGGTTCTCACCCTGGCTGACCATCACAATCTCCTGTGCAGTCTGAGGCCAGGCCACACCAGAACATCTGTAATCTGTTCTCAACATCCTCCCCTCAAACAGTGCAGTGTCTTGTTGTCACGGTCCATGAGTTTGGCATTTCAGATGTTTACCTTACCTAGTAGTTTGGATCTTGAATTCAAATTTCAGAAACTGTCCCACTGAGGCAGCACATTTGCCTCCCACATCTATGAAAGTTAAGGCTTCACAAAGAACTTGACCCAAGAATTCAAAGGATGAGTCAAAGTATTGTCCACATCGTCTTGTCTCTGCTATTTCTTGGGTTTTCTTAGAACTCTTCTCATGAGATAGTGAAGTTAATCAATGGTATCCCTATATAGTAGGAATAGTAGCCACATGACCTGGAGAAAATATTTATTTCTTTCCCCAAGGTTCCAATAAACTCTCAGTTACATGCCACCTTTGAATGTGTCCTGAAGCAGAGGAATGGACCATTTAGTGCCCCTGCATTCCCATTAGAGAAATTTGGAGTAACAATGAGTAGAAGGCTCTTCACCTGTCATGCAACTCCTCCAGTATCATAAGTACATTAACTGTGCAATGACCTTTTATGTACTTTGGAAATAAAGTGAGAAGATCAGTCTCATATTATGAATATTATGGATAAGCTGAACTTTACATATAAAAGATGTCATATTTTGACTCCTCCCCAAGGCTGTGGAAATGCCATGGTTGCCTACTGGTGTGTAATTAACCACCACAAAACACACTGGCTTAAAACAACACACATTTTACCTTTCTCCAACAGCACCAGTATAAGTGTTTCTGCTCCCCAGTGTATCTCACAGATTTTCATCATGTAGGGAAAAGTTTACAAAAGGGCCTTCAGTGAGACCATAGTCTCCTGAACATTAGGACCTGTTACAGCAGTATCGGCCAAAGCACTTTCAGTGAAGGCATACCTTCCTGTTCCGGGGTGCAGCAGCAGAATTAAGAGTGTTACTTATTAATCTGGGAACTAGAATGAACAAATCAGTTTCAGGCAACTTTAGCTGGATAAATCATGAGGTACCAAAATTATATTTGAAACACTGATCTTAGAGGATAACCTAACATTTACCTTGAAATCACAAGAAGTTTCGCTCACCTGCCTGTTACTCCTTTGCTATGATTATGAAGATGTAGATCCCTGATTACTGTATTGCTAATAAAATAATAGAGTTTAATAAAAGGAGCTGACTGAGAGCTATTGGGCCACAATCTTCTGAGGAAGGCTTCTGTGTTCCAGCTCATCATTTTTGGAATCCAAGAAGTGCCCCCCAAACAGAGAACATTAGAATAAGGGACAGCTCACCTCACCCAGCAAGGGATACAGACTGGTTGCTCATCTCTTCAGGATCCTGGTGGGTCATTAATATGGAGAATTCCCTGTCCTTTGTGCAAAGAAAACATAGGGCAGTATTGTATTATTTACTTAAACAAGTGGAACACTCCATCCCTGATAAGTGTGCATAAAGATTTCTGACATTCAGGACACTTCTATTCCTTTTATGCTATCAAACAAGATCCCACGTAAAGTCATATGTTCTTTATAGATAAATTACAAAAGGTATTGGATGCCAGTGTGATCATGAGGAATCCACTCAAGTTTTGTTAAAACAAATGGCTTATGAAAATGCAAATCAAGAATGTAAGAATGTTTTGAAAGCATTTGCCTCCAAACCTGGAACAACTTTGGCAGGAAAAATTAAATTATGTTAAAGGTAGGCACAACTCATAAAACTAATTTTTTGGCCACAGCCCTTAGGGGCCCTGAGGAAAAATGTTTTGGTTGTGGTAAAGCTGGACATTTTAAGTGAGATTGCCGATCCACACCTAAGGCTAAAGCTCACACCTCAGAAAAGTGTCCTAAATGTCAAAAAGGTTATCTTTGGGCTAATCAGTGTCATTCCAATACATCAGGCACCTCCAAAACAGGCCAACCCCAGCCACAGCTCAACAGAAGTTGTGTCTGCTCAAAAACAAAGCCCTCCTGTGGTTCAACCCCGCCAACAATCTTCCAACAATCCTTTAATGCTACAGCCTGCAGTGCCAGAGCAGACTTATATTTACAAGAGCCTATTTCCCTACAAATATCTGAGACTATCTGCAAAGTCCCTACTCAACCAACAGGTCTGTTGCCTTTGAGTTCTGTAGGATTAGTTCTCCCCCAATCTCATGCCTACAAAAAAGGAATTTGTGTGATTTCTGGAGTTGTTGATGCTGATTATACCAGAATTATTTATGTACGAGTCTGATCCAATTTACCTCAAGAACTCCCACTCCCAGTACAAACTTCTGTTCCTCACTTTCTTGTTCTCCCATATCTCTCAATCTCTAACTAAGATAAGGACTTTAGATCTACCCTGATTGCCACCATTACCTCTATTTCTGATGATTGGCCTAAAATGACTTCACAAATTAACAGTAAAGAGTTATCAGGATTACTGGATACTGGAGAGGACATCTCCATAATTCCCCTAATACAATGGCCTGCCTCTTGGCCCTTGGTCCCTGCTGACCCCTTGTGGGGAACTGGTGGTAATTCTCAGGCTCTACAAAGTAATACTTCACAGGTTTTTTATGATCTGGAGCCCAACATCTTGCTGCCCATATTTGTCTTTATGTTCTTCCTAATCCCTTTCCCATTTGGAGTAGGGACTTATTACAACAAGTCCAAGCTACCATCCACAGGAATTTATAATAGGGCCCTCCACCAAACCAACCCCCACACAGCCTTACATCTAACTTGGCTGCCTGGAGAGCCAGTATGGAGTGAACAATGGTGCCTTTCTAAAGAAATGTTACTTGTGGTGGAGACCTTGCTTCAAGAGCAAGACCGTGAAACCCCAGCACAGAAGCACTTTCCTTCTATGTGTGAAGGACCAAAGTCATTAGTTTATTACAAAGAACCTCCTGATCCTAACTGAAAAGGCCCTGAACCTCTCACAACCTGGGGGACAGGGTATGCTTCTGTTTTATCTCCTACAGGTGCTTCATGGATTCCTGCCAGGTGTGCACACCCTCTCATCAGCTTTTCCTTAATGATGGCTTGGAAAGGTCTTCAGGATCCAATTCCCTAACTTCAGTCAAAGTCAGCCCTGCAGCTTCACACTCTCGCACTATTGC
Organism: Oryctolagus cuniculus; assembly: GCF_964237555.1. NCBI lineage: Eukaryota > Metazoa > Chordata > Mammalia > Lagomorpha > Leporidae > Oryctolagus > Oryctolagus cuniculus. Next base: position 112,795,741 of record NC_091439.1, read on the forward strand.
TCTCTGTGATACCAGAGGAACCTCAGGAATCTCCACTCCCTCGGTGAAGACAGAGATGTTCCAGCAGACGGACAGTCACCTGGGGAGATAGCAAGTCCTCACCCTGTGTGATAGCTAACGGCTGCTCCAGGAAGATCAAGAAGAAACTCCAGAGACATTGCTGATTGCCATTTTTGCTCAATTGACTCATAATTCTTTACTGTTACTGTGTTGCTTACTAGTTTTTCTCCCTACACCCATCATGGATAAGTGTCCGTTGATTGCTTGTTAACTACGAATGTCTGCTTTCTCTTATCTGAGGGTGACCACCTGATGCTGCACTGGATTTGGGCTTGTCCTGATCTGTGCCCCTAATAGTTTTGTAGTATAAAGATGGTCAGCTTGTTGATTTGGGGGATAACTGGTGCAATCTTACCGATCTTTCATAGTCCTTTGGAAATCAAGGTCTCACAGTCAGCACCATGCAAGCTGGTCCTGATGATGGAGGACACTATATTGCAAAATTTTCCTTGGGAGACCACTTCATACCCCTCTATTTTTATAATCTGTAAACATCATGGTCCAGATCCGTTTAAACCATCTCTGTTGTTAATCACCCGAGGCAAGCTATGGTTACATTTAGCCCATTCTGTACTTAATCAGACTCCCTTTTACATGAGAGGGAATTTCCACCTCTTAGATTCTTGCCAATAACTTTGTAAGTTTGGGCTCTTCAAAAACCTCTGGATACCCCCTCATTCAATTAATGGATAAGCTGGGTAAAGTAAAGGGCCCAGTCTCTTTATTGTCACTTTCCTTTTTCTCTGCATAAAAATAATTCATTTGCCTAATTTAATAGCTCTGTTCAACTCCTATTAGAATGGTCTTTTCTTTGGAAATTATTCAAGCTTTGCCTCCTTCATTCTCAGGACTGTGCTGTGTGGGCCAAGTTGTGCCAAAAATTTCCTCCTTTACCAAAACTGCTGAAGCAGGCAAAAGGTACATATTTTTTGTCCCCCAACTGTGTTGATTCTCTTGATTTAATGAGTATGTCTACTGCAGTGGTTATGGCTGCCTTCAATCCTGCCTGTCCCTGGAATGGTTCTGGGAGTTCATAAAGAACTGGGGCAGCTTGACTGTATATTATCAAAGACTGCTACTGATGCAGCCACTGCTTTCTTATATATTAACACAGAATTAAGCCAGGAGTGGGAAGCGGTGCTACAAAATAGAGCTGCTACTGATTACCTGTTGCTTAAGGAATATCATTGGTTGTCAAATGTTTCCTACTTTTTATTGTTTTAATATTATTGATATTTCTAATCTGATTCAAAAATGAATTAATAAAACTCAACCAGATGTATAAAACATGAATATTTCCCCAAAATGATGGCATCTTAAAGGCTCTTGGTTAGTTTAGATGCTGTCTTTCCTAAGGCGTTTTATCATTATCCTGTTGGCTTGCTTGTTTGGACCATGCACTCTCTCTGGTATTTCTGCTCTGGTTGCTTGGGATTTCCTGGTCCTTCAAAAACAAATAAAAAAGGATTAGATGTAGGGGAAAGACTGCAAAAGGGTCTTCAGTGAGACCACAATATGCTGAACATGAGGCATGGCTGTGGCAGTTTCTGCCAAAACTCTCAGTGAAGGCATACCTTCCTGCTCCATGGTGCAGCAGCAGAAATAAGAGTTACTTATTAATCTGGAAATTAGAATGAACAAACTATTTCAGGCAACTTTAGCAGAATAAAAATAAGAAACACTGATCTAAAGGCTAGCCTGACTTTGACACTGGAGTCTCAAGATGGTTTGCTCACCTGCCTGTTTTTCCTTTGCTAGGATTAATGAAGATGTAGAACCCTGATTGCTGAATTGCTGTGTAAACCCCGAGTATAATAAAAGGTGCTGACTGAGAGCTATTTGGGGATGCTGTTCTGAGGAAGTTTTGTGTCCCAGCTCATCATTTGTGAAACTCAGCACATCAGTCATCATAATGCTCAACCCGGAGCACATCACAGCTTTCCATTTGAGAAAGTGACCCGTACTTGGGTGCCACTGCTTCTGATGAAACCAATTTAACCCACGAGGTTGTTGGTGTATATGACAACATCTCAGACCACAGTGCTCAGCCCAGAAAGTCGTTAAGGGAAATAATGGTCTCATTGCAACCCGGGACATCAATGAATCTCACTTTGACTTCACAATGAATTACCTGTTCTTGCTGGTGCCAAGCAGATGTACCTTGGCAAGCCACTAACTCATGCATGGTACCTCTTCCCCTTGCCATGATGCTTCTACATCCCTCACAGATGATAAGAGATTGGTTCTTTCCTGAGATCCTAATTACCTTCTTTGCAGCCTAATTAACTCTAATCCCACCGCACGGAAAACACAAGGTCAAATCGCAAAACTGGACTTGCTACCCACAGTGTCCCTCTCTCTTGCCTGGTGGAGAAACACCTTTGGGTTTCAGTGAGTACTGCTGTGTGCAAAGAGGCTGTGCCCATTACAGCTTCTGTTGTCTATTGATGGTTACCATAACCATGGGGGCTTCCCCATATGCACACAACACGACTTCTTGTACCTTCACACACTTTCACCAGGTCTCTACAGGTGACCACTAAATCCCTAGAGCCTAACAACATCACCTGATTCTTGCTGCACCCAAAATCCCCCAATTTGCCTATTTGCTGGGCTGAGACTATGTCCACTTCCTCTAAGGCTGAATTTGCTGAGTCCACCACATGGCATAAATTTACTGTCCCCCTGGCATAAGAGCTTACCCCAGAGATCCAGCACAGCCACCCCTGTTACTAGCCTTGAGACACCTCAAGTCTCCTTGGTTTGGAGGGGGACACTTTATTTCTCAGGAGTTACTGCCAATCCACAGATGATACCTCCCAACTTCCATAAAGACCAGAGTCATCCTGAGTTTCTATCTTTTGTGCAGAAGATGGAGTGAGCAGTCTCATAACCAATTTGACTGATGAGACAACACCTTTGGTGCCATTGCTGTGGTCATGATCTATTCAATATACCCAGGTACAATATACCCAGGTGTTCACCAATATCCCCAACTTCCCAGATTTGATTCACATTCATGGGTAGAATCTAGGTCCTGGTGAGGCTGATGGGAAACTGGAATTTTCAACCGAGTTCCCCTAACAAGGAATACACTATAAAGTGTAAGTCTGTATCGAGAGAGGAGTTGGGTGGGGTTCTTGTCTTCATGCAAGAAAGAATTCAGGCATGAGAAGAGAGCAAAATAGTAAGGTTTTACTGGGGACAGGGCATCCATCAGAATGGAAGGGACAGAGAGAGTGCACAGTCACTCAAACAGGGGGAAGTGAGGTTAGGTGGTTAAATGGAGGGAATGCACCTGGCAGGCCAGGCAGGCTGCTCAGTGGAAAGCTGAGAAAGCTGAGCATGCGCTGTCTTTTTCAAACTGAGATTTATAAGGGAAGGGTCCGGTCCATGTCTGCCATTTCTCTTTACCTCTCCACTTCCTCCTCCAGGATAAAGGGTTTGCTGAGTATAAATTAGGAAATTCCTTTCCCAGTTTGGGGAGCTCTCCTGGACTGGGGCAGAGGAGCTTCCCTGGGGTGCCTGCCTTGAAAGAAAGAGATAATGGTTTTATTGCTCAGTGTTATCAGGCCAGGTGATCTAGCTGGTCCTCAGAAGAGAGAATTCTCCTTGGGGAAAGCTGGAAAGTTACCAGGATCTGGACAGGACTTTGAACTGTAGATGCTGGGCTGTTTCCAAAGTAAGCTTCTGCAGTTGCTGGTTGCGCTCTCTCAGGCCCTTCTCCTACAAGTGGGCTAATATCTAACCTCCTACCCAATAGGTCAAGGGGCTCCAGCAGACCGTTATAGTTCTTAGCTCTAAGAGATTCATCCCGGGCAATGGCCTAGGCATTGCAGAATCAGTTGTGCTAGGAATACTGAAGAAGCAATAGCGATTGCTGCCTGGGCCTGGGAAAGACTGACCAAGGCAGATGCGAAGTTCTCTGCTAAGCCCTGTTTTACCCCAGCTTCAAATCAAACTGCCCAAATGTCCTTGCCCCAGAGTTGTTTGAATTGCCCAATAGGAAGTAATCCTGAGAAATTAGGACATCTCACCCAGGACATCCTTAAATAGAAGTCCTGTGCTCCATGTGTGTAGTGGCTGTTGCCCCAGTTGGCTAGGATCAGCGACTGCTGCCTGCCCCTCTCTGCTCATCCCACATAGCCTGAGGATCTGTAAGTACTGAAGAGCTCTTGACCCTCACTTTTTGGATGTGCCATTGCAGCCCAGCTTCAGTCTGACTCCTTAAAATGAGTTTGCCCTGGAGGAACCCACGCATGTGGACTCCCTGCTGGGGCCTCTTCTGTCTGGGCCTGTGGTGGCTGCTGGGGACTGCTGGTGAGTTAAAAGAGAAATTGGAAAGCAAGTTAATAGAGAAGCTTGAAATGATTTGTTCATACAAACACATGCTGCAGGCTGCCACTGTGGCGTAGCAGGTAAAGCTGCTACCTGCATTGCCAGCATCTCATGAGTGGCAGTTTAAGTCCTGGCTGCTCCTCTTCTGATCCAGCTCTCTGCTATGGTTTAGGAAAGCAGTTGAAGACAGCTCAAGTCCTTGGACCCCTGTACCACATGGGAGACCCAGAAGAAGCTCCTGACTCCTGGCTTCAGATTAGCAAGTCTTCAGATCAGCGCAGCTCCAGTCATTGAGGACATTGAGAGTCATCCAGCAGATAGAATATCTCTCTCTCCATCTATCTCTTTCTCTCTCTCTCTCTCCCTCTATCTATATCTCTCTTTCTCTCTCTCTGCCTCTGTCTCTCTATAATTCATTCAAACAAATAAACAAAATCTTTTTTAAAAAAAGAACACGTGCAATCAATGTTTCCATTGAAGATCATAATACCTTCTTCGGGCCTTCATTATTTATTTATTTATTTTTAAAGATTTTATTTATTTGAGAGGCAGAGTTGCAGACAGGGAGAGGGAGACTGACAGCGGTCTTCCATTTGCTGGTTCACTTCCCAAAAGGCTGCAGTGACCAGAGCTGGGCCTTCCCAAAGTCTGGAACCAGGAGTTTCTTGCAGGTCTCCCATGTGGGTGCATGGTCTCAAGCACTTAGAACATCTTCCACTGCTTTCCCAAGCCATTATCAGAGAGGTGGATCAGAAATGTAGCAACTGGGATACAAACTTGCACCCATATGGGACACTGGTGTGAGAGGCAGAAACAACACACTATGCCACAATGCTGGCCCCACATTCTTTTACTTTAAAAGATGTATACTGAGATACTTGGTCCACTAAAATACTTTTTTATATAATTATTTATGAGAGAGAGAGAGAGAGAGAGAGAGAAACCCTCCCAACCAATCATCACTCATCAAAAGCCATGAAATGCTGGCATTGGGCTAGGCTGAGGACTGGAGTTGTGAACTCATTCTAAGTCTCTCATATGGGTATCTTGGACCCAGAACACTTAAACCATCATCTATGGCTTCCTGGGGTTTGAGTGACAGGAGCCTGTAATCAGGGTAAGTGGATCTCAAAATTCGGCTCTTCAGTGTGGGATACTGGATTCCCAACCGAAATCTTAAACACTGGACCAAATGTCTGACCCTTGTTGCCTACTTACAATCAGGTCATATGTTTTTCGTTATTGAGTTTTACTTAGTTGTTTCCATATTTTGGTTGTTAGCCTTATCCTTGAATGGTTTGCAGATATTTCCAGTTGTTTCCTGGTTTGCTTCTCACTCTGCTGATTATTCCTTTGCTCCACAGAAGCTTCACAATCCTATTCGTCAATTTAACTTCACTGCTAGGACCATTGCCAAGGAATCATTGTCCAAATCCAGGTCAACAGCTTCAACTCACTGAGGTTGTCTAGTAGGCCTATGGTCTCAGGCCTCCAGTGTTCGTTAAGTAAATTTTTAAAATATGATTTGAGATGAGGATCTAGTTGTATAAATATGTGAAGTCATCTGATTGGGACACACTTTAGATATGCACAAAATAAATTATCACTCAAGAATAAAAATAAAAGTGGGAAAAATGCTTGTAACCTTAGATTAAATATTGTGCTGGTACCCTCTACACACTCTGGCCAGCAGGAGCCTCCTCACCTCTTTAACCTGAAAGTCCTCCTTCACAGCAATGGCCAAGCCCTAACACAGCAGTGACCACCTCTCTTCTCACTGGGGTGCAAGTCTGGGCTGAGAGCTCAGACCCCCAGAGCAGCAGGGCCCATCTGCAGAGAGAGGACCATTTGTTCCCTCATCTTAGTGAATGGAAGCACTGCTTCTTTTCCATCTTGAATTTGAAAAGGTAAATATTCAAACAACAGAAACAGGAATAGATGACAGGTTCCCCTTCTAATTATTAGTGTCAGCCAAGAAAGGCAGTGAGCGACCACACCTGTGATACGGTGCAGCTGCCAGAGAGAGGAGCATCATGGGACCTAGAGGACAGCAGCCCTCACCCTGCAGATCAGCGCACACCTTCCCTCATGCAGGCTTCGTCTCCGAGGCTCCCCTAACAGACCTGTGAACACAGGCTGACTCCTCACCCCACACCCACACCCTGCTCTCCCCTCCTGCAGGTGCCTCCCAGCCATGAGGACCCTCGCTCTGCTTGCTGCCATTCTCTTGGTGACCCTGCAGGCCCAGGCTGAGCTCCACTCAGGGATGGCTGATGACGGTGTGGACCAGCAACAGCCCCGGGCACAGGATCTGGACGTGGCCGTCTACATTAAACAGGATGAAACCTCCCCTCTTGAAGTTTTGGGTGAGAGATGCAGCATAGCAGAGCTGCAGAGACTCCAGGGGAGGAGACTCCAGGAGTCTGGGCGAGCAAGTAGATGATGTTACGTAACCTCCCAGACCCCAGATTTTCTCCACTGTAAATAGAACACTGGAAGTCCAAATGAATCTGACACTTTCTGCACAGACTATTGAATGGGAGAGATGTGCGTGTTATTCTGCAGGTTTAGCACATGGACAGACAGATTCACAGTATTTGTTTCTGTATCTAAATGTGTAGAATTCATTGTAAAGAGAATTTGAACCCTTTATAATAGAAAGTTTAGAAACTGGAGCCAGGAGCAAGGCTGTGCTGAAGTGCAGGTGTGATGAGGGCACAGCACATAGAAGTGAAGGCATGTGAATGGGTCTCAGGTTCTGTGTGACCAGCACTTGCTGTGTGTAATTGTTCTTATTGGAGGGACTGTCCATGCTAATTGCTACTCTGCAGCCAACCTAATGAACACACTAGACACACAGCAAGATTCTGCAGGTTGCCCTTTGCCACCCTGACTGACTCTATGCTCAATGCTCAATGCCTGATGCTCCCTCTGTGTCCACAGGTGCAAAGGCAAGGGCCATGTGTGTTTGCAGACGATACCTTTGTGAGTCTGGGGAACTTTTCGCGGGGTACTGCACAAAGAGTGGAATCCGCCTCTCACTTTGCTGCCGCCGCTGAACATCAAAAACAGAGAAGAAAAGAGTTCCTTATTTGCTTGAGATCTCGAGGGGAAATGTTATGACTCCTGTGCCACGTCCTTTCCTTTCCTACCCAAAAAAAGAGCTTATAGTGAATATTCAGTGCTGTTGCCCTTGATGCTCCTCTCTATGTTAGTAATGGCTCTTGGAAGAGCAAGCTCTAAAATCATAAACCATTTTACATAAGACACTGGCTCCAGGGTACAGGTTGGATTTATTTGAACTCAGACTTCAGGCAAAAAGTGATCAGAAAACCCCAACGTGGTTCTCATCTCTCTACAGACGTTATTTCCTCTTCCCACTGCCTTCATTCAAATAAGCTCCACTCCCAAAGACATTTCCCATGTGTATGATTGAGCAATTGTTACCAGCTATCCTTCATGAAAAACCACCATCCTCTTATC